>NC_037594.1:17816137-18172826 GCF_003073045.1 Pomacea canaliculata | reverse complement strand
CTGAACTTGGTGCATTGGGCTGAGGACTGTGGGGGCTTTGATAGCTTGGTCTTGAACCTTGGCGGTGAACATTGGCTGGAACTTGGCTGAACTTGCTGAACTTTGCTGAACTTGGCTGGAACTTGCTGAATCTTGGCTGAACTTGGCTGAACTTGGCTGAACGTTTGGCTGAAAGCTTGGCTGAGACTTGGCTGAACTTTGGCTTGATACTTGGGCTGAACTTGGCGAACTTTGGGCTGAGAACTTTGGCTGAACTTGGCTGGAACTTGGCCTGAACTTGGTTCTGAACTTGGCTGACTTTGGCTGAACTTGGCTGAACTTGGCGTGAACTTGGCTGACTTGGCTGAACTTGGCTGATACTGTGGGCTAACTGTTGGTAAGTTATTGCTGTAACTGTTGTGTGGTCTGTTAAGTGTGGCTTGTAGGGATTGGTCTTGTTGGGCTTGGGTAGCGGTAAGGAACTTGGCTTGAACTTGGCTGACTGTGGCTTGACTTGCTTGAACTTGGGCTGAACTTGGCTGAACTTGGCTGAATTTGGCTGAAGCTTGGCTGAACTCTGTGTGGCTGAAACTTGGCTGAACTTGCGCTGAACTTGGCTGAACTTGGTGGACTTGGCTGAACTTTGGGCTGAATTGGCTGGAATGCTTGGCTGAACTGGCTGACTTGGCTGAACTTGGCTAATCTTGGCTGAACTGTGGCTGGACTTGGCTGAACTTGGCGCAAGCTTGGCTGAACTTGGCTGAACTTGCTTGAACTTGGCTGAAGCTTGGCTGATTCTGGTGGTCTGAACGTTGGCTGACTTGCTGAACTGTGGCTGAACTTGTTGCTGAACTTGGCTGAAGAACTTGGCTGAACTTGGCTGAAACTTGGCTGATACTTCGGCTGAACTTGGCTTGAATTGGCTGAAAACTTGGCTGACTTGCTGAACTTGGCTGAATCTTGGTGAACTTGGCTGAACGTTTGGCTGAACTTGCTGAACTTGGTCTGAACTTGGCTGTAACTGGCTGAACTTTGGCTTGAACTTGGCTGAGACTTGCTGAATTGGGCTGACTTGCTGAAACTTGGCATGAAGCTTGGCTGAACTTGGCTGAACTTGTGAACTTGGCTGAACTTGGCTGAACTGGCTGAACTTGTGGCTGAACTTGAGGCTGAACTTGGCTCGAAGAACGTTGGGCTGGAAACTTGGCTGAACTTGGCTGCTTGCTGAACTGGCTTGAAACTGGGCAAGCTTGGCTGAACTTGGCTGAACTTGGCTGAACTGGTGGGCTGAACTTGGGCTTGAACTTGGGTCTGAGACTTTGGTGGCTGACTTGGGGCTGAACTTGGCTGAACTTGGCTGAACTTGTGAAACTTCGGCTGAACTTGGCTGAACTTGGCTAACTTGGCTGAACGTGCCTGAATGTGGCTGAACTTGGCGATACTTTGCTGAACTTGGCTGACTGCTGGACTGAACTTGGGCTGAAGGCTTGGCTTGAACTTGGCTTGAGAACTTGGCTGTGAACTTTGCTGAAGTTGGCTGAAACTTGGCTGGTCTGAACTTGGCTGCTTGGCTGAACTTGCTGGAACTTGGCTGAACTTGGCTGAACTTGCTGAACTTTTGGCTGAAACTTGGTTCTAACTTGGCTGAACCTTGGCTGAACTTGGCTGAACTTGGCTGAACTTGGCTGAACTTTGGCTGAACTTGGCCTGAACCTGAACTTGGCTGAATCTGACTTGGCTGAACTTTGGTAGAACTTAGACTTGGAACGCTGAACTGTGCTTTGACTTGGAACTTGGCATTGGCCTGAACTTGGCTGAACTTGCTGGAACCTGAACTTGGTGGCTTGAACTGTGGCTGAACTTGGCTGAACTTGGCTGAAACTTGGCCTTCGGCTGGTAGACTTGAACTTGCGTGTAACTTGGCTGAACATCTTGGCTGGAACTTGTGAACTGGCTGATTGGCTGGAACTTGGCTGAACTTAGGCGCTGAATTGGCTGAACTTGGCTTAACTTTGCTCTGTTGAACTTGGGTCGAACTTGGCTAAACTGACTGAACTTGGCTGGCTGGAATGAACTTGGCTGAATCTGAACTTGCTGAATTGGCTGAACGTGGCTGAATTGTGAACTGGCTGATCTGGTGGGTTGTGCTGATACTGAACTTTCAACTGGCTGAACCTTGGTACTTGGCTGAACTTGGCTGAACTTGGCTGTGGCTGAAACTTGGCTGCTGAACTGTTGGCTAACTTGGGCTGATACTTGGTTGGTCTCTTGGCATGAATTGGCAACTGGCTGCACCTGAACTGCTGACTTGGCTGACTTGCTTGAACTGGACTTGGCGCTGAACTTGGCTGATCTTGGCTGAACTTGGCTGATTGTGCCTGAACTTGGATGAACATACTTGGTGAACTTGGCTGAACTGCTGAACTTGGGGAACTTGGCTTGACGTTGGATGAATTGGCTGACTTTGGCTGAACTTGGCCTGACTTGGCTGAATTGGTACTTGGCTTGACTTGGCTGAATTTGGCTGAACTTGCTTGAACTTGCTGAACACCTGGCTGTAATACTTGGCTGAAACTTGGCTGAACTTGGCTGAACCTTGACCATTGGCTGGGAACTGTGGCTGAACACTTGCGCTGCTGAACTTGGCTGAACTTGTCTGAACTTGGCCTTGGCTTGGAACTTGGCTGAATCTTGGCTGAACTTGCTGCTGAACTGGGCCTTGCTGACTTGGCTGACCTGCTAGACTTGGCTGAAACTTGAACTTTGTGAACTTGCTTAACTTGGCTGAAACTTGGTGAACTTGTCTGACTTGGCTGAAACTTGGCGAACTTGGCTGAACTTGAACTAACTTCGCTGCTGAAACAAAATTTGGCTATCGTGACATTGACTGAACTTGGTCTGAACTTGGAACTTGCTGGCTGAACTTGGCTTCTGAACTTGGCTGAATTGGCTTGGGCTGAACTTGGCTGAACTTTGGCTGATTGGACGAATTGGCTTGCATTGAACTTGGCTGAATTGGCTGAATCTTGGGGAACTGTGGCTGAACTTGGCTGAACTTGGTGAACTTGGCTGAACTTGGGCTTGGCTGAACTTGCTGCTTGGACTGAACTTGGCTGATTGGCTGAATTGGCTGAACTTGCTTGAACTTGGTGAACTGGCTGAAACTTGGCTGAAACTTGGCTGAACTTGGCTGAACTGGCTAACGTTGCTGAACTGGCTGGAACTGGAACTTGGTGAACTTGGCTGAACTTGGCTGAACTTGGCTGAACTTGGTGAACTGGCTGAACTTTGGCCTGAACTTGCTGAAACTGGCTGGAACTTGAACTGAATTGGGGCTGACTGCGCTGAACTTGCTGAACTTGGCCGCTGAACTTGGCTGAACGTTGGCTGACTTGGCTGAACTTGTGCTGGGCTGAACTTGGCTGACTTGGCTGACCTTGGCTGACATTGGCTGAACTGGAACTGACTTGCTGAACTTGGGCCTGAACTTGGAAACTTGGACTGCTTAACGTTGGCTTGAATTGGCTGAAACTGGCTGAACCTTGAACTGCTGACTTGGCTGAACTTGGCTTGAACGGCTGGAACTTGGCTGAACTTGCTGAACTTGGGCTGAAACTGGCTGCACTGGCCTGGACTTGGTGACTGGCTGAACTTGGTGAACTTGGTGGACTTGGCTGAACTTGGCTGAACTTGGCTGGAATTGGTCAACTGACTTGGCTGAATACTTGGACTGAACTGGCTGAACTTGGCTGAAAACTGTGGCTGAACTTGGCCTGAACTTGGGCTGAACTTGGCATGACACTGGCTGAACTGGCCTGAATTGGCTAACTGCTGAACCTTGGCCTAAACTTGTTCTGAAACTTGGCTGACTTGGCTAACTGGCGAACTTTGCTGAACTTGGCTCTTCGAAACTTGGTGAATGAACTTGGCTGAACTTGGGCTGAACTTGGCTGAGACTTCTTTGGTGAACTTGGCGACTTAACTTGGCTGAACTTGGCTGAACTTGGCTGACTTGGCTGAACTTGGGCCTGAACTCTTGGCTGGAACTGGCTGAACTTGGAACTGGCTGAAACTGGTGAATTGCTCTGAACTTGCTGAATTTGGCTGAACTTGCTGACTTGGCGAACTTGGCCGGACTTGGCTGACGTGCTTGAACTGGCTGAACTTGGGCTGAACTTGGCTGAACTTGGCTGAACTTGGCTGAATTGGCCTGAACTTGCTGAACTGCTTGAACTGAACTTGGCTGAACTTGGCTGAACTTGGCTGAACTTGGCTGAACTGGCTGAACTTGGCTGAACTTGGCTGAACTTGGCTGGAACTTGGCTGAACTTGGCTGAACTTGCTGAACTTGGCTGAACTTGGCTGAACTTTGGCGAACTTGGCTTTGAACTTGAATGGCTGAACTTGGCTGAACTTGGCTGAACTTGGCTGAACTTGGCTGATACTTGGCTGAACTTGGCTGAACTTGGCTGAACTTGGCTGAACTTTGGCTGAACTTGGCTGAACTTGGCTGAACTTGCTGAACTTGGCTGAACTTGAGCTGAACTTGGCTGAACTTTGGCTGACTTGGCTGAACTTGGCTGAACTTGGCTGAACTTGGCTGAACTTGGCTGAACTTGGCTGAAACTTGGCTGAACTTGGCTTGGCTGAACTTGGCTGAACTTGCTGAACTTGGCTGAACTTGGCTGAACTTGGCTGAACTTTGGCTGAACTTGGCTGAACTTGCTGAACTTGGCTGAACTTGGGCTGAAACTTTGCTGAACTTGGCTGAACTTGGCTGAACTTGGCTGAACTTGGCTGAACTTGGTGAACTTGGCTGAACTTGGCTGAACTTGAACTGCTGAACTTGGCTGAACTGGCTGAACTGGGGCTGAACTTGGCTGAACTTTGGCTGAACTGTGGCTTGAAATGAACTTGGCTGAACTTGGCTGAACTTGGCTGAACTTGGCTGAACTTGGCTGAACTGCCTGGCTGAACTTGGCTGAACTTGGCTGAAACTTGGCTGAACTTGGCTGAACTTGGCTGAACTTTGGCTGAACTTGGCTGAACTTGGCTGAACTTGGCTGAACTTGGCTGAACTTGGCTGAACTTGGCTGAACTGGGACACTGTGCTGAACTTGGCTGACTGGCTGAACTTGGCTGAACTTGGCTGAACTTGGCTGTGCTGAACTTGGCTGAACTTGGCTGAACTTGGCTGAACTTGGCTGAACTTGGCTGAACTTGGCTGAACTTGGCTTGAACTTGGCTGAACTTGGCTGAACTTGGCTGAACTTGGCTGAACTTGGCTGAACTTGGCTGAACTTGGCTGAACTTGGCTGAACTTGGCTGAACTTGGCTGAACTTGGCTGAACTTGGCTGAACTTGGCTGAACTTGGCTGAACTTGGCTGAACTTGGCTGAACTTGGCTGAACTTGGCTGAACTTGGCTGAACTTGGCTGAACTTGGCTGAACTTGGCTGAACTTGGCTGAACTTGGCTGAACTTCGGCTGAACTTGGCTGAACTTGGCTGAACTTGGCTGAACTTGGCTGAACTTGGCTGAACTTGGCTGAACTTGGCTGAACTTGGCTGAACTTGGCTGAACTTGGCTGAACTTGGCTGAACTTGGCGAACTTGGCTGAACTTGGCTGAACTTGGCTGAACTTGGCTGAACTTGGCTGAACTTGGCTGAACTTGGCTGAACTTGGCTGAACTGGCTGAATTGGCTGAACTTGGCTGAACTTGGCTGAACTTGGCTGAACTTGGCTGAACTTGGCTGAACTTGGCTGAACTTGCTGAACTTGGCTGAACTTGGCTGAACTTGGCTGGCTGAACTTGGCTGAACTTGGCTGAACTTGGCTGAACTTGGCTGAACTTGGCTGAACTTGGCTGAACTTGGCTGAACTTGGCTGAACTTGGCTGAACTTGGCTGAACTTGGCTGAACTCTTGGCTGAACTGGCTGGCTGAACTTGGCTGAACTTGGCTGAACTTGGCTGAACTTGGCTGAACTTGGCTGAACTTGGCTGAACTTGGCTGAACTTGGCTGAACTTGGCTGAACTTGGCTGAACTTGGCTGACTTGGCTGAACTTGGCTGAACTTGGCTGAACTTGGCTGAACTTGGCTGAACTTGGCTGAACTTGGCTGAACTTGGCTGAACTTGGGCTGAACTTGGCTGAACTTTGGCTGAACTTGGCTGAACTTGGCTGAACTTGGCTTGGCTGAACTTGGCTGAACTTGGCTGAACTTGGCTGAACTTGGTGAAACTTGGCTGAACTTGGCTGAACTTGGCTGAACTTGGCTGAACTTGGCTGAACTTGGAACCTGGCTGAACTTGGCTGAACTTGGCTGAACTTGGCTGAACTTGGCTGAACTTGGCTGAACTTGGCTGAACTTGGCTGAACTTGGCTGAACTTGGCTGAACTTGGCTGAACTTGGCTGAACTTGGCTGAACTTTGGCTGAACTTGGCTGAACTTGGCTGAACTTGGCTGAACTTGGCTGAACTTGGCTGAACTTGGCTGAACTTGGCCTGAACTTGGCTTGAACTGAACTTGGCTGAACTTGGCTGAACTTGGCTGAACTTGGCTGAACTTGGCTGAACTTGGCTGAACTTGGCTGAAACTTGGCTGAACTTGGCTGAACTTGGCTGAACTTGGCTGAAACTTGGCTGAACTTGGCTTGAACTGGCTGGCTGAACTTGGGCTGAACTTGGCTGAACTTGGCTGAACTTGGCTGAACTTGGCTGAACTTTGGCTGACTTGGTGACTTGGCTGAACTTGGCTGAACGCTTGGCTGAACTTGGCTGAACTTGGCTGAACTTGGCTGAACTTGGCTGAACTTGGCTGAACTTGGCTGAACTTGGCTGAACTTGGCTGACTTGCCTGAACTTGGCTGAACTTGGCTGAACTTGGCTGAACTTGGCTGACTTGGCTGACTTGGGCTGAACTTGGCTGAACTTGGCTGACTTGGCTGACTTGGCTGAACTGAACTTGGCTGAACTTGGCTGAATTGGCTGAACTTGGCTGAACTTGGCTGAACTTGGCTGAACTTGGCTGAATTGGCTGAACTTGGCTGAACTTGGCTGAACTTGGCTGAACTTGGCTGAACTTGGCTGAACTTGGCTGAACTTGGCTGAACTTGGCTGAACTTGGCTGAACTTGGCTGAACTTGGCTGAACTTGGCTGAACTTGGCTGAACTTGGCTGAACTTGGCTGAACTTGGCTGAACTTGGCTGAACTTGGCTGAACTTGGCTGAAACTTGGCTGAACTTGGCTGAACTTGGCTGAACTTGGCTGAACTTGGCTGAACTTGGCTGAACTTGGCTGAACTTGGCTGAACTTGGCTGAACTTGGCTGAACTGGCTGAACTTGGCTGACTTGGCTGAACTTGGCTGAACTTGGCTGAACTTGGCTGAATGGCTGAACTTTGGCTGAACTTGGCTGAACTTGGCTGAACTTGGCTGAACTTGGCTGAACTTGGCTGAACTTGGCTGAACTTGGCTGAACTTGGCTGAACTTGGCTGAAACTTGGCTGAACTTGGCTGAACTTGGCTGAACTTGGCTGAAACTTGGCTGAACTTGGCTGAACTTGGCTGAACTTGGCTGAAACTTGCTGAACTGGGCTGAACTTGGCTGAACTTGGCTGAACTTGGCTGAACTTGGCTGAACTTGGGCTGAACTTGGGCTGAACTTGGCTGAACTTGGCTGAACTTGGCTGAACTTGGCTGAACTTGGCTGAACTTGGCTGAACTTGGCTGAACTTGGCTGAACTTGGCTGAACTTGGCTGAACTTGGCTGAAACTTGGCTGAACTTGGCTGAACTTGGCTGAACTTGGCTGAACTTGGCTGAACTTGGTGAACTTGGCTGACTTGGCTGAACTTGGCTGAACTTGGCTGAACTTGGCTGAACTTGGCTGAACTTTGAACTTGGCTGAACTTGCTGAACTTGGCTGAACTTTGAACTTGGCTGAACTTGCTGAACTGAACTTGGCTGAACTTGGCTGAACTTGGCTGAACTTGGCTGAACTTGGCTGAACTTGGCTTGGCTGAACTTGGCTGAACTTGGCTGAACTTGGCTGAACTTGGCTGAACTTGGCTGAACTTGGCTGAACTTGGCTGAACTTGGCTGAACTTGGCTGAACTTGGCTGACTTGGCTGAACTTGGCTGAACTTGGCTGAACTTGGCTGAACTTGGCTGAACTTGCTGAACTTGGCTGAACTTGGCTGAACTTGGCTGAACTTGGCTGAACTTGGCTGAACTGGCTGAACTTGCTGAACTTGGCTGAACTTGGCTGAACTTGGCTGAACTTGGCTGAACTTGGCTGAACTTGGCTGAACTTGGCTGAACTTGGCTGAACTGGCTGAACTTGGCTGAACTTGGCTGAACTTGGCTGAACTTGGCTGAACTTGCTGCTGAACTTGGCTGAACAACTTGGCTGAACTGGCTGAACTTGGCTGAACTTGGCTGAACTTGGCTGAACTTGGCTGAACTGAACTTGGCTGAACTTGGCTGAACTTGGCTGAACTTGGCTGCAAACTTGGCTGAACTTGGCTGAACTTGGCTGAACTTGGCTGAACTTGGCTGGCTGAACTTGGCTGAACTTGGCTGAACTTGGCTGAACTTGGCTGAACTTGGCTGAACTTGGCTGAACTTGGCTGAACTTGGCTGAAACTTGGCTGGCTGAACTTGGCTGAACTTGGCTGAACTTGGCTGAAAACTTGGCTGAACTTTTGGCTTGAACTCTTGGCTGAACTTGGCTGAACTTGGCTGAACTTGGCTGAAACTCTTGGCTGAACTTGGCTGAACTTGCTGAACTTGGCTGAACTTGGCTGAACTTGGCTGAACTTGGCTGAACTTGGCTGAACTTGGCTGAACTTGGCTGAACTTGCTGCTTGAAACTTGGCTGAACTTGGCTGAACTTGGCTGAACTTGGCTGAACTTGGCTGAACTTGGCTGAACTTCGCTGAACTTGGCTGAACCTTGGCTGAACTTGGCTGAACTTGCTGAACTTGGCTGAACTTGGCTGAACTTGGCTGAACTTGGCTGAACTTGGCTGAACTTGGCTGAACTTGGCTGAACTTGGCTGAACTTGCTGAACTTGGCTGAACTTGGCTGAACTTGGCTGAAACTTGGCTGAACTTGGCTGAACTTGGCTGAACTTGGCTGAACTTGGCTGGGCTGAACTTTGGCTGAACTTGGCTGAACTTGGCTGAACTTGGCTGAACTTGGCTGAACTTGGCTGAACTTGGCTGAACTTGGCTGAACTTGGCTGAACTTGGCTGAACTTGGCTGAACTTGGCTGAACTTGGCTGAACTTGGCTGAACTTTGGCTGAACTGGCTGAACTTGGCTGAACTTGAACTGAACGCTGAACTTGGCTGAACTTGGCTGAAACTTGGCTGAACTTGGCTGAACTTTGGCTGAACTTGCGCTGGCTTGGCTGAAACTTGGCTGAAACTTGGCTGAACTTGGCTGAACTTGGCTGAACTTGGCTGAACTTGGCTGAACTTGGCTGAACTTGGCTGAACTTGGCTGAACTTGGCTGAACTTGGCTGGCTGAAACTTGGCTGAACTTGGCTGAACTTGGCTGAACTTGGCTGAACTTGGCTGAACTTGGCTGAACTTGGCTGAACTTGGCTGAACTTGGCTGAACTTGGCTGAACTTGGCTGAACTTGGCTGAACTTGGCTGAACTTGGCTGAACTTGGCTGAACTTGGCTGAACTTGGCTGAACTTGGCTGAACTTGGCTGAACTTGGCTGAACTTGGCTGAACTTGGCTGAACTTGGCTGAACTTGGCTGAACTTTGGCTGAACTTCGCTGAACTTCGGCTGAACTTCGCTGAAACTTCGCTGAACTCGCTGAACTTCGCTGAACTTCGCTGAACTTCGCTGAACTTCGCTGAACTTCGCTGAACTTCGCTGAACTTCGCTGAACTTCGCTGAACTTCGCTGAACTTCGCTGAACTTCGCTGAACTTCGCTGAACTTCGCTGAACTTCGCTGAACTTCGCTGAACTTCGCTGAACTTCGCTGAACTTCGCTGAACTTCGCTGAACTTCGCTGAACTTCGCTGAACTTCGCTGAACTTCGCTGAAACTTCGCTGAACTTCGCTGAACTTCGCTGAACTTCGCTGAACTTCGCTGAACTTCGCTGAACTTCGCTGAACTTCGCTGAACTTCGCTGAACTTCGCTGAACTTCGCTGAACTTCGCTGAACTTCGCTGAACTTCGCTGAACTTCGCTGAACTTCGCTGAACTTCGCTGAACTTCGCTGAACTTCGCTGAACTTCGCTGAACTTCGCTGAACTTCGCTGAACTTCGCTGAACTTCGCTGAACTTCGCTGAACTTCGCTGAACTTCGCTGAACTTCGCTGAACTTCGCTGAACTTCGCTGAACTTCGCTGAACTTCGCTGAACTTCGCTGAACTTCGCTGAACTTCGCTGAACTTCGCTGAACTTCGCTGAACTTCGCTGAACTTCGCTGAACTTCGCTGAACTTCGCTGAACTTCGCCATCAGTGCATCATTCAATGCATCATCAACACACCCATCATCAGCACCACCCATCCATCACCACCCATCACCACCACCAAACATCCTCATCATCATCAACAATCATGAACAGCAATGTTCATCATCATCATCATCATCATCATCATCATCATCATCATCATCATCATCATCATCATCATCATCATCATCATCATCATCAACACACCCATCAACAACCACCACCCATCATTACCATCACCACTCATCATCACCACCACCAAAATCCATCACCAATCATCATCAACTATCAACAACAATGATCAATAACAATCATCATCATTATCAATGATCAATAACAATCAACAACTATCATTGCATCATCAATGCATCATCATCAACATCAACACCACCACCCATCATTACCATCACCACCACCTAACATCATTATCAAAGATCCATCACCAAATATCATCATCATCAATCAACAACAATCATCATGACCATCAACAACAATGATCAAGAACAATCAACAGCTATCATAAACAACAATGATCAAGAACAGTCAACAGCTATCATCAACAACTATCATCTTTGCATCATCAATGCATCAGCATCAACATCATGAACACCACCATCCATCACCACCACCACCCAACATCATCAACCAACGAACCAACATCAACAAGCTGAACTAGCAACAACATCAACAACCAACAACAACCTACAACAACCAACATCATCATTATCCATCCTCTTCCTCATCCATCCATCATTATCTTCATCACCATCCATCCTTCATTAACCATCAACCATCCTCCATCATTATCCATTCGTCATCCATTTACCCATCATCCATCTTTCATCCATCCATCAATCATCAATCAATCATCAATCATTGATCATTATCATCAACATGGCAGATGGCAAATGTTCGGGAGCACGTGTTTTATTTCAAGGTGGGGCAACAAAGTTTACATAACTTACATCAAAACATACATTACTGTAAACCATAAATAGCATATCAATGTCATAGATGACTTTCAACTTTTCCGTCATTCAATTTATTTAGATAACTATAGTTTAATAGTTCACAAAATTCTCACTTACGGTTTGGATTCTGTTCAGGGACGCTCACACTAACACACACATCTTCACTTCCTTGAATAATCTTTCTTTAAACTTCATTTAAAAACCTTCCTTGAAAACTCTCCGAAGCTGGGGTTGACGAGGTCAACACAACCCCCTCCCCACCCGGGCTGACGATGTCACCGTGTCCTTATCCCAGAGCAGCGAAACACTGTTCAGCAACACACAGTTAAACACCAAATAATTCTGAGACAACTACACAGAGACAACTCAATGCTGACTGTACCCTCGCGCACTTCTCAGTTCCACGCTAGAATGTCAAGTTTCTTATAATTGTTCTCGCGTCTGTCTACTTGCTAATCAGAAGATTGAGATGACATCATGTAACTATGTCCGATGACTCGTGGCCACACTGAAAAATTAGACAAAGTCGAAAATAACACTTACCATTCCCCTCAGTCCGTGGTCTCCCGATGTACGATGCTCTCACAAATCTCAGCGCTCCTGTAGTTAGGGTTCCGTTCCAGCGGGTCCTCCTTAGCTGTTCCTCCACATGAGTTCCTGTAACTTAATGACTAATGAGACTCTACCATTCACTGCTACTATTAGTATCGCCCTGAGTTAAACTCATCACGTGGTTTCTTATTGAACGGTAAGATTTTTCTTATGAAACAATTTAACAATACTTTTGCCGTGAAATCAGAATTTAGAATTCAGGACAATATAAACACATATTTGTTTACCTTGACTGGGCAAGAAGCTAAAGGCACAGATTCCCCTGTCTGTATTTACACCTGTACAGGTAGGACCAAGCGTCTCGGCGCCTGCGTTGGGAATGTCACACACTGTTTACTGAGCGAAAAACCTGGAGGTGAACTGTCGTTACTAGTGTCACGTGTCATCAGTTGTGTTCCTGCACGGAGTTTAAGAATTAGAACCTTTTTTCTCTTTTATTCTCACGCGGTACACACACTCGCACACACTCGCGAACTACGCGTACAAGGGAAATAAGATTTTTCCCTGACACACAACATTATCTTTATCTTGTAATCATCTTGTAACTAGCACTTTATTTGCTTAGTTTATTTTTTACTCTTTCGTTTATTTTTGTATGTGAGCACACTTGTTAGTATCCTACAAGATGAAAAGCGTTTAAGGTATGTTGTCATTCCAAAATACAGATATAAAAAATTAAATAAATAAAACAGAAGAAAATTTGTTAGTCTCTCACTGTTTTTACTTGTTTATTTTAATTTGTCTGAATTTTTTTTATCTTTATCAAGATATGTATCCTGAGGAAACTTTTGT
The DNA here is from genome assembly GCF_003073045.1 of Pomacea canaliculata. Taxonomy (NCBI): domain Eukaryota; kingdom Metazoa; phylum Mollusca; class Gastropoda; order Architaenioglossa; family Ampullariidae; genus Pomacea; species Pomacea canaliculata. Next base: position 18,159,988 of record NC_037594.1, on the reverse strand, counting down.
TTACAAGTAAATCACACTGGACTTTTTCTGTTCATTTATTCCTCCTAGTCTTTCCTTTTACATTCTGAAGCTTTTCTGTTGAAAGATGAACTCACGTTTACACCAGATACAACGATGTCTTTAATCATAATAATTTATATTTTTGATATCGAGTCGGTTATTAGCAGTGATTGTGTGTGGGATAGCCGTTACCGACAACCCAGGTTCTTAGTTGTAACACACACACACGTACGCACACAAGCAAAAAGAATAAATAGACAGAAACGGGAGACAGACGCATGAGTTCAATAGACATTAAAAGATTTTCGTTTCACTGAAATCTTTGTGAGGATCGCACAGCATAATAATTTTCTTTCAATGGAAAACAAAAGCGATATTGGATTGGTTCACAAGTCTTTTATTTTCCAAGACATGGACTGTAAGATTGTGTCAAATAAAAATGATTTCGTCATAAGACGTAAACTCCCGAGCGACTGACAAACGAATGCGGACTTAATCGTGTATCTTCAAATAATAATAATATGCTGGAAATAGCCATAATTAAGTGCAACTTTTTCTATAAAATCTTTCATAAACCTAGGCTTTTGCAATCCATTTATAATTTAGTCATACACACCACCACTACCACCCGACTTCATTCCAAATACATTCCCTCATCAGTTATATAAACATTTCAAGTTCCTTTCATTGATGTCTTTCAAGCTGTTGTTACATGCTGCCATTAGGTGTAGTCACTTTTCTACTGCTTGTTAGTATCTGTTCCTCAAATATTAATAGTCAGATTTGTAAAACAAATAATTCGTGTGGAGGTGATCTCAATGTGATGAGCACAAACAAATAAACACAATTAACCATAAAACAAAGAAAGTTTGGTGTAAAAGTTTTTACCGGTGTCTTTGATAAACGTTTACAAGGGTCCACCTGAATTAAAATGTTTTTCAATTACTTAGTTAAGCTATTAAAATAATACTCAAGCTAATAACCTGAGCATTTAGATTATGTGCATAGACGCCACACTAAACAACTCATTCAAACTGGCAGAGGATAAACTAATCAAAGGGACGTAAGAAACATTAAAAAAAAAAGGTTTTGCTTGTTATCTCCCATTCTTCTGTTATTTGTTTGTTACCTGATCCGCACTGAAAAATTGTTTTCGCAAGATATATATATCATCAAGGCTTTAAAAGAAGATAGAAGAAATCAATGTTTACTCCCTTACTGAAATTGTTTATTTTGATCGGTATGTTTTTGTTTTCTTTAGCAAGATAACCCTACTCTACGGAGACGGTGCTCGCGATCTTCACTAATGTAACCTACTTGTAGTTAAACATTGTCTCGGTGGTTTTGGGCCCTCGATCATTTATTTTACCTTTACCTGTTATCTGTTTTAGGGCTTGAGTTATTTTGAATGTCACAATAAACTTTATGCAGCCCTTTTTAGTGTTTAAAAGTTGATGAATTAGCGCCAAACAAGTTTCATGGCTGGCAATGAGTGAAGTGGACCTTAGCGCGGAAGTGTCAAGGTCCCTGACGTCACGCTTCCGAAGGCTTCCGAAGTTTTTCCCTTCACTGTGACGTTTACCAAAAAAAAAAAAAAAAAAAAAAAAAAAATAAATAAATAAAATAAAAATAAATTTTAAAAAAATTACCCTCCATGGCTAGTTATCCCCTCCACCCATAATGCCTTTTGTTCATTTCTCCTCCTCTTCTCACAAAGCTCAGCGACGGTTTTAAGATCTTGGTTGCTTTTGTCATTCCAGATGTGATCGCATTCTCAGGTGTAAATAACATTTATCTAGGGGGGAAAGAGAGCTGCTGACATATCTTTGAAAGGAAGCGTGATGGTGAATAGTTGCACGTTCCAAACACCTTACTGTACAAAACGTGAGATCAGTTCTGTGAACACCTGCTCATACCTGATGCAACTTAGTGAAAGGAGTAAAGAGGTCATTACGAGTGCAAGTCTGTCCCTTGTCAAGAGGTTTAAGATAATAAAAGTTGTTGGTATCATCAGCATGAAACGGCAACGCAACTGTGGAGGGGCAATTTATTTGCCCGCAGCAAATCCACTTACTTGTATCGATAACTAACACAATCATGAAAGAACGTTAGAAAAAAAAAAAAACAAACAAACAAAACACACACACACAAGCCTTTATACTCAAGAAAATATGATTCGGCGCTCACAACTTTCGACATATCTTCTACCTCTTCCTAATGTTTTTCTGAACTAAAACGAGCATTTTTATTTTAACTCAAAGTAGGGCACATATTAAAACATTCAATTTTATTCCCGACAAAATTATGCAAAGTGACAAATCAGGAAGACGGATAATAGACAGCCAGCATTTAGCCCCAGTAAGCTATGTACCTGTGCCAAACCTCTCATGTTATTAGTTACCAGGGGTCACACAGAAACACCTTCCTGGTAATAAGCTATGTGGTGTATGTCCTTTTGTTAAGGAGCAGCAGGTTAAGGCCGTGGTATTTTTTTCTTTTGAATCTTCCTATTATTTTGTTCTTTCTTCTTTTTCGGGGTATAGCTATATAGTGACATCTTTTAATACACAGGAGACTGAGTTGCACGTACATTTCATGCTTTTGATAATACAGACTTCCATTGTGAATTACTTATCAGCGCGGCAACGCTTTTTTAAATTGAATTTTTGCCACCAACAGTTCACATTGCTTAGTACTGGTCGGTTTTATATTGTGCTAAGTAAAGGGTTATGTAAACTCTGAAATCTTTGCTAGACAGGAGAAAGCATAGCTGACTGTGTCTTTTAATGGAACAGAACATCGGGCGGCTTTACGCAAATCTCCCAGAGCAGTGTTGACACAAAAAAAAATTGTCCGCAATAGACGCATGAAACTATTCATTAAATGCCGCTTTGTCGATTATACATTTTGTTTTTGACTAAGATTAGTGTGTTTGATGATCATGACATAATATTCGCTGTTATATGATCAGCAGCGGATATAAGAAAAATGATGTCTTGCACTGACAATGCCAGATATTTTCTTTAGCAGCAGAAGACGGTTGGAGTGTATCTCACGTGAAAGGACGATCGCGTGCATTCCAATCTAACTACCGGAAGTGTATCAGTAGCTAACAATCTGTCATCCGCTCTCCACACTTCTATGACGCGGTCCCTTGTGTATCTAAGATAAATGCTGTACAGTTGTACCTTTAGAATTAGCCTGTTTGAACCTCCCTGTTTAAGTCGTTTTTCGGTTACGTACATGATATGAGGAATCGTTCAGTCAAGAGTGGCGGGTCGCACGACAGTCTGAACGCTGTGGTCAGTTTATAAGGTAAGAGAGACAATACTTGTTTTGGACAGCTATTCTCTCAAAAGGTTACGGAGGCGTAATCAATCAGACAGCAAACTGAAAACCCCTTTTTTAAAATCCTTTTTATGTAGACCGATCCCAACTCAAATGTTTATGTAGAAAATATGTGTCGATTGTGAAAACATTTATATGACCTAAAGATACTCATGCTTAAAACGCATTTTTGTGTTGAGAATCGAGCATTTCTTTTCTTGCTTTGACAGATTAGGTCTGAACACTCTAATCGGGTCCAGATTAACATGGCTCAGCATAAATTCCCAAGGTTCCCTCGCGGAAGACTCAGTCAGAAGCTACGCGACTGTCTTCAGCAGAATACTGCATTTTTGGAGGAAAATTTGGATGCGCCACACATAGTCACAAAGCTGTACTCAACAATGATCTTAGATGACGAGGACAGGGATGCAATTCTAGGGCCGGAGGGCACCAGCAGTACTCGTCAACAACAAAACCGACGATTGTTGAGCAAACTGACCATGCGAGCAGACGATGGTTTTCGTGCATTTTTACAGGCTCTAAAAGACACTGGCCATGAAGCTGCTTCCAGGAAAATCCAAGAATGGCTGCGTCGTAACACAGCAGCTTTGCCTGGCCAGAAGGTTGATGCACAAAACGACAGTTTAGCTGCAACTGATTTTCAGTTTCCTGAGACTGAGATGACCACTTCAACCAATCAGACAGTGCTTTATCGTCGTGTGATACATGTTGAAAACCGGCTGGACGTCCTAAGTACGCGGCTGACAAGGCTAGACACTGCATCTTCGCAGCAGCAGACCCAGGAAGCAGAAGACCTTCGCAAAAGATTTGAGAACGCCAAAGAAGAAATAGAAAATCTGAAACAACTGCTGACATACAAATCTCTGGATCTCGAAAAAGCTCAGGCAGAAATACATATACTCGAGGAGCGGATACTGAAACTGAACGACGAGCAGCGAGAGCTAGAAGATAAACTTAAAGTTCAAGAACAAAAGCTGAATGATCAGGAGACTAAGATAAATAACCAAGAAAGCAGAATGAAAGATCAGGAAACCAGATTAAAAAGCCAAGAAAGCAGATTGAAAGAGCAAGAAATTAAAATGAAAAGCCAAGAAACTAAATTTAAAGAGCAACTCCACAATGCAGAAATCAAACTTACAGAGGAAATGAAAAAACAGCACCAACAACACAATAAAATTGTATCCAAACTCTGTGCAGACGTGCGATCTCTGATTGAAAACCAACGTAGAATCAGTCAAGAGCAACAGGTGCAGAACAAAGAGTCTCTAGGAGGTGCTGGCAAAGATGTTCAGACTAAAACTACTTCCAAAGTAATGCTGCAGAATGCTGCTGCACATCAGACATACAAACAAATACGACCAGCGCCAGCAAAGGTCAACCGTAGTCAAGATAATACACAGAAAAAGAAGTGACCTCGATTCTAAACTGCATTCTTACAGTGGATTCAACCTACAAAAGTAATCGTGTGTTGCAGAAGAAACATAAACAATTAACTTTCTTGTGGAAGAAAGTTGATAACGCGCAATGGTGGACTTATGTTGAATCCTAAGATACGCCAATAACATTTTTAAATGGAGGAACAGAATATTATTTTTGTTATTCGGTGTGTGACGAATATATACTTGTCTGTATTATTCTCCCACCAATTTATCGCACCTCTTTCCCTGTCTTTCCTATCACGATAACCTCTAAAAGATTGTGGATTCTTTCCCTACCCACCTCATTAACCCATTCTTCATTTCTAAATGCAGTTACCTGCCTCGGTACTCATGCCGTATCTCGTATACAAGACTGAGATGGTGAGAAAACAAGAAGTCATTTGCGCTGCAGTGTGATGTGCACAGTGCATGTTATTGTGTCATGTCAGTTGTTACCTATGGAGGAAGGTGCAGTGACATTGTGTATATCCTAACAATATTTGACCGACTGTAATGTAAATACTTTCTTGTCACACTCTTTTCATGCAAAATGTAGTGTGTTTGTGTGTATATATATGTTTATACAGACTGTAGTGCAAGAAGTGCGGGGTGTAAGGTTGCGCCCCCTTGTCATGTACACTTGAAATCAGGCCAGTCCATCTTTCTTGCAGGTGACTGTGGAACACTCTTTGTAACTGAACTCTCTCCATCTCTCTTCCATTGATAGACTCCTAATATATCACAGGAGGTAAAGATGATATAAAAGATCGTTCACTCGGCCGATTTCCATCATTAAACATTCCGTCTGGCAAGCGGTTATCTCCCTTAGTTCGTTCATGCACAAGTCGCACATTGACTGCTACAGTGACTTTCATAGCTCACTATTCCATGCAAGAGTATATATTATCATGCATCTTGTGTTGATTTTGGGTATGTACATTTGTTGTTGTAGTTTGATCTTTTTCTACACATTTTTTTCTTGGTTTACTTAATTAAATGTCTTTAGACACACTTTAAAAATTCTAGTTTTGTTCTTATATTTTTTCATTGCTTTGATATCATTTACACATTTCTCTACCTATTTTCAGTAATCAGCTTACTGACAGAAAATTGCACAAAGAAAGGTGTACCAAATAATCATTAAGATTACTGAAAGAAACTTTGAATGAAAGAATGAAAAAAAATCACATGGGCAGTGATAAGCTCATATACATATATGTGTGTGTCACTGAAATTTATAGCTTTAAACTGTACCTGTATCAGCATCAGCTCGTCTGTTTCTTTTGTGGGACTTTCGTGCTGGATCTGTCCTTTAGTTTTCTTTGTATGGTAGCTGGAGGTTGTGGATTAGGAACATCAAAGATGGTAGGAACAGCATTCCACATTAATCATTTTCTTTCTGCTGGACATTGAGTAGACTAGATTCAAAATGTTTGCTATGGAGATGGTAGCCACCAACAGAAAGCACTTTGGGAGTTTTTTTTTTTTCTTTTAGGTCCAGACGGCGGCTATTCTGAACCAAATTCTTCATCTCAAATAATGATAATCCTTCACTTAAACCGGCTGAAACTATCTGAACATGATTATCAGCTCGCAGTTTCTGCTCTATAACAGATCTTTTGGCATACAAATAGAGTGACCGCTGTTATTCAGATGACAAATGCATGTCCCTAAACACTGAATGGATGAGTGATGAGCCTACAACCGCATGTCCAGCACAGTAGTGCATGATGTCTAGAGAAGAAAATAAAACTTGTATAATAAAGACTCTTTAGACCAGACAAAACGACAGCGTTCATTCTTCGACTGCTTACTTTAAGTGCTTTGGCTTTCAACAAGTTCATCTTTAAAAAAAAGTACCCTTGGCAGGGCAACCAAAGGACCTCGGGGGTTCAATACAAGCGACCTAGCCCCCACCCCCAAAAAAAACCCGTCTACTCCGTCTAGTCACAAATCTTAGCTATCATATGGCCCAGTGGTCACAAGTCTGCCTTTTGTTCCAGAGCATGCGATTAACAAGTTCTTATACCTGGAAGTGTTGTTAATGTTGTAGCGCGCGTGTGTGTGTGTGCGCGCGCATGCTGTGTGTACGTGTGCAAAACGAGTGAGAGACAATTAAAGGACAAAAGAAACACAAACGAACGTTGACCTTCATGGTAAGCTCTGACAAGTCGAATCTCCACAAGTCAAAAACAAAGAACAAACAAAATATAAACATTTTCAACGAAAATATTGTCTAATCTTCGGTAGCATTCAGAAAACAAATGAATATTTAAAAAAAATACAGCAACATAAGATGCACCCCAATGCAACTATGCGTACGTTCAATGTAGACTAAACGATGCCCGCATTCTTGCCTACCACACCAGGTACATCCTAGAGAGATTGTTTAAGCACAAGAAGAAAGTCTGAACGGTGTATAGAGGTTTGCCCATCGTCCTGTTGTGTACCCACTGTGGAGGTCGATCTTTTCTCAAAGGCAGTGTCTAAATATTAATCGCAAGGAAAAACCGAGTTACTATCCTCGGACGCCAAGTTTAACTTTTGACCCTGCTTATCTACACTCTCTATCCCTCTCCCCCATACCCATCTACCATCTCTTGTCCTTGGATTTTTTTTTTAAAATTCAAATCTTAGGAAAGTATAGGAAACAGCTTTCGGCTGAACATGTAAGTACATGATCGCTGAAGGGAAAAGAGGAATAAAAAACTTTAAAAAAAAATCCCCTAGTTGTCCCGTCCGAACTGGTGGCAAGTTTCTGGATTAAGAAAACATTGGTGAAGATATTGCAGCAGTTCATGATCAGTAGTCAACAAGGGTCTGGCTGCCTGGAGACAGACAAGTGTGTGAAGTCAGTGCTTGCTCTTATCTAGTGTCAGATCGGTGCTTATGTCCAGAGTTTTCCCGAGAGACAGCTGCTGTACAAATTTTGGGGCTGAGCTCAGCTGCAACAATGAACATTCACCTGGAGTAATCATTCGCAGTGAACCATATCGTCGCTGTGACGTGGGTAAGTTCTATCCTGTCCATGGATGTGTAATACAAGTTCGTGATCCTGTCATGACTGTTGATTTGAACTCTGATACTGGCTTCGTCTTTGTCTTTGTGTAGTTCTTTTTATGTTTGGTACTGTACCAAGTAAAGGTATTGTACTTGATTACCTTTTATTCGGTCTAACGCGATTGGTCAATAGAATTAATATTAACTGAAATACGTTTACCAGGAAGTCTTGCAGCAAGTCTCCACGTAGTCGTAAGGAAATGAAAGCTAACGACAAATGAAATCATTAATATCGAAAGACTTTCATGATTAGGTGAATACTAGATACACTTTTTTGCGACTATATGTCTAACATTGATATACTTCTATAACAATTCGACCTTCACGCCTGGCAGAACTGACCAACATAGGTATTTCCAAGACGATCTCATTCTAATCCAACGTACTTCCGTAGTCTTCCATTTTGTGTTAAGCGGCCGTAGGGGAGAAGGTGGGCATTTTATTGTGGACATATCATCAAATAAGTGAGTATACTTGGCAAATTTTTTTACGACCTACGCGCATAAATTAATAACACATTCGACAATTGTCTTTTTCAGAAGGCCACATAAACTGCTCTTCTTGACTTTTTTCACCATCAAACATGTCGGAGGATATAAATCACAGGTTTCCACGAGGCAAGGTCACTTCGGAGCAAGAGCGATGCTTGCAGAAGAATAACATGTTCCTAGCGGACAACATTGAATGTACAGATATCGTCACTCTGCTCTATTCCCGCCTCATCCTAGATGACAACGACAAGCAGAAGATTCTGGGCACTGACGGCCAGAGACTTCCACGCAAGGAGCAGAGCCTGCGTCTCTTGGACGTGATTACCATGAGAAGCCCTGCCGGCTTCGAGGCTTTCCTCAAGGCCCTGGACGACACAGGGCATCTGGCTGCCGCAGGCAGGATTCGGCAGACCTTGCACAACTTGTCAGAAGAGTTGGTCGGCAGGCCCAGAGAATACGATCACAGCACCTACGTCAAGCAAATTACCTCAACTTCCTCAGACTCTGAGTCCGTCGAGGACGACGCACGTGGACGTGAAACATTCAAGCAGGAAGTTTTCGGCCTGTGTGATCGAGTGGATAAGATCGAAAAACATCTGGACGTCCTCAGCTACCGAATGACACAGATAGACGGAGGGCAGAAGGAAGAGGTGTCCCGCCTGCGGCAGAAGCTGTCCGAAGCGTCCAACGAGATCAAGAAGCTCCGACGAGAGAACGAAAACCTGAACTGCCTGGTGGCGGAAAAGTCCGAGCAACTCCGACAGGCATCCGACAAAATCGAGGCCCTCGAGAAACAGCTGAAGGTCATGGAGAACGACAACACCAACTTGCTAAATAGAGTTGTGGAACAGTCGCAGGAACTTCAGCGGATGAGGCTGCAAGCGCAACAGGCCAGGGAGCAGATCACCGACCTGCAGTCGGAGGTGGACAAGCAGAATCAGCAACAGAGCCTGCACAAGAGAGAGCTGGACAGCCTGCGCAAGAGGAGTGAGGCGGAGAACAAAAAAGTGGCCGAGCTGCAGGAGTTCAAGAAGAAGAACGAACAAGTGATGCAGACCGTGGTGCGGCAGTTCATGAGCATGCAGAACGAGATCCAGCAGCTGAAAGACCAGCGTCCCGTCACCGACAACGCGACCGGCGGGCGACAGGGCAAGTCAGCAGTCAGCAAGCTCAACCACCTCGAGCAGGGGGACAACTCGGTGGCTGGGAGATGCGCTGTCGCAAAGCAGCAGCTGTTCAACTTTGATAGACCCTCGACAAAGCAGGGGAACAAACCGAAGCCGCAGCCTTTTTACAAACCGAGAAAGTGAAATTGAGTGGGTAAGGACCAGTACACTGCCGCTGGTGTGATTTGTGTAAGAGAGAGTGTGTGTGCGTGTGTGCTAAAAAAAACAATAAGAAAATGAAAGAGATGTGATAAAAAAATAAGTTATTTCACATCTACTACCCTACCAGTCGTCTTATGCATACGTACTCTAGAGCAAAGAAAAATGCAGCATCTATAAAAGAAAAAAAAAAAAAATAGTAAAGGAGAAAATAGTACAGATAAAGGAGAATACTGCTTTCATTCTTTTTAACAGCTAAAAAAAAAAACCTTGTGTAAATATCCTATTATTATGATGGTTTGCACTTTCACAGGATGATATGGAAGCTTCACCAGCAAATGCTAACTCATGACTACACTGTTACAATAGAAGATGGGTCTGGCAGCCTTAGTCGATCAAGCGTGCATTAAGGACTGTTTCATCCTGTGATACCTAATTGTCACAAAGAAAATTGTTTTTTGTACTGTAATCCTACAAACAGTAATAAAATCGTGTAGAAGTTTATAATTTATAGTTACTTATCTCATGATGTCGGCAATAAAACATCAAACCTGGCTTGCATGCTTGACTGTTAATGTGGACAAGTTGAAGATCATATGCTTTAAGGCGAATTCAGCCATTCTGGTAGATAAAAAGTGAATCTACAGTTTTTATTGCCAGATTAATGTATCAAAATTATCTACATACTTTGGCTTCATTAATATGGCATTCAAAAGAGTCATGTTCAGTACAGCCATCAGTTTGGTCTCACAGTGGTCTTCAAATTTTTTTTTTTTTGCTTCCAATTTCTTTTCTTTTCTGTCATTCTGTTTGATGTCTGCAAAAAATGTCACAGACTAATCTCATAATTATAATCTGAAACAGTAAATGCACTGCATAATTGCCATTTGAAATCATAATGCTGTTAGTATCAGATAAAAGAGAATTGCAGAAGTTGCTGCTGCATTACTTTAATGTCTTCGGAATTGTTCAAGTATCAGAAGGAATTACCACTTGTATACAGGAACAGTTGTCTCAAGATGCACGAATTTTCTTGGCTCAACGCTGGCTGAGAAATAATGCTGAGAACACAACTACTCTCTGCATTCATCATCTTATGGAATAAGCAAAAAAATTAGATGCAGCTGAAAAATGTCTGTTGCTTCTCTGTTCACTTGCTTTTTTATTTCTGCACATTTGTCTCTGTGAAGCATGACAAAATGTAATAACTCAAGTCGTATATACAATGATACCTATTTTTATTTCATTTGTGCATGCTGCCCTAATAATTTTATTGTTACTAACATACCAAGGCACATAAACTGATCTTTGTAATTTACTCTTATTTACTACATTCTCCTAATGCTATGTTGATATGGACTTTTAACATACACCAACTGCCTCATAAAAATCCTTTTTTATTATATATTAGCTTACATTCATGGTTCTAAATCCTTCTAAGCAGCCTGCCTTTTTAGAATGACTAATGTTTCTAATTTTAAAATATATACGTAGTAGCAATTCCTCTTTATTTTCTTTCATTTTCCTTTAAACAATGTTATATAAAGAAGTTGTAAATTTAAAGGTGTGATCAAATAAAAATGGTAAAGGAAGCTTTTCCTAACAGGTGTTTTTGTTAGCCAAAGTACTTATTGTAATAACTAGATAATTCTTGCAGAAGTCACTTCTTATTTATTTGCCTATGACGAAAGAACTGTAAATGACAAAAACATAGATTTGAATACCAGTCATGTAAATGTATAGATCAAAACTTCTGATCCAAATGTGTACACTTTATATACTTTTCAATCTTTTATCAAGTTTATCAAATGCAGAAATTGCAGTATGATACATAAAAATGTTTTAGATAATAGTTGCTCATAACAAAACATTAATGCTGTATTGAAGCGATCTTTCAAAAAAAAAAAATTGTAATGTAATTTTGAGACTTGTGTGCATAGTCGTACATGTATTATTAACTGCAATAAGCAAATATATTGATTTTCAGTTTTCTTCTTGTTCTTGAGTGTTCCATAGAAAGAGACTGAAAGAAGTTATGTGAAGTACAAATCTGAAAACAAGACAAGGACGATTCCATTTCAATCTGTATCACTACTAAAAAAATTATACAAAATCAACACAATAGTGTGCTGTGAATGATCTTTTTCTTGTGAGACAATTTATTATCAGAAAAATTATTTTTATGCAGACAGCAATGACCCTGGTGTAAAGTGAAAATACAATGTTTTTGCTCAAAAGTAACATGGGAAACGAAAAGCACATTGACAATTTGAACCCAGCATAAAAAGATCACACAAAAAACATTGAAGTTAGCCTTTTACATGTGCGGTGAATTTAACATTTCTGTGATCAGCTTTGGCAACATTTATTCAGTTCTGATGAATTTAGCAAGTCTCTGCAAACCATTTAAAAAAACTAGCGAGTCATCCATGGAAGTCATTTAATGTATATACAAAAGACATATTTCCATAATGACAAACTCCATTAAGTATAGGGTGATTACAGACACCATTTAAATGTTAAGTACTATTTTATATGTTTCTATTGCAATACACATCTTCAGTCAATGAAAATTGTATCATTACACAGCAATAAAGTGCAAGAGAGGGGGACTCATTAATTTAGTTTGATGGTGGGTTAATGGGATCTCTGTAACATTAGATGATACTTCTTTGAGCACAATACACTTTTGATATAGACATAAATTGTTTTTATCAAGTGATCAAGACCTTTAGTTGAAGTTTTTCGTGTCTTTTGTAGAGACATCTGTTCGAACTTCTCCTCTTATAAGGCCCATTAATGTGCTGTGAAAGCTATGGTACCTAATGACTATGCAACTTGTGGGTAACATGTAGACATGTACCCCTTTTTCGATCTTTCAAACTATTTTATTGCTTTAGAAGAGCACAAATTTAAGCACTGAACTTTTATTTCAAATGTACAGGATGCATATTCTGTAATTTATTTATTAAAATTTAATAGACATGTATCAGCACTGGTTAAACATCCAATATTTATTCTATCCCCATACAATAAAGCATTAGGGAATTCAAAACCATACAATTTCTATCTTATATCGCACTGAAAAACTTTAAGAAAGAAGAACAATTTTAAAGTCCTCTAGCCTTTACTGAATATTCCTGTGGTATGTCTAGTAAGGCACCTTTTTCATTTATAACAATAAATTGATGAGTGGTCACATTTAAACACAGACAGCTGTTACTGTGCAAAAACATAAAAAACACCCATGAGATCGTCTTCCTATTCCAACAATTTCTAAAATAAAAATGCAAAAGGTCTCTAAAACATATTGAATGGTGTCACAATACAAGGAGAACCCCAGAATAACACTTAAGAAAAAGTTATCACAACTCTTCTAAAAAAATATTCTTTAAAAAAAACCTCCTCCCACCTCACACACAACAAATCAATCAAATGTTATCATTCATCTAAATGAACGAAACAGTTTGCCATTTTATTTTTCTGTTTCTTACATTTAAATACTTCATGAAAAATTTTGTTCAATGAACACATCATCTATTGCTTTATAGAAAATTGTCCCATTTAAAACTTCTAAAACACTTTCAAAGGAAACCATCACCAATGTCTGAACTAAAATGAAGGTATATATATATTTCATAATATAATACCCAGTGATTCTAAGTTTGTGAAGGTAAATTTAATTTTATCAGATTTAAAGTATCCTATTACTGCAAGCATAAGCTTTCTTTGATTCATAACCAGATTTGTATGTTGCACACAAAAGATTTTCCTCACTTGAAATACCAGTAAATAATGCAGGTAAGTTAAAACTTCAGCAATTTCATGACTTATTTACAAGTTGTTGGTAATAAATTCAAACTAAGAAAACATTTTTGTGGATGTATGTATATGTTTTTGCATATTTGTAAGCAGGCATGTTTGTGGGTCTTTTAAATGAGTGCACAGGTTAAACACAAAACAGCTCATGAATGTACATTATCACAGCCCATTTAAAGCAGACAGTTAAAAGAAAACCCTCCACCTTAAAAATATTCAATAGAAATTTTGATCACTGTCAGTATGCTTCCTGGAATACGGAACTACAAAATAATGTAAATGGTTAACATAAATCCAATGCCAATATAGAAACTGCCATTTAGAAAAGACATTAGATGCAATATTCTCATTTTAATAATTGCATCCATTGTACATTGTATTACCATATGTGAAAAATAAAACTCCTTAACTCACATGCAAAAATACAAAAAAAAAAAAAAATCCCCCAAAAACACACAAGGATAATTTTCCTGGTCAACTGACAATTATTCTGTGTGATTAACTACAGTGTTAAAGGTATCTATGCAAGTAAATTGAAAAATCATACCATGCAAAAGTTCTTAATTAAATTCTTTTCATGAAATTCAATTTTCATGGAAAATTTAAATTTCAAGCCTGAGAAAAATAAAACTGCATGTACTTATTTGAGTACCCACACTCTTATACACGTATAGCAGGTAGGAAAACAACAACCAAAATTAAAAAAGGTGAAAAATCTGCTATGATACTTAAATTGAAAACTGAAGTAAAATCTGTCAATACTATTTGCAAAGATAAACTGAAAAATTGTACTCTTTCAAACAATATTTTGTTTAAGAATTTTGAAATGACAGTTTTCATGTTGTCTCAAGCCAAATGCACATCAAATTTTGTTACATAGCTAAGTGCAAAAAAGCATCAACATATCTTACATTCACCAGGCACACATGCTCGTCAAATAAGGACATTCAGCTGATCACTGCAATGCAAAACATTATTCAACATCAGTGTGCTTGCATGGTGAATGGAGTTACTTGAAACATGAAGCACCGGTTACAGACACGTACTGGCTTAGAATGCCCAAAATGAGGCAAGGAAACAGCATTTGATGAGCAACGCCCACAGAAGATCTGAAAACAAAAACAAAATTACCTCATATCCTATTTGAATAGAAATCAGACATGATCAAATTTTTAAAAACAGAGCAAGTTTTGATGCCATTGTGCAAAAATTTATCTTGCAATGGCTCCTATGATTAAGGAAGACAGCTTTAAGAGTATCAACAAAGCATTATGTAATAGCAAAAAGTACTACCTTGCCACAATTTCTACAGTGGTGGCGACGACGAACAAATGTAAAAGGAGTTTTGCAGGACATACACATTGTGGATTGATCATCTGGAATCCATGGTGGAGGCTCTAAAACACATTAAAGGGGAGCTGCTAAAACATGACTAAAAATCAGAAGTAACCTTTGACTGTTACTTTCAGCCTGTGTGATAAGAAACTTCAAATCAAATCAAACTTTATTGTCTGTCGAGGAGACCCAGAACAGAAATTTTTCTTCGCTCACAAGGGCAGGCATACATACTCATACAGACATTTAACACATAGGAGTAAAGATACAAGTTTTGTACTCTGCTATGAAGAAGGTTACACAAGCTGTCTTCAGAAGGAAAATATATGCTTTTATCAACTTTATACACCCATTCCATAATTTATAAACGTAACGAACTTAATCCATTCCTAAAAAAAGTCTGTAAACCACATTTAAATTGTTTTTTGAAGAATAAGCTTTTTTTAAGGTGTTAAATGCTTTGCTGAAAAGAATAATGCCTACCTCTTATACCTCTGAAACCTTGGCTTTGCGGTATGTCTCTGTCAAAGCCTTGGTGAAAATTACTGCCATGACGTCTACGGGTAAAGAACTTTTCCTCTTCCATCACAACTGGCTCAGAGCAGTGGAGGTTAAAGACAACACGAAGAATGTTCCGCAAATCACCAGCAAAATTTGTCTGCAGTTGATCTGCTACACCTATGCAAGACAAATTTAGCCATCAAGCTCTGTCTCAACAAATTAATACTGAATCAATAAATGCTCTTTATTTAAAAGTTAAATGCGCATTCTTCGCCTGCATGAAAGTCCTCTCATTTGAATTGAAGACCTTTGCTGCAGCCTGATTTGACTGCTTAAAAAGAATCTCAGATCAAACTTCACTCCAAGAGTCAAATGCTACAGTCTGAGAGCTTTCAGTTCAAAATATTTTACTGTAATGATTAATGTAACAAATAAAATAGAAGCTGAATTCAGCGTTTGTACAAAAGATTAATCTCTAACACAAGCAAAAAAGGACACATACCTACAATCAGCACATTCTTGTATGGTCATGAGGAGTTTAACAGCAAATGTTTATGTTCATCATCCGTATGTAGCTAGTATTTCATTTTCCTACCAGACCATGCCCCTTTACAGGTCTGAAAATTGTGCAGTTGCATTACCCATGCCAGCTACAGAAATGGGAAGACTGGCGGAATATTTGTTAAGCAAAGTTTTAATCTGCAGCTCTAGCTGAAAGATTCTGTAGATTTTGTTGTTCAGGCACCTTTTGCTTGTGTGCCATGTGCATACATACATATATATAAACAAGTATGGCAAAATGACAAGCATACCTGAAATACACACAAAGAGCCTGTGTATCATGTCAGAACTGCTACGAAAACGAGCACGTGCTTGATTTCGACTGGCTAGCTCTGCAGCTTGTACTGCAAGGGCAATCTCCTCATCATCATGGCATTCAGAGTTGTAAGAACTTGTCTCACTACTGCTACAGCTGAAGAAAACAGAGTGGCGGATGCTTCATTAGGACTGATTTTGTCATTTAACTTAACCCCAAACTCTGCTTGGAATTTTATGTTTAAAGAAAAGGTCAACCCTGAGCATCATCCTGATTTCACCTTGGATGCACCCTTAAGTTTCTAGAGCCCATTTAGGGTTAACTGCTTCTACATAAAATTCAAAGCACAAATGACACTTGGGTTACAGTTATGGCAGTTAAAGCTCTTAGATTATACCACCAAGATGGACTTAAAATAACATCATACTTGTTTCTGAAAAGACAATATTACAATGTCAAATGAGATTCACACGACAGAAATGAAATGTAAACTGTACACTCCAGAAATAAAGATGATAGATCATTGAACAATTTTGAAAAAACTATGCCATACACACACTCTGTCCACTTGATACTCACCTTTCCCCTTCCCACTCACAATCACTAGCAGAACTGGCAGCCTCACACCCACTACTGGCACTGGCCACTTCAGGTGAAGGTGGGTTGTCCTTTGCAACCTGATTCTCTCCCTTCTTGCTCCATGTCCTGCTGCCTTCTTCGCTGCTGCTGGAACAGTTAGATGAATTATCTGTGCACTGCCTGCTGGAAGCCGAAGAATCCACCTCTGCAAATTCTCTCTTCCTGGAATTCTGCTTCCCTGCTGAAGAATGTTCTTGATTACATGACCTGTTTGCACTGCTCTTTGCTTTGTTGCTATGGCTAACTTCAGCTTTTTCACTAAGACTTGGGCTTTCATCTGGTGCCACTTTGTTCAATTTGCCATCTGCCAATTCCTTGGCACTAGCTTTTATTTTATCACACTTGTTGCAGCCTGCATGAAAGGCAGTGCTGCACACTTCATCAGGAACACCGGGTGTGCCATGCTGTGGAAGAGTGTGGTGGTGATGGTGGTGGTGGTGATGAAAGTGGTGGTGATGGTGATGGTGGTGAAGAATTTTGGAGGAGTGTGAGTTGTTAATGGCGCTCTGAGTAGTCTGGGTGCACCTGTCTGAGTGACCCTGGCTGCAGTCCTCCATCATCATCTGGCCAGGATCAGGCACTTCAATCAAATCAGCCACATTGGATTCACTGTTCTCTCTGCTTTCAACATGTGAATGTGACAAAGAATCTTGTCTGTGCATGGAGCTGTCACAGGCAAGTTCAGCAGAAGTAACATGACCACACTCACAAGTTGGCCTGTCCTGCTCCCCTTTCATATCAACATCTTCATTTTCTTCTTCTGACATGACATACACGCCTCTGTCTACTGAACTATTCCGAAAGTTGCTCTTTTGCCTGGATGTCAAAAGCAGAGGGACATCCTGAAAGGTGCCATTAAATTCCTGCATAACAGGCTGATTTGCTTCCTCTCTGTCACTCTGGTTTTTGCTTTTATGATCAGAAGGGATTTCATTGTCAATGCTCATGTTTTCAACATGTGCACCCTGAATTACATCTTGGCTTTCAGGTATTATACATCCAGAAACCATACAATCATCCTCTAAAGGTCTGTTCAAGTCGTGTCCATTTCTTACATCTACTCTGGGCGAACCAAGTGGTGATGGAGTGAAGTTATGTTGCCCTGAAGCATCATCACAACAACCCTGGACTGGGGAGAAATCACATGTAGAGAGATGTCTGACATCATCTGCATGTCCATTCTGGGCATGGGTCACAAGAGTTTGCAACTGGTCTCCATGGGGTGCTGCTATATGTGGAGCCAATATCTTGGAGTTATTGAGCTGCCGCTGCGGAGAATCTCCAGGAGAAGCCGAGTAAAAACTCTCCTCCTCATCTTCTTCAACTTTTTCTCTTTAGCAACTGAACTGGATATTCCACCCTGATTAGCTGAAGGTCTGGCGAAATGGAGAACCAAGTCCTCAGCATTTTCTCCAGATGCAAAAACAGATGCTACTTCTGCTACTGTACAGCTTCCCTGAGTCATGAGTGAATTGCACTGGCGGTGAAGAGCAAAATCTTTCCTATCATCCTGACTGACCAGCAGATGAGATTCTTCCTGTGTGGAACTCTCTGCTGCCATATCATGTGGATCATCATCAAATGGGCTCATTGGTGGTGAGGAGACGGTGGAATGGCTCAGCAGCTGGTGAGAGTTACTGGAAGACATGGTGTGAAGGCTGTCAGAGTTGCTGATCACATCACTATGCAGTCCTGAGTCATTGCTGTCACATTTGTTAAGACTTTTTGGCCTTCCCCTTTCCTCCATTTCAGGTGGATTCTCAGCCACACAGTGATGACAGTGGTTGATGCAGAATTCTGTGAGAGTGCCCAGATGAACTAAGCTATCTTCTACAGAATCAGATGAGCTCACATCATCTTCCACCTTTTCCATTTGTGGCAACAAATCTGCTACCTGGAAGACATCTGGAGATCTCTCTGAGCTGCTGAGAGTCTGGGTGTCTTCTGTGTCTAGAGATGCTTTCGAGGGAAGATCGTCGGTCTGCACAGCAGTGTCAGATGTAGTAGCAGCCACAGCAGTGATCCCCATAGTGGAGGTAGAGGAGGCAAGGAAAGCTGGCTCTTCTTGACTGCATAAAGCGCGCTCCAGTGTCAGCAGCTCCACCTCAGATAATGTGTAAAGTAACTCCCTGTTTCAACAGAAGTGTTAACATTAAAATACCACAAGCATTCAAAAAAAAACAAAACAACCCAACAGCAAAAAAAAAAAAACAAACAAACAAAAAGACAAGCCAAACAACTCACAAATGTAAAATGAATGACTTGTATATGACCTGAAAAACTAATTAAAAGTACTGATTAAATTGCACAATGAAACATTCGCAGCTTGGGCACAAATAATTTTTTAACATAAGTTTTCTCTCAAAAATAATAATGTGATGGTGATGCTCATTTACAGAACACCCTCCCTATTATGGGCTCAAGGTGTTCAACAACAGTAATCCAACTAGCAGTGCACAGTACTTAAAAAAGATGACATTAATGAGCTGGATAAATGAATCAAAAATGGCAATTAACTGTATCAACACAAATATTATGGCCTATGTCTCTGAAAGTTCACATGCAAATGTTTTGTATATGTATTTTGATAGATCTTCATTTCTTTATCCTTCTCATGCTGTACTAGATGTTACTGATTCCAGTGAACTGTTGCTTTTCATCTGGCACCACCTCCAGTCTATGCTGTGATTCAACATTTAAGAAAGGGAGGGTGCCATTAACAGCTGGATACACACTTAATAATTCTCTTGAGGATTTACATTTGGTTATCTGAGACCTGACAGATGCACTAACGTCGCCTATGGTGTCAGATAAACTGAATCTTCTTTCACCTCTTCCATTTCCACACAGACACTCTTCATTATTTTTTATTGGAGACATATTTTACCTGATTTTATAGAGTAGAGTCTGAAACGGACGAAACATATCAGACATGTTCCATGACTGACTGTCTGGATTTAAAGGTCCATCACTGTATATCAGCAAACCACTGTAAATAATTTAAAATAGATTACTTACAAAGATGCAAATGACTTGCAGAACCTTTGTGATCTATATTTACACTGGCTAGTGTAAACTGCATTCTAACATCTTACAAAAATCTTAAAAACTTACAAAACAGGGCTCCATGATTTACAGTGTACTACTAATTTTAAGTAAAGAATTAAATGAATTAACGCAAAAAATCCCGCATAAACCAACCTCTTTGCTTTAGTGGTCATTGTTTCTCAGCAGAATAGATTTTAGCAGCTCACCACTGTGGGCCAGTGAGTGGGTTCCAGCATGAAGGGTTGTGCAAGAATAATAATACTGATGCAGCATTCTGATACTAATACAAATTTATACAAACTTACCAAACAATAGCTAAGCGAGGTATTGTAAACATCAGTGCAGGATCATACTCAT
Source organism: Pomacea canaliculata (assembly GCF_003073045.1). Lineage (NCBI taxonomy): Eukaryota > Metazoa > Mollusca > Gastropoda > Architaenioglossa > Ampullariidae > Pomacea > Pomacea canaliculata. The sequence continues at coordinate 18,139,830 of NC_037594.1, read as the reverse complement.
CTATCATGTCCGTTGTGATATAACCAAGTTTCTTTGCCCTAAACCAGTAAAGACAAAGAGGTGTAAGCAACAAACAAAACTGCACATTAATCATTTGAGGCGAGAAATAAATGCAAGAAACTCTTCCTTCCAGTAGGAAAACTACTATAGCAATTGAAATGAAAAAACAAAGGTATAAATTATTTATCTCAATTTTAATATACAAATCCATTCCATGATGATTATATTTATTTATGGGACATAGGTCTGTCTCATCGACATCTTAAATGTAATCTAGCAAAAGAACGATCTACCATTTCCATTTATTTCACACAGAGAGCCACATGAATTTTATCTGTGTTGTGTTTTAATGTTTGCAATACACAAAGAACCTAGCTTTGACTGGGATACCACGCTATAAAAGCTTACATTATTATTATAAAAACTCACCTGATTACTGTCTCTGAAAAAAGAACTGTGATCTCCTGGATTGTTTCATACTCCTTGACAGATTTAACAGGTACCATAGCACTGACATACCTATAGTTTATAGAAAACAAATTTCTCAGATGCATATCTATTAAAATACATCTTCAAATCAGGAACATTTTCAACTTCTTTGGACAGCTGCAAACACTCGCAGCTGTATAGAACTGAATTTAGGGTGATTGAGGGGAGAAGATTTTTATGGGATGCCATTTTATAAGCTACCTCCCCTCCTACAGAAAATCATGGGGGAAAAAAAAAAAACTAGAAACATGTTGACAGCAGCTGTTATTATTTGTACTTACCTCAGCTCAAAATCAGCAAAGAGTTTGTCAAAAATAGTAAGCGCCTCCTGTATCTGGAGAATAAAACAAAGATGTCTTTTTACCCACACCCTGCTCAGACACTTCAGTCTCAGTTGTCTATTGATATAATATTCACCCTTACATGTCTATTGATATAATACTCAATCTAACACTGCAAATTTCTACGCTGGTGATGCGGATCTGTAGAGGACAGCATACAAGCACACAAAAGTGATTAAAAAAGAAAAATCTGAGCCCATGAAAAATAAAAACTGAAACTAAGAATTTGTCTTAAAGTTCAGAGAAATAAAGTTAAACTTTTCATTACTGAAGAGTGACATGTTCAGATTTTAACCATTTTGTTATCACTTCTTTGGGATTACTTTATTAGATGATCTCACTGAGCTGGTGTCATTGCAATAAAAGTTTATAAATCAGAGATGGCAAAATTAGACAAAATATTACTTAAAAATGGAAAGAAATTGTTAAATCAACAATCACTCAGATTTTTAAAAAAATTTATAAGAAATGTTGATAATAATCATCTTGCGTGCTAAGCTGTGTCACTGAACACTTGCATAGTAGGCATGAAGAAAAAGCAAAGGGAGTTGCAATGATGTGACCTGAGAGTTTAAATCCATCTTTCTAGTGCTTCAAGATTATTATAACATTGCTTCATTCTTTAACACCACAAAGTGAAAGGCATCAAAACCGAGAGACATGACACCGAACATTTAATCACAGAAATAGAAAGAGAATAAAATAAAACAGAAAAGTAGAGTAAATGAGAAATATTCAGAAATCATACCCTTTCTGTGTATTCAATGACATTAGAAAGAGATTGTTCTCTTAAAATGCATCGCAAGCTGTCAAGATTTTTCGTAAGAGCACGAGCCAGTGGCCGCATGGATGCACTTTCTATTTCTCTGTTCATGATGCTAGAGCCTGCTGCCAGACACTGAAAGTTAAATTAAAAGTTTAGGCATTTAAACCGATTGACGTGTCTTATGCTCTTTAAAAATGATCAGTGACTAAGACTAAGAAAGGTAAAACTAAAGGTAAAACTAAATAAATAAAGTTAAAGATTCATCAAAAGTGATGGAAGACTGCTGCTCTGAGAGCACAGAGAATGGAAAGTGTAACTGAAAATGGTCATGGGTTCTACAGAGCATAATTAAAGAATCTAACTTTCTTATGTAAAAGCAAATAAAAGCAAAACTGCATTAAAACCTGAGAGTGGATCTCTAGAACATGTTAATATATGGAACTGAACATACATCTATACATTATACTTAATGACCAACAATACTAATGTATTGAATGTAAGCGTGTGTTTGTAAGCAAAAGAAGACACACACAACTAAACCTCTTCCCTCCATACACTTAATCAAACAACAGCCTAGCCACCCTCATACACTCTGAGCTCACATAATCATAGAAACATTTGAACACACAGAAGTCTCGTACAAAAAGAAAACTACAAAGCAAACTAAAAACAAAAGAAGCCTACCTCAGCTCCAAACCAAAGCTGTCCAGCAAGATTTTCTTGCACTACATCATCAGGAAACTTTACACGAAAGTCTCTGCTTGTTCGAGAATATGGGATGGCTTCAGTCATCATCCTCTGAATGATGTTCAGGACTTTGTCCTGGCAGCCTCTTAGCTGAGTTACTAAGGCTGTGCATCGCTCTGGGTCTTTGCGGCTGTCAAAACTATCAAGTTCAGCTGCCACTGCATTTAGCTCTTCATCCGCAAAGTAGAACTGGGCTAATAAGGAGCTGTCTGTCTTCTACAAATAAGAAAATCGTCATTAAGCACTGAAATCAATTATCATAAACTGCTAATAATAATAATTCTAATATCATGCCAGGTTTTAGCTAGAAACTATTTGCCGAAATACACGCTTACAAACACACGCATGAACACTCAAGAGAGTCAACTTGTTAAGTATTTCTGGAAAAGAGTTCCATGTTTTGGAAATGTCCCAAAGAGGAATTTCAAACTGGTCCAAGCACTCCAAAAGAGTGATTCCCAAAAGTGGAGAGAGAATTTAGGTTTTACAAGCTGAAGACATTATAAGATTTCAGTGTAATGATAGATAAGCTCCAATAGGTAGTCAGGAAAAGTTCCACAGTGCAAGAAGCAGTGGTGTAGGAAGATGCTTGACTTTGAATTGGGGAGCAAACTTTATGCTGACAGTGAACAATTCTTGCCTCAGTATCTTTTCTGAGGAGACAGCTGGCCCTATTGCCCGTACCCCACCCCTGTTCCTGTTCCTACAATTCACCACTGAGAAGTACTGAAAGCAAAGGGATGCCACTTTTTTACTCTATGTGTGCTCTTACAGGAAGCCAGTGAAGTGTCCTGAGCAGCTCAGAGGAGGAATCATGATAAAGCTGACACAGTACAGCGAGGGCAGTATGGTTAAATGTGCTCAGATATAATAATTTTTCCTCCAAACTTATACATTGGTGAATGCTTGTAAAGATAATGCAATGACGAAATGCATGTTCTTTTGAGCCAGATATTGCTGATGATATTAAACAGATATATTGGCATTAATAAGGGTAAGGAAGTAAACTATATATCTAACCTGTAAATGTTGAATGTGAGGCATGCAGGTGAAAGGTTTGGAAACAGTGTATGTGGGCAGGTGTGTGCATGACAAAAACAAGAGAATAAAAGAAAAAGGTAAAAAAATGACTTTCAGGCAGAAAGACAGCAGGAAGCTGATGTTACAACATATCATATACTCAAGTTTGTGGACCTTGATAAGCGGGAGAGATAGACATTGAGACGCTCAACTGACGGAAAGAAACGAAGAAGGGAAGAAATAAATATGAGATAGCACCTGACATCAGTAATGATGAAAGAGGAGAAGGAGGAAATGACTCAGAAATGATGAAAACAGATTAAAAAAGAGACTTATGAGGTAAGCTGTGAGGATGGGGGCACTAGAGTGAATGCATGCACCCCTTATCTCTTACAAACACACACACACATACCGAACACTGATATTAATTCACAGCAAAGTACAAAGTTTTTACTGCTATAATATAGTTGACTTATACAATCGGATTATTTACAACCTTTCTACTTTACTACTGCTGCAAATTTTGAGTGCTGAGTCTTGAGGAATACAGAAACCCTTCAAATCTAGACAGGCTGGTTTTCAAATGGTCCAAACCTGCTGAGACGTATGATTATGATTTCTAAAAAAATAAGATGTTAATATAATTTGCTATTAACCACCTATGCATTAGTCATTGCCAGTGAACGATGACCGAACAATAGCGCTTCGGCGGTGGGATGAGACGAAGACACCGAGTCTTTGAATTACAACAGAAATGAACAAACTGTTACCTTCGGCTTGTACAGCCATTTCCGGATGGAATTCATCCTTTAAAAACTGACGATAATCTCAACAATCAGAGCGACGACATCTGTAAAACATCTGACTGTGGCGTCTCACCACAATGGTCATTCCATGATCGTCTATTCCGCAAGCCTGACAGACGTCACGCTTATGTCATCGTACGTCACTTCCGGCGATAGACCCTGCTTTTCCGAACTAAACAGTAACGAAAGTAGACATTTCTTTACCAAAAAGCTGTTGGCAGGTATGGAATCGGCATCTTTTAGATTATCGTCTGACTGGCTAGACGACCAGAAGGCAGCGGTATTATTTTCTCCATTTCGAGATAAGGCTTTGAATCCTCATTCATGGGACAAGAAAATGAACTTTTGGATAAGTGCTGTTTGGGAGTGCATTCTGGTAAAGAATAAATTCGTTTGGAATCTGCAAGGACTGACTGAGTGCTTTGAGAGAAAAGGAAAGATCCCAAAATGTCTTGATTCTGTAATCGCAGAAATGATCAAGTGAGTATTTTGTTTGCTACCCTCCTTTTTTAAAAAAATTTGTTATTGTTACCAACGATTTTGTTTCCAAATACAGGAGGCGCGTACTGTTTTGTTATTGTTAATTAGTAGTCGTTTGTCATCCTCATTCTTCTCCTATCCCATTCATCTGTCGATATGATGTTGACGAAGATGTGATTACACATGGGAAGTGGGTGGGGGTATGGAAATACAAGGTTAACTGTAAATGATTTTCTGACTGCATGAGTACATTTATGAGTTCATGGAATCCAGTGGTGTGTTTGATTTGTTGCAGAATGGGAAAACTGAAGAGGATGACAGAATTCGAGAAACAAAGCAGTTCTTGGACAGCATGGGGCTACGACACATTTCTGAAAAGGCCTCTTTTGTGGGGCTTATCAAAAGTTTTTTCTAGTTCTTCACTTGCAGAAAGTGATACTTTTGTGATCCCTGAATTGATTAAGGCAAGGGTATATTTAACTGATGTGCATGCACATACAAACTCTTTGTCTTTTTCTATATAAATATAATATATACACACACTAGCTGGAGTATGCAGTGTTGCTGAAGTGACTGCCAGTGCACAGTACATTTGATTATGCAGAGCAGAGAGAGATACCACCATGTGGTTGTTATGAAGGGGGAGATAAACATGACAGTGGTGGCAGCCACAATGTGATTATAGCTTGTTCATTGTTGGTTACTACCCACTCGCTCTCTCATTCCCTTTCTCTCTCCCTATGTCTTATCAAAACCATCTATAATTATGTTGCTTACACTTGTCGTGTATATAGTAAATGTATGTTGCAATTTTTATTGGCAGTAACATTTTTTTCAATGTTTATAGCTACTGGAAATGTCTTGGAATGCAGAAAATAAACATGCTTTAGAGTAGCATAGACCAACCGAAATAACTTTGACCTTTGCAGAGATGAAAAGAATATTCCTGCCTAACTTTTTGTGGACTAAAGAAACATTGTGGATTTGCATGGGGACCATCTGCGATTGACAAACAATGCTTTCTGTCATACTTTGCTTTATTTATAACACCCTTACATTTGGTGGAAAAGCTTTGTATAAAACTATCCTCGGCTCTTGAATGTGTCTTGAATAATAATAACAATACAGTGAATTTGTATAGCACCATATCCCGTTCCTATGGACAGGCTCATGGTGTTTTATACCGAAAAAATCCAAAACATAGACACTTAATATTTGGTATGGTGTTTAGGTATGCTTGTGATGTAAGCAGAGTAAACTATATGAATATATGTTTACCATTTACTTAAAATTGCATGAAAGGACTTACCATTCCTAACCAAAGTAAATCAGTTGATGATGTTAGGAGCCATGATGATGGTGAAAGCAAATATGATAATATTAATGGGAGATGGTTTGGTTATAACTGTTGCAGAAAAGGTCAATTGAGGTTATGGAGCTTCACTACAGTCAAGTGCAGCATGCAACAACTGACAATATTGTAGAACTGACTACGTTTAGGAAACAGTGTGAAAAAATACTTGAAGATGATACTGAATTTGAAATGGTTATCAAGTACTTACAAGTCAACAAGCAAGTTCTGATAATGAAGGAGAAGGATGGAACACTGGTGGTTATTGAGTTCATAGAGCTAAACAGAAAGTTGAAAGAATTTCCAATTTGAAATGTTTTTATGGTTATGTTGATTTTTCTTTCATAACCAGAAATTTTCATTCACCCTATACCTTCTCCTAAGACGGAGATGAAAAATAAAATAAGTAAATGTACAAGGGTGACATTAAGTAAGCAACAGTTTTTAATCTTTTGTAAAAAAAAAAAATAAAGCAACATTATGCTTCAGCAGTTTTGGTATTTTTTATTCCAGTTTCCTCCTGGGGAATGAAATAAAAAATATTTCTACTAAACTAAAAAAGTGAAACTAAAGAAAAATTACATTACTTACTATACAAAAGTTCCAGACTGAAAATTCTTTAAATTTTCCATGCAGGCTGAGGAAGCACATTCAACTGTTTATTTTTTACATACTTTTGTTTAAGAATATAAGTACATATTATAAAATTTTGAGTATGCGTCATAGATTATTAGTTCATATGACACCATTTAGAGATTAAATTTACATTAGAAAAGTTTCTTTTCAAAGTTTCACTAGTTTTGTTTTTGTTGCTGATATAAATCTGCTGACATTCATGTGATTGCTATAACTTATAAACTAATGCATGTTATTTTGCACCTTTGGTTTAATTTTTAGTTAATAATATTATCATATGAATAATGCAAAAAGATTTCTTTGTGTGAAAAAGGATTTTGCATGAATATTCCAGATTGTCAAGTTTAGCCATCAGTTAAACTCTAAGGTGATTCCATTTGAAGAAATAGAGCTTAACATATTCAGGTATCTATCTCCTGTTCTTCTTAATCAAAAATTATGGCTAGAATGGTGATGATAATTTGACCTTAGATCATAAACAGCCATATGAACCTGCATTCATGTACAAGCTTAAATGCAGTCATTATAAAGTTAAGACTTTGGTGATGTATGTCTTTAGAATATAAGATCCTATTAATACATATTGCACATTACTGAAACAAAGACTGAAGCAGAGTGTGAATTCACTCGTTAGAGAAAAGTTTACCCTTGCATTTCCCTTAGCAGTATTATAAGGAAAGTGTGAACTGCTGTATTATAATATGAGGTCATTTTGGTATAGTTAGACAGGAAATAAATCAAATATTAAAGAAAATGTTGCATTTATTCTTGCTCTCTTCAGTTCAGTGTGTCTTTTTTAGGATCCAAAAAGTTCTGAGGCAGTTGGAGCATCAAATAGAGACACTCTCTCAGCAGTCTGACATGTATGTTTATCCAAAATATAGTCATTAATATTCTTGATATAAATGAACAGATTCATGTGGTTTTTCTGACCAACTTTCTATCTAAAGCTCCACTAGTACAGGAGTGAAAAAAAAACCCCCTCAGAACCACAACAGGAAATAAAAGGGCATTAAGTTTCTTGTCATCAAGAGACCTGTGTGATTTTCACTACAGCAGTAATTATGGCATATGGCGAAATCTGAGAAATTTATTTTGTCACTTTAATCTTTTTCTTTCTTTGTTGACATGATAATTGTTTAGGCAAATGTGTTCCATACTTTATCCAAGAATAAATATATAAATGTTACCTTTTGTTCAGATACAGATTAGAAGCGAAGAAGCTCGTGAAGGAGAAGAAGAAGACCCTGGTAAATGCTTTGCATTGTGTCACAGTGAAATGAAAGACATACTGATTCACGATTGGACATTTTTTTTCTTTCTTGGTGTGGTAATTTAAGCGTAAAGCTTTTAAAAAACATTTACCTGATTCTGGTTCTGTTTGTGTTATATGTGTATTGGGGGCAAAGTGAACAATAGCTACATAACAAAGTATAACAAGTATCTCAAAAGAGAGATAATATGAACTACTGTAAATACTAGGGGAAGGAGTGTAAAGTCTGAACTAGAGATGAAAGTTTAGAAGATTTTGTCTGCAGGCATTGCATCAATTAAGGAAGCATCGTACACTGCTTCGTCAGATTGAAAAAAAATCAGCGTGTGCAAATTCCTTACATGCTATCATGCACAAAATTGAAGAAGCATCCTCAAATGAATTGGTAAGTTTGGTTTTAAAACAAATTAGCTCTTATAAATATTACATAGTAATATTACTCTTCAGTAAATGGAGGAAAAACAAATCCATTTTTCTGTTGCTTTTTGCATTTGCTGTAGAAAAAAGATTTCCTACTTTTGTGCATTTAATGTTAATTTGAAGATTGTTCTTCTGTTTTCATTGTCCGTATATTTACATTGTGAATCTGTTCCTTTGTAATTTGCTGAGGTTGTTTTCAAAATGTTGTATTTGTGTTTCTTTTTCCTTTAACTATGTTAATTTTTCCTTTGTGTAGGTGGTAAAAGCATATGAAAGTGGTCTAAATGCCATTCTTCATGCAACTGGTAATCTGACCATTGAGAAAGTGGACAAAGTTTTGGATGATCTTCAGCTGGTTAGTCTTGAATTATACTTTTCATCATTAGAAATATTTGACAAGTTTTTAACACAATATATTTAATGTCTAGCACTTACAGTAAATCTAATCTAGTATGTAAATTGATTACCCCTTTTTTTCATGAAAACATCCAGTAAATGGTGATCACCTTTTCCCACTGTATCTCCCTCTATCTCATTCCCATTCCCTGAATTTTTTTTTTTTAAATGATTGATGCTCTATTTAATGCTTCTCTTTGGTTCAAACACACTGAGCTCACTACTGAGTAGGAAATTTACTAAGTGCTTTTATTTATTTTTGCTATCCTTTGTTTTATTATCCTTTAGGTTCTTGAAGATCAAGAAGAGATTAACCAAGCTATTTCAGGTGTGGGACTGCCAGGATCAGATGTTAGCCAGGATGATCTTGAACGTGAACTGAACAGTTTATTAGCAGAGTCAAATGCTGTCAAAGAAAATGTATCTGATGATATAATGGAACCGAGTCAGAATATTGAAGATCTTTTGGAGAACATAGCTACATTCTCCTTGAGTGGTATGGCTGTTATTTCGTTATTTCATGAGGTTAAATAATTTTTAAATAATTTTTAGATGTAAAATCTTAGTTTTGGGTGTTCGTGTGGTTTGATTTTTATCATCTGTGTAGTTGCTATATGGAATAACTTGTATATAAACAATATGAAGCTTGTGGGTACCATTACTACACTATATCGTTTATTTTAAAGTGGCTAGTATTCTGATTTTTGTAGATATATAAGCAGATTTTGATACCTGCATTTGTCTGTGGAAAATTTATTGTTTTTATTTTTTACTTTCATGCAGATCTTCCTGAAGTTCCTAGTGGTTCACCTGGCAAATCCAAAATGTCATATGATGCTCTCACTGCTACATAAATCTCAGCTATATGAATGTGATTATCATTATTATAAATGTCAGAATCATCTATATTTTTTTTATTTAGTTGGGTATGACTCTGGTCATTTAGAACTATCGAGGATGATGTGCAAGGCTATTCATGTTTGTGTATATTAGAAAAAAAAAGGACTCAGCAGATCTGAAATTAGGGGCAGAAATCATATTTGTTGTCAGAGTGAATGACATAGTGTAAATGACATGAGTAAAACATGTAATTTTTTTGAAGAAGTGGACAGAACTTTAAATGTTCTTTGCCTGAGCATCACTACAGGAAATAAAAGTCTTCAAACATGGACAGAAAGAGGACTTCATTTTTTTATGTCAATATGAAACAAATATATGTTGTGGGTGACGTAGGAAATGGAAGAATATTTATTGAAGCATATAATTAATCAGGTATATGCATGTCCTAAAGTAATGTTTAAATGCTGTATCCTGCTAATAGAGGGGCTTGTTCTCTATGATTTGTAGGATTTATTATGTTTATTATATTGCACGCATCTGTGTAGCTGTACTTATTATTCTGTCTGTGTACTTTATTATTTCTTTCAACTTCATGTGGTGCACATGAAATCTATATTTTGACTTTTATTACCTTGCTATGTTTTTATTTGTGTACAGTGCATTGAGTCTGCTCTATAGTAGAAAAATGTGCTATATAAATATGCTTATTATTATTACTTATAACTCTTGTAAGGAATTTTTTTTAATTTTGCTCATTCACATATACAAGAAGTTGGGCTTTCGTAAATTGAAACGTATAAAAAAGGGTGGCATTCACATGTGCTCTCAGTAAAGAACCAACCCTAATCATAATATGCAGCAATACTAATAAACATTAAAAAGTTTGCATTTCAGTGTAAATATCTATTTCAGGAGATATTGCCCAGTGCCAATGATAATAATGATAATAATAATAATAACTTATAACGCTCAGCATTACAACCAAAGATAGATTGCACTCTCTGTGAGGACTACTGATAAATGAAAAATAACAGCCAGTGGACGGTGAGGTACGTATACGCACACTGAACAACATATAAAGATCGATGAGGTAGAAGAGAGGAACGTAAAGCAATGGATGATGGGATGTAGATACTATAAACAGTGTAAGATGGAGTCCTTACATGATGGTTAGCGTGACAGTATTTGCCAGGGAGTTGATGATAGTAATTAAGGATATATAGTACTTAGTTGTAATATATGCAGCCAGTTATAAAGTACAGACCACAGCCAAGAGTTCTAGAATTAAAATAAATATGGTCACAATGCAGCACCTGCCATTAGCCACTGGCCTTCAGCTTTCTAGCATGGTGTACATACCAACACGCTGAATTACAGTGACACATACGTAGACTTGGTGTGAGGGAGAGAATGTGTAGTGTTTCAAGTATATATTAAGTTGTGGCTCCACGTGGTTTTCTCTCAAATTTGTACAGGCTTTTACGTGCAAATTCTCTAGCAAAATCTCTTTCCTCTCTCGGGCTCAGTATAATTTTGTTAAAAAAATAATCTTTGAAACAATATATATTTAACAGTAAAGTAAAAGTCAAGCCTTAAAGTTGATCTAGTTGAGTAACAGTTTTCATAAATCTTTACAGAAAGAACGAAATTGTTGATTTTTATGCTATCCATTTAAATTCACAGTGTTAACTGTAGTCAGTAATTTTAAGAGATTTAGTACGAATAAACCTTAACAACACGTAGTTAGTGTCAACAAGAACTATGTCTAATAATTAATACTCCCTTACACATGTAGTCGACCAATGAACATCAACTATAGACCATGTGCCTCTTTTTGACCAATCACTGCATACGTAATGAGACTGTCTTGCTTCCATCTAAAAATGGCGGCGTGTCTTACGCTTTCGTGAAAGATACGAAGGCAGTTGACAAATACTATGAATATTGACTGTTTCCTGTATCACTGCGTTGCTTCATCACTTAACACATTTGTATTTTATCGCGTATGTTAAAAAAATATCTTCCAAAACGTGTAATCTATAGAGATTAAAACCTAGTCATCATCTCAGAGCTGTTCGATCGAGTTGTACCTCCGTTAAAGACAGGTATTTGGATCTAAAATTCCGATATTTCCGTTGTTCCGGATGATGACAGATAGTTGTTGTTGTAGTAGTTAGTGGCTGAGGGGATGCCGATGATGTACCTCTTTCCGTGTGTACATGACTTGTGGGTTATTTTATTGACGTAAGCATTAAATGAATTGTGTACCCAAATGATTGTAGGGGAGTGTTTTTTTTTTCGTTTGATAAATAACATTTTAGGTTGTGAATTGCTTTCATTAGTTTTAGCTTAACATTTATCAAAAGAAGTAAGACACATAAACAAACAACTGGTCTACAATATGATTTATTCATATGTTTCCATTATGTGGCACGATCTCATAGTTTACCGAATTGTGGTTTAATGTACTTTCCGAGCATGTTATTAGAAAATGAGCTTTCATTAAAGTTTTTAACTATTTTGATATAAAAAACAAATCTGATTAAAATATGATGTTTAATGGCCTGATAGAAGAGTTTGAATAAAACCTTTACTTTGAATGTAAACAGTACCAGAAAAACTATGCATGGATATGCTATTTCAAGTTTATTTTTTTGTTGAAGGAACAAAATAGTTTTTAAAAAGCTATTATAATAAATTGGAATGGATTTGGTTGTAGACATGTTTTTACAGTTATGATTTATTAACTTATCTACCAAGAGTTTATCTGTATATACATGTATGTACATAGATGGTGGAGAAAGATACTTAAGTTAATAGGCAGAGGGTAGGAATATGTGATTTGCTTTTAACTAGAGTTTGGGGTAAAGCATCTGTATATTGATATATAGTATAACATCTGATGTAGCTGAAGGTCACAGTTAGTACAAGAGCTTGGAACATGTGTTAATAAAAAAATTTACCTACCAATGAGTCCTAAGTCTTGACCTTTTTTCCAAGGTGTAGGTGAAAATCACAATGTTCAAATTAATAAACAGCTTGTATTGTGCAAAATAGAAAAATAGCTTTTTGCTTGGATTTTGAGGATTATTCAAAAATAAACTTTACCCAGTCTTTTGATAAGGAATGCACATGGGTTAGCTTTTAAACATATCTGTTGTTGCGTTTGTAGATAACAGTTATAAAAAGTCCTCTTGTTTTGTCCTGTAATAAAGGATTTTCCTGGATGGCTGCTCCTGACAAGCTTAAAGCCTTGTTTGAAGACTTGGGAAAGCCTACATTGAGAGGTGTGCGCAAGTGCCCAAAGTGTGGCACATTCAATGGAACTCGAGGAATCAGTTGCAAAAACAAAGCATGTGATGTCATATTCAAAGAGAAGGAGAGTAAGAAAGGGCATAGCGTGGAAGCTGTTAAAATCATAACTGGATCCACAGTTCAGGTAAGAGTCTGTAGTTTAAGCTTACAATAGAATAAGGAGTTTGTGATGGTGTTGACATTCTCATTAACTATCCACAAGAACTTTAGTACTTTACAGAGTTGAATTTTAACTGCATTAAAAAGTGTCCGTAAAGGTACCTTCTGTAACTATTGACATTTACCACTTAGGCTAAAACTTCTGTTGACATGTATCATGTCTGGGTCTATTTGAAAAGCTCCTCCTTTCTGCCATGCAGCAATGTGTAGGCTGTGCATTTGATATTCCTGTCATGGTGAGCTACTTACAGTTCCCTGCTTTTAAGATCAGCTAGGCTCTGTGAGGTTGGTCCAGTGGCGCAACAGTCATGGGTTTAGCTCTCTGCTATTGGCATCTGTTTACAGGGCTGGCTACCTTGCTATAATATAGCCTTAGTTGCTGGCTCGGCATAAAATACCATTTCTTCTTTTAGGATATAGGACCCGTACCTGTTACCTGACGTATGTTTAAAATGTAAATAATGTTTCTAGAGGAACATTGATGTGAGATTTTTCTCAATAATTACTGCATACGTAATGTTAACATTCAATTTTTGATACTAATAGCATTTGATAGTTGCTTTTTTGGCAGCACAGCAATAACAGAAAAAAAATTTCTTATCTTCTGCTACATTTTTTAATAGTCAAAAAGGAGAATGGTCTGTCTTCCTTTAATTTGAAATGTTGAATTCGACAGGTGTTTTCTGTGCGTTTAAGAGATCGAGGACCAGATTATCGTGGATTTGTACAGTTACCTCTGGTTCAAGACCAGGATGGAAATCTTACCTCCCTCGTAGACCCTCTTGTCTTAGCACAGGTAATTGTAGAAGGCATATGTAGTATGAGTGTTTAGAAAAACATGAAAAAGTACGATTTTTAAAAAGTTAGTCTTTCATGTATATATATTTTTTAGTTGCTTTTTGAGATTTTAAACTGTTTTCGATGGAGTTTTCTGTAATGCTTACTAAACATTTTTGTTGTTATTTTAGATAGTCAATCATTTTACCCACTGTTTATGTACAATTCACATTGCAGGCTGCTAGGTGCTATGTTGAAAGTTGCAATCGCAACAACAGTTCATCAGATATAGTTTCAGCAGTCAAAACTAATATTTGCTCCCACGTCAAGGCGGCAATAGAATGTGCACAAGAAGCACAACCTCTTACCTTGAAAAATTCAGTCCTGAATTCTCTACAGGTAAGATTCCAGCGTTTCTTTTTCTTCTCAGACTATGCTTTTAGCTTTTATGTGGTAGTCAGATGGGTCACTTTACTTCTGACCAAATTAAATTTAAGAATAAACAGAAGCTAAATTACAATAGTAAGGCTACTATGCTTGGTAAATATTTCATAAGGTTGTCAAAATGTCTTGACAAGAAGGAAGCCAGTAACCTTGATCTGAGTCTTTTTTTTCAAAACAGGTTTCAAATGAGATCAAGCAAGCAATATGGCTGCTGGCTACAGAAACAACAGGTCCCTTGATACAGAGAGTGACAAAAAACATTATGGTTGTCAAATGCAAACCTAATCCTAAGCAGCCTCTTGGTTTTCTCCACTTCGCATTTTTTGAGACTACACGCAACCGTCAGCAGACAGATTACAAGATTCAGTGCAGCTGTAAGGCCTTTAGGGTAAGATGTGAAAGCAGATTTCCTTGTGCTTTTGTTTGATGTCTCACTTTATTTAAAGAATATTCAGATCACAAGTTTCTGTGATAAAGAATTTATGCAGTGAATGTCACTGAAATCTTTTGAGGTTTTTTTTTTTTTTTGAGGGAGGAATTCAAATTTTTTATCACTGAAGCATTTTCTCATTTCACCAGCATGAGCAATGTGTGATTATAAAAGACTTTTTTGATTTTTCTTGAATTTACTTGGAAATTAAAAGCTAGAAAGAGGGTCGTAACATTTTAGGTATTGGTTGGTTTGCAGTCTATGAAACCAGGTTCTCCTCGAGATGACTTGCAAAGGCGGTGTGTTCACTTCTATGCCTGTGTTTGCGCCTTTGCAAGTGATGATAAACTCGCAGAAGAGTTTTCATACTACATCCATCTTGACACAGCTACCACTGTTCCAACTATGGGTTAGTGGTGTTTATTTTCTGAATGTATTGGTGCAGTTGTTTCTGTTTGTTAAAAATTTTGTATGTAATCACATTTTTTTTTTTTTTGTATGATCGTTTTGTGAATACATATTTGTATATCTCAAGGATAAAGTGTTGTTAAGAAATTTAAATATTTTTTTGAAAGCAAAACCCTTTGAATATCACCAACATTATTTGGTTTCATGGCAGTCAGTGCACCAGTTCCAGAACAGCGGCAGGTGTTAACGGTGTATCATCCCATGGAGGGACTGGAAGGGGTAGGGGAGGGCACAACTCTGGAAGTAATTGTAACAGAAGATCTGCTTGCTCCTAGCTGTGAAAAAAAACCGAAAAAGGATGATACACTTGGTGAGATACTGATATACTTGAATCGCCCTTGTGGATGAATAAATTTGTGTGTGTGTGTGTGTGTATATAGTGCGTCCCTATGCTCCTCAAAGGAGCAACAAGGAATAAACTATATATATAGAGAGAGATATAGAAAAATACTGGGAAACATGAATAAATTTCATTTGCAGGATTAGAAGAGGTACAGAAAAACATACAACACTGTGTAGCTCCTCAAAGTGACAAGCCAGCTATTGTTTCTAAATACTTGTGCATGATTTTACTTTTCCTTCAAAACCTTTTGCTTGTTAACACCCACAGAGCATGTGTTAAGACTCTCAAGAATGAAGAATTAAATTTTGTTTAAATTGTATCTTGCAGAGCATCCTGTATAGTACAATAGTTAATTTTTGTTTTTTCCCACCAGGAATTTGTTCAACAAAATGAAAGGGATTTTTGCACAATACCAGTTTTTAAAAGTCACAGTTTTGTTATGAAGAAGTGTGATAAGTAAATTTTTAGACATACACTTCAACATTATTGTTTATCTCTACTTGAAGAGAAAGATATTGTAATGTGTGTGTGTGGTGGTTGTTGATCTACAATTTGATCTGTACAGCCCAGGCAAGCAGTGCATTGCTGACATTGCAAGACCAGAAGACACCCAGTCACCTTCAACCTGTTCTCAAGGCCAGTCCTCCAAAGCAGACTCTGGCAGTGGCAAAAGCTCAGCCTGCAATGAAGAAAACAGGTGTTATACCTCTGTCTTTTTATTGTGGGTTGGGGGATTGTTTTTTCGGTACAGGGAGACAAAATAGAGAAGGAAGGATATATGTTTCCGTCTGTCTGTAAAATCTCATTAAGAAAGTGCGTCTGCTATTATTTTAATTTGAAGACATGGTGGGCTTTTAATATTAAGCATTATTTGATGTTTTTTTTTCTGGTGGACAGATTTCTTGGTGACTTGTTGACTGATTTTTATTTTTTGTAGCAGATCGAACATTCACCACGCCACCTCAGGTGGATGAAAACACAACAAGTCTGTCTTTCCAGCTCTGGCTTGCCAGTGTCACTGAACGTATCAATCAAACAATGCACTACCAGTTTGATGGTGAGCTTGTCATTTCATTTGTTTCTGAACTTAAATGACATAGTTAACTTTACACTTCTCCCTCCCCAACCACCCACCTTCTCCTCTTTCCAGGTTTTTGAACTACTGTGAAAGCCATTTTTCAACAGTAAGCAGTAATGATAAACTAGTGATTCTTTTGTATTATTTTCCTGGCATTTATAAAGCAGTATCCAGCAGCTCCATAGTGTTTGGCAGTTGTTCCTTCCACGTGTATAAAATGAGATTGCCACACTTGTAGGATACCAGGAACCTCTACTTTCAACAGTCAAACAACGTAAGCTGGTCTTTGGCCATGTGACCCTGCATGACACCTTGGCAAAGACTATAACTTTGAAGGCACCTTGGAGGGTAGTCGATGCCACAGTGGCTAGCGAAAGAACTTGAATGTCAAAGACTGGACGAGTCATCCTGTACAGAACCTGCTGGTTTGATTTGGGAAAGTGTGACTTGTACTGAGCTGAGCTCAGTAGCATGAAAAAAACATTATATTTTGATAGACAGCTTTAGATTTGAGATCAGCTAGATGATATGAGAAAAAGAAATGAACATTATAAAATTACCTTTATACTTCATTTTTATGCTTTCGGAAAATTTGGCACAATCAGTTAATTGTAAATCTGTGGGCTATATAAAGACGCATTTTAGTTAATCATATTTTTCATTTGAAATAATTGCTGTATAACAGTCCTTTTCTTATGTCAACCTGCATTTATTAGAAGATAAATAATTGAGTTTTGAGCCTTGATCTTATATCTCAAAATGTGACTCACTTTTCCTCGGAATAAGAAATGTTTTCATCTGATGATACAGGCAACCCTGATCCTCTGGTGTTTCATGCTCCTCAGTTCATGTTTGACTGCCTACAGCAGCGCATCTCAGCTGGCAGCAAAAAGAAGCGTCTGCCAAATTACACAACAGGTTTTGTGCGTCGTGATGCCCTACCTCTTGGCACCTTCACAAAATATACATGGCATATCACTAACATCCTGCATGTCAAGCAGATCTTTGATACGCCTGAGGTAATGTAAAATTTTTTTCCCACAGCTCTCAGATTTTAGAAGTCTGTTTTTGTGATTGACTCTTTCAGTTGTTCATTGTAAATGTTTTCTTAATGATATAAATCATGTGGTGCATAGACTGCATAATGCTAAATATTAGTGGGGCAAGTGACAAAATGTAGTATGTTGACTATAATCTCTAGCCTGAGGCACCAAGTGGAATCATAAAAGACAAATTCTGCAGTATTTGCCGCCTGTGGGACCCCGGGGTATGCTTGCCTAGCGAGCATTGTAAGAATAGGGTCCCTGCCATCCAGCCAGGCATGTCGTAAGAGGCGACTAAGGTGGACACCTCACCTAGAGGTAAATTAGGTTGTGGTAGGGCTAACAACCCTACCATGTAAAAAATAGATGTTACAGAAACCAATACCAGAATACTCGCTACAGTTGGCAGAGGTAATGAAACATGCCAGGTGACTGGACTTACGACGGACGACAGCCAAACCCGAGAGGGAGCTGGCGCCCTGACAGTACAGGGGTCACCTAGAGCGGGTTTCAGCCGATCGACATTGGTGGCGGACTCTGGTTGAGGCCTTATGTGCAACCTGATGCACGAAGAGGATTAGATAGATAGCAGTATTTGCGGTGTTTGGAAGAATTATGAATTTTCTTTAGTCTTTGTTCAGTTAATGTTTTTAACCTGTGTTTATTTTTAACCCTTATGCATGTTTTTGTTTGCTACATTTTGGTTATATTTATGTAATTCTTAAACATAGTATTTTTGTATCTGACATAATCCAGTTTTCCTCCTGATTTCATTTCTTTAACAAAGTTATTGTAATTTATCCTCACTGACCAAACCATTCCAGCCTAGTTGCTGCCCTTTACATATGAGGAAAGGGTATTGGGAAACCTACCTTTGTAACTGTTTGTTTACCATGCAGATGCCATTAGAAATAACTCGCAGTTTTGTGGAAAATCGTGATGGTACTTATGATCCATATGAAGTCCCAAAAGTGGCTGTGGAACCTATTGAAGAGACATTTAGCGTAAACAAGAAAAATCAGACACCAATTCGTCCATTTGAGCTCAAGACTTTTCTCAAAGTTGGTGAGTAGAAATTAAAAATTAAGAGAGGAAGGATGTTGTCCTCGTGTATCTGACTAATATAGTTGATACACTTGGAATGGATGGAGCTAACCAGTATGTAGCAAGTCTTTGTTGCTATGTAATTTTTCTTTTTTCTGAAACTCAATGTCTTGTGCATTTTGGAAAGTATACAAAATTTTTGCAAATTTTATCATTTTTATTGTTAAGTATTATTGTAAAATAAATTTTTTTGTATCCCTAATGTTTCAAATTTGATAGCTACCTAGATTGTTTTTGGAGGAAGTGGGTGATGTGTAGGGATCATGTATTTATAATAGTATATAATTTAAAAAAATGCATTTGCATCAAATCAAATGTGTACCAAAATAATGTGAGATCTTCCTATTGTCAAAGAGTGTATAGTGCATTTCCAATTTAAAATCCATTTATTTGCTAGCTTTTTTTTTTTAACATTTACATAGGTACTACCACACCTGACCAGAAGGAACCCACACCATTTATAATTGAATGGATTCCAGACATTTTGCCAAAATCTCATATTGGAGAGTTACGCATAAAGCTTGAATACGGCCACCAGCGTAATGGCCAGATTGAACACCGTGTGTGGTCTCCACCTACTGAAATTCCTATTCAAACAATCCATGTTCAGGAGATTGGCTGAGGGAGATTCATTTTCTCTAGTGCTACTTTTACATTGTTGAAAGATGTGTTGGATGGGGGGTAACAGATTCCAGTGCAGGGCATATAAATCACAAGATGGATGCTAGTTTCTGGCAAGTGGATGTAAAAATCTGCAAGTTTTGATTAACCTTGAGTTTGCCTGTTTCTGAGGGACAGAATCCACAGGAACTGCTCTTTTCAGTGAGGAAGAAGTAGGCATTGTTAAGGAGGATAAAAGTATAGTGAATGATCAGTGCTCACTCATGATGCTCAGGCACTAGGAGGAGGATGAGGATGTATGGACAGAAAATGTTTCTCATGTATTCAGCAGTATTGTGAAGACCAGGCAGTGGTTAACTTGTAAGATAAGTTTGGCTTACATGTTCACAAATGACTGATTTTTTGAATGTGGTGTAAAGAAAGGAGAGCGTTGCTTTAAATAGTCTTGGTTTTCTTTTTTTGTTTTTGTTGTAATTGCTTATATTGTGGTTTTGCATCAGCATTAGAGGTGGCAATGGAAATTTTCCAAACAATTAGCAGTTGACAAACAGTAAAAGTTCTAGTCTTTTTGCATAGACCTGCTTTCAAAAGAAACATGTTTACAAAATTGTTATTAAGAGAATGCTATGCTGTCCTTTGCTGTTTGAGCTTTGAGGTGTGGGGGAGGAAAAAATTTTGGCGAGGGGAAGTTCGTGCATTTTGGTTGAATTTTAAGTTTGTCCTTCGTTGTGTAGTAAGCATTGGTTTGAAAGTATAGCTGTACACAGCTGTTGCAGAGCTTGTCAACAGAACCTATGGCAAAAAGAATGTTTATTAGCATCATAAACATTCAGAATATATAGTAGATTAGTTTTATCTGTTTGCTACAGTTCACTTTTAATGCTGATGTGTTTCCTATGAGTGAAAGCAAGTGCTCTCCAAACTGTTGTCAGCTGTGCAATACATTAACAGAACTGAGGGATCTGAAAGGCCATGGACTGAACAAATCTAAATTGCTTTTGTTTTCATTTCCTTTAGCTTTTGGATTTGTTTCCACTTAGAGGATAAAGTTGATTTTTAAAAAAAGTTGTGAACATTTGATGCACATGCATCTCATCCATTCATTTCTTTCTTTTTTTTTTAAAAAAAAAGCAAATTTTCATGTTTTGGAATTATTTATTTTTTGATCTTCAATTGATTTTGCTGTCTTGGTCTTCACCATTTTTATTCATTACATTCTGCAGATTAGAGGCTAGTTCATTCTAACTCATAAAATCTAGACGAAGCTTCAAACAATGTTATGCAGAAAAAAATATGTTGAACCTGTGATGAATTTTTGGAATGTGAATTATTTGACTTGTGTGTTATTTAGGCATTTCCATATGCCAATTTAACATCAAAGATTTTACTTCTGAGTTAAAACATGGGAGTGTTGATGTTAGATATCAAATCCTTGGAGACTTTTATAACACTTGAACTCTCCACAGTATTTGAGGAAGATACTATTTCCAAATGGGCCTCATAACATTCTACCTTTAAAACTGCTTGATGGATATTTTAGCTGTCTTCTGTATGCAGAAACAATCGAAGTTGAGCAGTTGCCATCATTTATCTGTGGCAGTGGTTTAAAGATTTGAAACAATTACTAGAATTGACATGTGCATGTGCAAAGCAAGCCATAATTATAAAATATAAAGTCTCTGGAACTGTCCTCAAGATGTTTGCTTCTCTCTGAATACACTGGCTACACTTAAAACATGGAATTTTAAATAATGAAGGTATTTAGTCAAACATTCAGTGTATGAGCAATACACACTTGCTGGGAATCGAAGTGAAAACTTGGGGTATGCTTTTAGCAAGACATAAAGTTAAGAGATTGGTGGAAGAGATCACTGTCTTGTTATCCAAACAATTTTAAAAAAGTACCAGGCATTAGGAAAGCCAGTAAATGCCCTAAAGCTCAAAAGAAGAAAATTGTGGTTGCAAGCAACATAAAGAGAACTTTGTGCC
The DNA here is from genome assembly GCF_003073045.1 of Pomacea canaliculata. NCBI lineage: Eukaryota > Metazoa > Mollusca > Gastropoda > Architaenioglossa > Ampullariidae > Pomacea > Pomacea canaliculata. The sequence goes on along the minus strand of NC_037594.1, from coordinate 18,118,494 downwards.
TATAGCCAACAGCAGTATGCAGTTAACATTTTATGTCAGGATTTTAGATAAATTGTCCATGTTCAATCGACTAGATCTCAACATTAGGGGTGTAAAAGGCAGTGAAAACTTGCATCACCACCATGAACAAAAAAAATATTGCCAGGAAGTGTCAAGACTTGCATGGTTGCAGGATTACATTAAATATCCACTGTTACAGTAAATGTTCTCATTACAGAAATGAATCCTTGCAGAAAGAACAGAAATATGTGAAATTTATGACTCTTCATCCTTATTTTTTGTTAAGTGATTCCTCTTTGTGCCTTCTATATTTGTCTTTTATTTTGTGTCTGTATAGTTGTTGCTCCTTCCGTCCTTCGTATTCTGTCCATATCTCCTACTTAAGTGCTGAGAGTATTCTCCTTTGTGAGCATGATTATGTGCTTTAGAAACCACACGTTTGCTATATTATAAAATGTAAAGGCATGTTGACCAAATCATCAATATATATATAAAGAACTAAAGCAACAAGAAATGCTTGATACCAATTTTTTATGGATTGCAACTTTCCTACACACAGACGCATTAAAAAAAAAAAAACATTAAGAGGAGTTTGTTTGTTTGGTAGGATAACTGCATATGGCAATTTTGCACTATGGGAGATGGCTGGCTGGCTATTTTGCCACATGCCAGCAACTAAGGACATCTGAAGGCTACACACATCACCCCCCACTATTACAATAATAAAACCAACATAAAAAAAGGGTGCTGTGGCATAAAAGGTCAACATTAGAATATAAAAACAACCAAAACCTTAAATTTGATGGTTAAGTCCTTCCATCATTAAAATGAAAAAAAAATTGCTGCTGGTATGACGGACCTAAAGACAAATACAGCAGTTAAAAAAAAATGCTGGTGGACACTGGATACCAGGAAAGGGATTAAAACAAAACAGTAAAGTGTCTCTGGCACCAGGGACAAACTAGTTGGAAGTTCACCTGGTAAAAGGCAGGAATGTGGCATTGATGTATCCCATTTTAAGTCTAATACCTCCTCCCATACCACAGAATGGCCTGGAGGTGGTCGAATGGCATGCCCAGGATGAAACAGTAAAATAAGCAAGGTTTCCAGTGTGAGACTCATCTTCACTGTTCAAAAACAACTCAAATCTCCCCCAGCTGCCCTTCCCAAGATTTGACTATTTTGTAGCCGTACTCCCCACCCACCACAGAATCCAACAAGGGGATACAACCAAGCAATAACATCTATTCAAGTACATAAAATACATTGTACAGACACAAAATGTCAGTACTTTATTGAAATAACTTATTTAAAGTCATTACAAGTAACTGGGTTTATAGTTGAACTGATTAATAGTATGCTGTTCATGCATAAACCACTACATATTCACTCAAGCTCTTGCATAACTCCCTGCACTTGTAAAGAAAGGTGTTGACAGTAATAGCAGCTAATAGATGTTCTCTCCACCAGGGCACAAAGGTGAAAACCTCAACACAGGCAAGCTTTATGTGGACTAGTTAATATTTAAATCAAAAGCTGCTCACAATGTAAATTTGTTACTTTGACAAAGAGTTTGCAACTGTAAGACTTTATTTCATTTAGTGATTAAGAAGTTATTAAAAATGTCAATGTTATTTAGGGTAATAGGGTGATTTAAACAGACTAAGGCAGGGGTTGTTTTTGTGTGAATAATGGACAAAAGGCTCAAACTATTTTAAGGAATGAAGTATAGGAGTGTCAACTGTGGATGGGTCCTGCATCAATCTTGCTCACTATTTGTAATGAAACATGTTTCTTTAGCACACCAGAGTCCATGCCTGTCGCACTTCAATCTTTTCTTTTGTGATGAAGAGAGCTGCTACTTCTCCTTGGTATCCCCGATGTTTAAAATGTGTATTAAGTTGTCTCTGGCATCTGCTGCTGTTTTTTTGAGGACAGTTCCATGGAGATTTTGTGGGATTTTTGTTTTGTTTTTACAGGCAGTACAGGAAAGATCTGATTTTTAACAGGTTCTTGCTCAGATCTGCTGACCAGAGATGTTTCTTTGTCAATTTTATGTCAAGACTTCATAATATACAGCTCTGCTTAAAAAAAAAAAAAAAATCGTGAAATATCTAGTGAACCATCATTTATTTGAGAGAATATTCTTTTCTAGTCTGGTTATGTTCTTAACAGGTGAAGTTCCTAGTTTAAAAGCCTAGATCTCAAACGCTCAAAAATTTACAACCCTTTAAAACTTCTGTCTATAGCCTAAGTTGTAGTTAAATCAATGTCAAGGACATGCCTACACAATGGTAAACCTTATACCAGTGGTTCTTAACCTTGTTTGAGGTACCGAACCCACAAGTTTCATATGCACATTCACCGAATCCTTCTTTGGTGTCATCACGAATTGCGGGTGTGTCGACCTCCGTGGCAGAGGCTCCGCCAACCCCTGAGACCGACTCACCGAACCCCTAGGGTTCGATAGAACCCCGGTTAAGAACCACAACCTTATACATTACTGCAAAAACCTGTGAATGGTAATACTAGTCCATCACCATGTCCTGTACAATAGGTAATACATTAATTTTTTTTAAAGCATAACACAGACGCACTTTTGCAATGGTCCATCCTTATAACAGGAGCTGAGAAACAGCAGTCTTTGATAGTAAATTTAAAATCCATTTTAATGAAATTCTGAGCAGTTTATTGAAAACATTTCTGCTTTGTTTGCAATGTGTTGTTGTTGATGCAGTTTAAAAGAGCTTCTTAGTAAACAGCTAATATTGTCTGAGCCTCAAATTTTAAAGTTGAGAACGAGGTGATAAAATATGGAGATAAAAAAACCAGCAAGCTATCACACTTCTCTTTCACTTCTAAATACATGGAACATAGAAAGGAAAAATTGGGATTAAAAGGCAACAATCTTCATAGCTTTACCACTTATTCAAAGCAAAACAGAGGGGATTATGTAATGATGCTATAAGTGCGTGTGAGCTACAGAATGCTGATCAGGTCCAGCTATGCAGACTAAACCTGCCTGCACTATACAATAATGGCTGCTGCAATTGTAAATGGGTGGTATAGAGAAAGTCTGATTATTTATCAACCTTTTTTTTGCGTTCATATGTGAAGTATGAGACACTGTTATGATGTTACTTGCACCTTGAGTACTAGTACTGTAACCTCTGAGGTCTTGGTGTTCTTTTCTGATATAAAGTCATTTACAAAAATCTCAGCAGAATGTCACCATTGTAACTTGAATGTGCCTGCCAGTGTATAGTAGATGAAAGATAATACAAGTGCTTAAACTTGAAGCCGTAAGAGAAACTAAAAAGCATGCTAGTAATCTTTGTCTTGACTGCTCTAGATTAAGTGGCAGTTTGAATGCATGTAGTTTTGATTGCAGTCTTCACAAACCTTTGCCATGATTCAAAGCACATTGAAACTCAATTAAAAACAAGAAAAACATGAACATAAGCAGTAATTACATCTTTGGACTGCTGCTTTCATTTAGGCTTCTAAAAAATACAAATGTACAAGATAAACTGTTTCATGCTAGTTTAAGTCCTATGCACTTTTATGCTGCTTAAAAACATTCATCTCTCAGTTTTAATGAACTAGTTGGTAATGTTAGAGTAATAATTCTGCAGGACCGAGCAATGAAGAAAATGATTAGGAGGATGAAAAATAAAATGTTGTCGCCGGCCTAATGTTACTAAAGCACAACCATCAGAACGTCTGCCATTCTACACAACTAGAATGATCAGTTCACAAAATGTCTGCCAAAAGCACCAGAGACTGGTGTAAACAGAAAAAAAGTGCTGTATTATCTTTGCTTCATTTTTTCTTATTTTAGCCTATCAGGCGAAAGGGGGAAAAAAAGCATGCCTAAAGATGCTTTTGACTGGCCAAAAGTTTTCACTTCTTTAACAGTTTACAATATTCTGGCTTAAGCCCAGCACAAGTATGGCTAAAATACAATCTATTGATTACATCTATAATATCCAGTAGAATTTCTGTCACCTATGAAGTCATATAAGCATACACTCGTGCACACCATGTACAGATATGCTTTAACTTACACCTTATACAATCCACACAGGTGAGGGGAACAGTCAATATGTACTAGGATATCACTTTACATCTTTCTAATACTGTTGTCCATCATCAATCGACGTCGTCTTTATCTGTAACATAACACGCATCTGCATAAGCACATGCAAAATTAAAATATTTACAGTTTTTAAAGGTTGACAGCACATAGCTTCACTGTATTTAATCTCTTGCACCTGCTGTTTGTATCTTCCTGTCAAGCAAAAGTGGCATACACAATACAATCCCCTTCCTGCCACTTATTTTTGGCTGTTCATGCGATGCACTGTAGTGCTCTGTCAGACGAAGGTCACAGTTAGGTCTGAGAAAGAGTCAGTGTCAAAAGTACATGATGGGGGATTGAACTGCAAGTCTGGCGTCTGCAAACGTGTATGGTGGTGCACCTCAGCTGCAACTACAACAGACTTGATACTGGCCTCCTCTTCTTTTCTTGATAAGCTTAGGAGCCTCTTGTTAGGGGAGATCACATCTGGTGTACGAGACCTACGAGAGGCTATCACATCTGGAGTTTGTGACCGGCTCCAAAGAGGATCATCTTTGATGCTATCTTTCAAAAACTCTTCTACTGCATTCACTGCCTGTTGCTTTGATGTTGCAATATGTTTACTGGGATGACTACCATTTGTAGAATACTTACGAAGTTTGTCACTTCTGAATGCACTGTCATGATAGCCTGGCAGGGGTTCTCTCGGTCCAGTCTTTGGACTGTCTCTTGCACTTAAAGGGTACGATCTGTGATCTCTAACAGGCTCTGTTTCTATGTTAGCACCTGCAGGTGAAGGATTGTCATTAAGAAAACTAATGTTTGCTTGGCTGTGCCGTCTACCTATGTTGAGAGTATTAGTTAACTGTGACCTAGAAAGTGATGTACCAGCGCCAGAAAATGAGGCATGGCTTTGACCTAAAGCTTCCCGCATTCCCATGGCAGTAGAGTAAGTCGGTGGGTGCAAGGGCCGAGAAGGTGGAATGGAAGATGAACTCTGTTTAGTGTTCACATTGCTAGGAGAGCTAGATGATCCTAGAGAACTGCTTCTAGTGGTCAAATCCTGGTCCTGGACTGAACTGGTGGTCAGCTGGGAGTTAGGTATGATAGACAAGGAAGAACTGTTATTTTGATCTAGAAGCCGTCTCCTTGCAGGAACAGGTCTCTGCTGTTTCTCGGGATCATTCTGTGATGTCTGATTGTCTAAACTCAGCACTGGTGGACTCTTTTCTGTGGATAAGACTTGATCTTGTCCCTGTCCTACTCCTGGGCTGAAAGCACGGATGGAGTTAGCACCACTAGAATGAGAAGAAATTGTCTCAAAGATGGTGTGGAGGCTTCGACTTGGACCAGAACTGGGGCTTTCATCTTTCTCTTCCTCTCCCATCTTGGTATCTACAATCACAGGGTGCATGCTGAGGTAAGGGTTATGTTTGTCTGCCACTAAAGTTTGATCACGTGTTACTTGCTTCCTTTTTGGTAAAAACGTGCTGAAGCCACCACGCATCTGGAGACTCTGATCACCAGCTGCAGCACCATCAACAAACTCTTCATCAAAGTCTGCCATGGTGCCATCAACACCGGAGTGCATGTACTGCACATCATCAAACATGTCAGGTGGAGGCAACAAAGAGCCATCTGCATCGTTTGAGAAGATGCTCACTGGACGAAAGTCAAACAAGCTGTTGAATGTATCCACATCCACATGTTCAACAGCATCTGTGCAGAGAAAATCTGATCTAGCCTGGTGCTCTCCAGTAGCTTGACATTCTGCCTGAAGCTGCTGACACTGGTTGTGGGCTATCAGCTCCATCAGGTGTTCATCTGGGATGGGGAAAAATAAAAAAGAGATAAAACAAACAAAATCTATGTGTTTAGTGCCAAAAAGCTCACATGCTAAACAAGTTGTTTTCATAAAAATGAAAACTAAAAACAAAAAGAATCAACTAACAGCAAAGAAAGGAGTTCTACAGATAAAATTACCTTCTTCCACTTTCTCATTTTTCCTAGCATCATTGCGGGGCAGTGAAAATGTTACTCGGCCCTTGTTCTTCTGCTTTGTTCTGTCTTTTGCCCCCCATGTGTCTTTTTTCAGACGGCCGAATAAACCCAAAGAGCGATGATCGTCTGTGCTTCTGTGTCCCTGAAAATAAATAGGAGGCAATGAAGTCTGAGGTAATGTGGGTAGTCTGAGGTAACAGGTAACAACAAGCTTTGACAAGCAGTGTATGGTCTAGCTGTTTACCCAACAACACATACTACTATTGTCTGCATAAAGCTATGTAACTACCCTTTTATCACTTCTGGACACTTCAAAAATGTTTAGGATTTAATTCCTCTGTAAATTTAATCATTTAATAACTAATTTCGAACATCTTTTATAGACAACTTGGTTTATGACCAGCAAATCAAGAATATTCAGGTTTTGTAATTAGTACTGTATAATGCATGCCTCTTTAAACTAAAAGGTTGAGCAAAAGGCAAACATATCTGATGTTAATCAGTCACTGCTTTGTCTTATGCATCTTTGTTTTTGCCAATCTTGGCTTACTATGCAAAACATCGTTTCCAGAGACAGAATGAGAGGGAGAATTAATAGGCATGCAAAAACTTTATTATTATACTCAAATGTTAGACAAAGAAAATGCCTGAGAAAAAACACACAAAAATGATAGATATTAAAAAAGGTTTGGCAAGAACACACAAAAAAATCTTGAGCTGAAAAGCAATCTCTTTTCTACCATGCTAAAGATAAGCCATACATTAAGCACCGTCAAATCATTCCAGACTGTCCTCTATGCTACAGCAAAAATGTGAAAAGTATAACTGGATATTTTAAATTGTCTGCAATGGATTGCCACTTTAAAAATGACTGTTAACAATCAAGATGCATTACTTTACATCCTGAATGTTGTTAAAACAATTCTACAGCCTTGCTACTTTGATAATGCAACGCTGTTTTATCTGAACGGTGCAAAATGTTTGGTCCCCTTAATAGCAAATAGACAAAAAGAAAAGGAAATAAAAAAAAAAAATGCATGCAATTAGACTGCAAGATATTTACTAATTCACAAACCAAACAGTTAGCAGTTTAAATATCTATCAGGGGCTTCTTATTAACAATATTAAAAAGATGGTGAAAGAGATAATAGCTTTCTGTACAGAAAGAGTGTCCCAACAGAAACACCTAATACCACAGTGTACTTTGCCTTGGTCAATTAAAATAAGCATGTCTATGATTAAAAGTAAAAATAAAATTTACTGGCTTGATACTACCAAAACAAAAAACCCCAAAAAACCCACCCCAAACCATTATCAAACTCAGTTTCAGCAATCTTTGCACCTGCATGTGCACACAAAACTGATAGCTTTTCAGGAAATGCTTCAAAAACTTCTCATCAGTATTACCATGAGCATGAGAAGATATATTTATTTTTAAAACTATCCCTTTGTTACCATGATTAAAACTCTAGAATAATGCACCAAAGCACAAAAAAGTTTCCATAAAAAAAAAAAAAAACAGAAAAAAAAAAAGAAAAAAAAGATTCAAAATCATAAATCTCAGACAAGCTGCTGTGGCTGTCAGTACATAAAGTGTTATATATTATTACTTGTAATTATATATGCTATTCTGTTGTTGCTTGTATGCTTTTAAGCATGTGTATAAATTCATGGTATATGTTACATTCATGTACACACAAAAGCTTACAACACAGGTCTACATATATAAGTTGAACTATTTAAGCACATTTGATATTGATAAAGCTAAAGGTCTGCACAAAAAAGCAATGTTTCTTGTAAACAACAGTATCAAAATTGTAAGCACTGTACAAATTATGTGCATTTTCATTACCTCAATACCAGTGATAAAAGCCCTGATAAAATTAAGACAATTTTTTTTTCAGCAATCTCCAGCAGCCCTGATGCATCATCATATTGCACAATGATGATGACTGATAACCAAGCCTATAGCTGAGCACTCTACTACTTTGTTAAAATGTACAAGCCACAACCTATCATGGTAGACTCAGAATGCACTGCAAACCTACAAACCCACTCAAACCAGGTACCAGATAGGTAAGCGAAGCAAGAAGCCACCACCAAGTGAAGCAAAGCAAGCAGATATACATTTGCACACAAATCTTCTGGTGCAAAATATGCAGCAACCAGGTCAACCCAAGCAGGAAAAGATTACTCTAGGCACACACTGGGCAAGCTATGCATGGGATGGATCTGAAGGAAGGGAGCAAAGAGAATAAAATGTGGAAGCTGTCAGAGGAAGGCATGGCTGCCTGGTGTTCCACAAAGGCATGGACAGGAGACCATGACCATAGCAGCACCGGTTCTGCTGATCATACCTTGGAACGCTCCAAGTCCACCACCCCAAGATCATCAAAGGTATGGGCCAGCTCAGACTTTCCCTTCATCAAGTCATCAAAAATTTTGTTTGTTATCTCTTCCAAGGAGCCTCCCTTGCCCCCACGAATTCTGGAGGGCAAGAGAAATGGAGTTCTGCGGTGGTGTGTGGGTACAGCTGCCTTCGTTGAGGCCTGACCACCCTCTGCACAGCTCTCTGTGGGCACAGCACAACAAACGCATGCTGCTAATAAGGTCTCTCTACCACTCACATACATACACGTTACATACACAAGACAACTGTGCAAGTTTCTATGATGGAATGTGCATGCATATTACGAATGCTAGTCATTACTGTGTCCTGCACTCCCTTCAGCTTGTGTTCTGAAGGCAGAAAAAGGCACTTCTACTTTCATTCTGTGTCTAACATGATGTCTCGGTGATGCACACTTCATAGAACTACTCTTTCTCCTAGCACTTAACTATCACTTCTTGGCATACAGGTGCACAAAAATGTGCACATGCACATACACACACATACCCATTGTCACTGTCCCCCTTCCTGCTTGATAATCTATTGAGTAGTTGAAAATGAGCATGCCTTTTGTGCCGACATATTTGCAATTATTCGCATACCACCTAATGCATGAGTCTATTTGACTGACTACACATTTTATACAGTGCTTGCACAGTGATCACCAGATTCCTCCACATCATCTCGATTTTTGAATGTCTGTCTCTGAGACATCAACCCCTCCCAAGCACACATCAATGCATTCCCAGCCCATACATGCCTGGCAAGAGGCAAGGAAAGCGTGGCCAGACACCCAGATATCTCCTGTCATTTTCCAACATCTTCCCTTGACATGCTTCTATGAACAGTTGCCTGCACCCTAACCATTCCTAAACATATATACATCCAACGAAAAATTTGTCAACACAGCTTTTGGTGACAATGAATTGAACTATTTGTCTTTTTTCTGACATACAAGTCCCATATATCTGTCATAATGATATAGATGTTTTAAGTACTTAAAGCAACGATGACATTTAAGAAAATTTACAAAGATTAACTGAAGTATTCTACGATAATTTTGCACATCAGATAAAAAGTATATCGCAAGTTTTCATATTTGAATGTCATGACTAATGATGTTGGATAACTGATTACTTAGGTACTCAACAGACCATAATTGTGGTACATATATTGCAACAAGTACTAACAAGTCAGGAAAGCAGATGGGTAACAAAATAAGCGTGAACATTACAATGATATCAAGGTTGAGAATGGCTGTCAAAAGGCTTTAAACACTTCACTCATAGTCATGTCAGAAGGCAAGTGGATATATTGCAGGGATACACATAATTAATCCAGCTAAGCAAACAATACCGAACCAGGAAAGTGAGAGTAGATATATTCAACATGAAGGGAGCAGACAAAACATGCACAACACTCTGGTAGCACATTTGTCTAGGTTTTAACCTGAAGAACTTGAATAAACTACATAATGAGGTCTGTGGGTTTTTAAATTACTAATAATCCTTTAATGAGATTAACATCTAAAAGTTTCATAATCTGCCTTGAGATGAACAAGGCTAGTATATTTTTAAGCATGCAGAGTGCAAGCATGCAAAATTGAGGAAAAACAAAGTTGTAAAGATCCATGGACAAGTCTAATAATGGTGTCAGCTATCCCACTGGGTGTAAGCTTGATAATGTAAAAATATCCAAATATATCAGTGATGAATGGAACAGTAGTTATTCACTCAGACTTCCTAAAAAATGCACACTATTTTGAAGATATTTTGAATTATGGATGTTTGTGCATCAGTTTTGCATTGGTAATAATGTATGTTACACTTATTAATAGTGCTGCTCAATAAATGTCTATATTTTCTATACATTTAAGAAAATACAACAAAATGTGCACCGGGATACTTATACAATAACAAGAAAACACTCCAAAAAGAAAGCTTCCAACTATTTTAAATGCATATAAGAAACAGATATGATTAAAAGGAGACACATCTGTCTGCACCCACTGTTTCTCAGCAGGGTAGGCTCAGAAGCATGACATGTACACCAGCAATGCTGTTTATCTCTCACATCTGTCAGATCCAAGCAGCATTAACAGAGGAAAATAGTTTTCCCTTTTGATTGCAGCCCATCAACTTTGGTGCATGGTTAATAACAGATTTCAAATATGTAGATTTCCTTAGCATAATTAAATGATATTGAAAGTGCACACTTGGGACAGCTAACATGTGAGAAATCTAGTAATGCTCCTGAAACTTATGGTACTCTCAAACATGACCAACCTGCATTTTCTCCCCTCTCATTGGGAATAATGATGACACGCTGGTTGTCAATGTCCGAAACTGGAATGTCGATATCAAGCAGCTCTGGCATTCCTGACTAAAACAGTCCAAAATAAAAGAAAAATGAGTATTATATATATATAAAAAAACCCTGTAAATTTAAACTCTGAAATGTGGCCAGGACGTGTGCAATCGTCAACTGTGTTTTGTGGACCCTAAATGAATGTGCAGCTTATAAATGACAGAAGTTGAAAAAGTATCCTGCATTTAAATTTAAATTTAATTTTTTTTTTTTTTGGAAAGACCAAACAAGCCTTGCTGTGTACTTACCAACTGCACGCCAACACTGTCAATGCGGTAGCCATACTTGTTCAGAATAGGCTTGAAGACATCCCGGATTGAACGATTGGGTTTGGCCTTGACACCAATCGACTTGTGCGTGGGGAGATCCAGACGAAACAGGACCCGCCGTTCTATCACCACTTCCTTTGAACCCAACGTTGAAACATCGTCTCCCAGGTCTAAGGGCTGTCAACATTATGTTGCTTTAGATTTCTTAAAGCAGAAGCTTGTCACTGTCAAATCTTTTATTTATTTTATTTTACAAAATCTTGTAGACTCAATTACCCTAATCAATTTTTTTGTTACAAATCTTTTAAATCAGTTACCCATATCTGTAACAAAAAGATTTGTGCACTGTAATACATATTCAATTAATGCCATTACTGGTTGAAAATGATTATATTACACACCCCAACACCTCTCAACCATACAAATTCCAACTAATCTGGAATGTAATTTAGAAACGCAGAACAAATCAAGAATAAATGAAAAAGCCGGATACAACAACGCAAGAACAGATAAAAAGGGAAAACTGTCTAACCTTGTCAGAACCAAACAAGAAGACTTCAACTGCTGCTATGGACAGGGCTCGCTTCTCACACAGTTTGCCCAGGACCGTGCGGATGTTCTGTCCAGGGCGGGTGCACACAACTGTAGTTGATCCATCTGGCATCATAACTCTACAGAACCTCACCTGTTCTGTGGTGCCCTCTGCATTATTTGACTGGAAAGAAAACACAGAAGACAAAAGTTATAGTATTTATTCTGCTACTAAATGTGACTCTTCTAAAATTTCTCTGATAAATGTCATGTTAAGAAATGATCTTTTGAATGATCCTTTTCGCTGAAAAATATAAGTATTCAGTTCACTGTCTTGTCAGCAAAACATGAAACCATAATCAGCTGTTAGGGAGAAAAAAAATCCATGTGTATGCATGACAACACAGTCACACACATGCACACAACACATTTGTGAGGCAGCCCTACCTCTCTGGGATGAAAAACTTCTTTCCTCATTGTGCTAAGGTCAATGCCTGGCCCTGGGGCCTTCTTCATGTTATTGTTGACTTCTTCTCTGACTTCTTCTTTTCCCTTCTTGTCCAACCCTTTACCTGGCTGCTTAAGCTCAGAGTCTGATGACGTCTTCTTGTTGGACTTCTTGTCTGTAAATTTTATGAAAAAGAGGAATGTTCTTTCATGCCTCTATTTTTTCTACTGGCCTAGATTCTAATGATATTTTTATTGTTAAGCAGCCTTCCAGTCTCTAATTATGTCCTGATAACATGTCATCTTAGTCATTATACAATTATTGTTTTAAACGCTCCTTACTTTGGCGCCATGGCAGCAAAGATCTCCTCCTCTTCTCTTCGTTTTCTTTGCCTTTACCCTGATCACAGACAGGTTATTGTACTAATGAAGAACAGCACAACATATAATACAAACAATACATATAATACAAATACAAATACCTGAGAGGAAAAACATTTGCTGAAGTTTTCAGTTACAATCACACTTCTTTATTATACACATAATATGCAGCTAAAGAATTTATAGGACATTCCACAATTCAAATTAAGCATTATTAAATCCTTAGTTAAAAACCCTTTCTGTGTTGATTGAAAAAAAAAATATGCATACAATCCACACAAATATGCACACAAATTTGTCCAACACTGTCACTTAATTAGCAGACATACAAAATCTTACTTTCTTCTTCTTTGTATCACCAGTAGGTGGAGGCATTTCAGTATCAGCCAAAGGAAGTGAGTGGCCTTCCATTTCTCGCATTAAGAGACCCTTGTAAAGGTCAGATTTCAGGAAGCGCACATAGCTGTCCTGCCGCATCAAATGGAAAACCTGCACAGAAAGCGAAACAAGAAACAACCTTTTCACTGATAAAGACAAATGTAAAGATTCATTTCTTGGCCTGTATTTTTTTGCATTTAATAAACAAATACTAAAGCATGCTAAAGGCTTTTCCATTGACATTAAAAATCATCAGAAAAAAGACCATACCCAAAAAAAAAAATATGCACAGCTACTTATTTATGATTCATTTTTGTATTTCCTACCCTCTGCTCTCTCACTCAAAAATACTGTTCAGCTACAGTTTGCAAAATAATGGAAATAGGACTCATCCAGACAACAGTGAATAACTGCCTACATCAACTAGAAAATAACAACACATAGAATCATGAGGAGGTTTTCTTTAGTCTTGAGTACAAACAAGTGATTTCCAAGGCATTGAAAGCCAGACAAACCTGCTGCTGTGCCATGTCAAACATGGAGGAGGTAGGGGTGTCGAAGTATCTCTCAGCAAACAGGCGAGCAGAGCTGTCCACATTCACAGGGCTGCTAGCATTGTGGTCAAGGTATTTGCTGAAGATCTCTAAAGCTCTGACCCTCTTCTGTAACAGGTTAAGACAATGGGCTGGCCTGAGATTCTATCTAGCATTTAATGCAGATACAAAAAAGCGGCATTACCATTATCACTAATGACAGAATGTGTGTGTGTGCTTGTCTGTGTGTCAATAGAAAGTGTGAAAAAAGTCACACACAATAATTTGTGTATAGTCTAATAATCATCTTTATTGAATAATCATAAAAAAATCCATCAGCCCTATTGAGTCGCAATTGCTCTGCTTTGATCACTTATTTCCATACTATCCATATCATAATACAAATGGCGATGAGCTTATACAGTAATCCCTCACCACTTCGCACTTCACCTTTCGCGGTTTTTTATAAGGGGAAAAATGATTCACAGATCTCAGCTTCTTTGCAGATTTTCTGCGAAATTCTATCAGTGGAAAAAAAAATATATATATTTTATGAATTTTTAGGATGAAAAAATGTCCAAAGTGCACAATAATATATAACTAATATTAATTCTAACAATAAAAAATATTATAAATACTAAAACTAATATGAATTACAGGAAACAGTGTATTTACTCTGAAACGATAACCAGATTCGCTTGCCTGAAACGCTACGCGCCTACTCACAATTGCAAACAGTGTGGAAACAGCTATTAAGGAAATGGGAAAGGTTTATGTAGCGTAAAAGTATGGGGGAGGGTTTATAAAACCTTAACATAATGTATAAATATATAAATAAATATACCGTTTCTATTTTGCAGATTTTTGGTTATTGCAGGTGGTTCTGGAATGCATCTCCCACGATAAATCGAGGGATTACTATGATGGCTCTATCAATATTTCCAGTCCTTCCCACACTTCCAGGGTAAAAAAAAAAAAAAAACCACTTGAGCTAAAGATAGATAAGGGGCACCCTGTCTACCACTTTTAATCACAGGATCCATTTAGCAGGACTAGACAAAGTGACATTTTTTCTGGGGGTGATTATTTTTAACAAAGATACCTATCTGGTTACATATTTCAGACTACTATTACAAAATTACCGTCTCTTAATTTAAAAATAGATACCATTTTTTCTTAGAACATATTACAAACATCAATGAGAAAAATCAACCATAGTCTGCAAAAAGGGCTGAACAGAGTAGGATTGCTACATGCAACATGCTAACAGAAGGTGGCACTGTTTGCCAAGGTTGTCCCTGGTTAAAAGCTGTAAACAACTACAAGCACTGACATGTATAAGGACGAGAGCACCTCCCTACGTTCACTAGACAAGCCATAGAAAAGAACCATCATTGTGTACGTGCTGTTACATATCAGTGCTAGCTAATGTTCCCTAATAGCCTGATTACGCATTCTCAGCACTGTGGCCTTAACTTTCTTATGCCATTTTATAAAACACCAGCCCAAAATGATGAACCTAAGATGTTCTCACATCAAAACAGTTTGATAGCTGTATAGATGTCAAAAACACCAACACTTAAACTACAATATAAATGTTTTACAAGGATGGATACTCTACATCCCCTCTTATTCCTTATACGATGCTAGGTTAATTTTTTTCAATGTGAATGGCTGTATGCAATGCCTAGATCCACAAATAATACAATTTTATTTAACCCAT
Organism: Pomacea canaliculata; assembly: GCF_003073045.1. Lineage (NCBI taxonomy): Eukaryota > Metazoa > Mollusca > Gastropoda > Architaenioglossa > Ampullariidae > Pomacea > Pomacea canaliculata. The sequence goes on along the minus strand of NC_037594.1, from coordinate 18,103,394 downwards.
AAGGCAATTAGAAAGCAGCTCTTATAACAAAGCAGTCAACCACAAAACACAATATTCACAATACCTTCACACATTATGCTGTCACACCGGCCAGGCACCCTACAATCACAATTCATTCAGACATGCCAGTGTTTCAAAATAGCCAAAAAAAAAAAACAAAAAAAACAAAGGTCGGTCTCAACTGTTGGAACTGTACACAGGCACACGCATAACTGGTGGCCCAGCAGCAGTTGGGAAAAAACCTCCCAAAGCATGATCATGCTCTACCTCTCACCCAGTTTTCCCCACACACAGCATGAGTATGCTTCACCTCTCTCACACATATATATTCCATAAACCAAAGGAATTTTACACTTTACACTGTTAATACAGCTTGAAGAGAGAAAAAAAAAAAAATCTTTGAAATATGCATGCCAACTTTCCTCTTATATAAGAAAAAGGTGTCTGTGTATGCAGCCTTTTAATTCAGTGTCAGATGTCAAAACTAATCCCAGCATTAGTAGGATTTAGGCAGAGATAAGACAAAAATCAGCAAAGTAAACAGAACAATTCAGGTGAGGTCCAACAATATGACAACCACATTACAGCACAAAGCTGAAGGGATCAAACACAGTCAACAGGCAGACATATGGGGATAAAGAAAACACAGCAGGTGAACTAAATGAAGAGAATTTATATACATTATTAAAAAAATTAGTTTTATCTTTGAACATTTAATCTCATGAAAGCTTTTGATCCAAACAGATATTTAACAAAATCCCTATCTATATTAACTGTGGGTCACAGAAGTAAGACGATACTGCTAGCATTACATCCAGTTTTGTCTGCCTACACTTGTGTACCACACCCAATAACTGAGGATCAAACCCCAAAAAGACAAACTTACCAGATCACAGTCTGGAATCTGTCTGTAAGTTTCTACTGCACTCCAGAAGTCGATGTTTTCTTCACTATATTCTTTCTTCAAAAACTCCTGATAACAAAAGAGAACCAAAACATTTCCTTAACTAACAGCATCTGAGATTAATCTCTTCACCTTTTGCAAACAGCTTTACATGTGGCATCTGAAAGAATATCATGCCAAAACAAAAAGCCAACATTTTATACTCCAGACTGTTAACAGAAATCTCAAATAGAATGTGGCATCCTCCAACCTAAACCAACACATACCCTCCCCTTCCTCACACACATAGAGTAAAAAATGCTAAATGGCATAATGCACTCACCTTAAAAATTCTAAGCCCATCAGGGTCTGAAAGGAGACGCTGGAATCCAACTGCCCATCCTGCCACACATCTTACTTCATCTTCAACAGGTGGTGATGAGGTGTGAAGAATACTGTTGACGCTGTTGGCTGATAGCAACTTTTGACCCTGGCTACTGTTCGCATCACCTACCACCAGTGACTGCAACACAGCATGACACACTATGGTATGAAAAGCTGGTAACTTTCATCAGAGCAGTATTCACAATTTTGCTAACTTGCACCAAGCAGCAACTGAACAATGCTGCAGTGCAGGAGTGGCACTAAAAACATGATGACCTGCATGAGAAAAGACCATCCGTCTTTATGTTCATGAAAATAAACAGGCAAGCTTCAATTTCCGTTCACACTCTTCGCCCATCTGCTCTGGATGATTATACAGTCTCTGTATATGCATGTGTATGTAAATCAACCATTTCTTACCTGTGTTTATCTAAATTACTGTATTCTTCTGAGTGACCATGCACTCAAGCCTACATGAATAAAATCTAATAATAACCGTGCAAAATAACTGATGGATTATAAAAACAATAACAACATGCGCAAAGAATATGTTTATTCTGTTATGGTCTTACTGATTTGTGAAGTAAGAGAAACTCTGCTGTGGTCAATCTGGTATCCTGCTGTGTCAGAGACAGGAATTGAAAAATCTTCATACAACTCATCTTCCTTGCACTTTTTTTTATGTGGAGGAGGGAGTCACAGTAGCAACACCTACAGTTTGCTCTGAAAATTTGACTTCTCTCTACACCACTATGATTCCCACAGAATATTTTGTATCACTGTTGGCTTACACCATGAGAAATGCTACAGGTTTAGTGATGTTGCAAGCACTTCCCAAAAGAAGAATTTCCTTTGATTTACAGGAAAGCACAACTCCACATGCGCATGCAGATTATATTTACCAGGTTTCTACCTAAGTCAAAATCTTGTTTCAAACTAAGCCAAGATATCAATCCTGGTTGGTTTTTTTTTTTTAAAAAGTAATGACTCCTGATGTAGGATGAAGCTCTGAAAGTTCTTCACTTTACGAAGAAAAGACTTACAGCTTGAGGTCTTAGACTGTGTTAATACTGGCATGGAAAAGCCTTGGCAAAGTTCTGTTTTTGGTTCACATAAGTTAAAGCACAAATAATATTTGCATTTTACATACAGTTTCAGCATTGAGTATAATCTTCAATAAGAAAAAAAAAACTGCTGACTGTTGTTTCTATACTTGTAGAAATCACTTATTCACTCGTAGCTTCTTCGGTCCGCTTCACAAGAACAATATAGGCTGACTTCAAAATCTACTTGACCCTCGTGAAGAGCTCTCAGCGACTGACCCACTTACAAGCCCGTGGTCCCGTCGCACTGCACACGAAGCGACCGTGCGGCACTCACTGCGGTCCCATGCGACTGTCAGAAGGGAACCAGGCACTGTCTGCTCTGATGACACCCTTCATTCCATCCTCACAATGCGTCTCCAATGGCGGACTGCGCCGAAGGTGCCGCGGCAAGGGTGGGATCGGGATGGAAGGGAGGATCCCCCACCCCCAAACACAAAATAAATAAACAAAACGTCACGTTCTCACGCACGGGTCTGGAGCACGCGCTCTGCTGGCACGTCCCACTGGCCTGCCGCACCTGACCATGACGGCATTAGACCGACGTACCCCGGCTCGTCACAGGCTCTTGCGTGCGTGTGTGTCTCATTGTTTTAATAAGATAACCAGTAAGGCGGCCGGCAGCATCCTACAGAAAACAGCCGCAAGCCCTCTGGTGGTAAGCTGGAGATTACGGGCCATCATCAACTTGCACGGACGCTCCGTAAGTCGGTCTGGGGAGTCTGAGGGGTCAAGGCATAAAGATCGTCGTGGTACAGTCGGTGGGGAGGAGGTGTTTGAGTCTTCGCTTTTCTCGGGATCAGCATCAACAAGGGTTAACAGCATAAATAACATATTTATAAATAAGATCTGATGAGACGATAAAACAGTCCATTTCTTTTATTCGTGGAGGAAAAAAGTGTGTGTGGGTGGGGAAGAGGACTGAGATCGCGTTCAGTGCACTCCCTACATACACGTAACTAGTGTAAACAGCTGTTACTAACTTGTTATGAATTGACGTCGCATACAATCAACTTCAGCTGGGTAAACATACACAACAAAATGGGTGGCAGATATGCTAAGGACGCAGATGCAACCGCCTTGACGCCCTTACACGCGACCACACAGAGACAGCCAAATTATTTCTCGGCCATTCGGTACAACTGTGCGGCTACTTGCTCCGCGCGAACTCTTCCGCCTCCGCCGCGGGATGCGGTTGGAACTAGAGATGGGCTCGTCCTCTGCCAGCCCTCGTCAGTGTGCGTGCCGCAACATCAGCTACTAACCGCTCTTCTCACAGGCTTCTCTTTCGTTCCTCTGCACGCGCTGGCAGATGACGCACGTCAAGGTAGGGAAGGTGGGAGGTGGGGTAGTCGTATGGTTTCCTGTGACTGCAACGTGCACATCGCTCACGTTGCAGCCGCTGCCACAAGTCTCCGCTAGTCACCTGCTTCCTACCGTTCGACTTTGCCCCACGAAGTGTTCAGCAGCCCTGTCTACCTGGCTGATACAAACCACACCCTAATAATCACGGCTAGCAAAAATCTCACCCACAATCAATCACTAATCAGACAGTTCAAAACTTGTCAAAACTCTTTCCCTTCTAACCCTTGCGTATGCGTGTGTGTGTAAATAAAAGGAATCGTGAGAGGTAGTGTATTTTCGCTCATTATCGACAATCCTTCAGAGCATTTCCAAGGTTTTAGTCCTAATTTGTTTGTGGAGAATGCTTACATATATATATATAGAGGGGGAGGAGGGACTAGTGACAGCAAAAACCTGTAGTCATTCTTGCACTGTCTGCTGCTAACACTATCAACAAAGCTGATTGGGGATCTGCGCACCCCTCCCACAACCACCCCTCCTCCCACCCCGTCTTTTAAAGGTGGGCAATGTTCCAGCAGTTTACTGCCATCGATCTTTGATCACAAAGACGGTCGAACCGCACCCTACAATTTTACTGTCATTCACACCAGTAACCCGGGCACCATAAGATGTGAAAGGTGAGGTCTGAAAAGAACAATTCCGAAACGTAGATGTAGCACAGGGGCACGAGACAGCACCACAGCTGACTTTTCTGCCAAAGTTCGTCGTCTCAATAAAACGCGGTCCTAGTCTCATTTCCACAAGAGCAGCCTTGTCTGAACAAAAACCGCGTCCATGCAAAACCTTGCGTGTGAATAACTTATAAAACGAGGAATGGAGGGATCTCGTATACTCTTCTTACACACAGTCGCATTTCTTGCGTACCTTCTCACCATTCGATATATCTGACACAAGAAAAAAGGTGTCTGTGTGCGTGCGTGCGTGTGTGTGGATGTTTGTTCATGAGTATGTGGCAGATAAACAAGCAATCACTCCCCAGCCCGCCCCCCTTCCACACACATATCTACATGCGCTGTCGTTCTCCTGAGAAAGGTTTGTACTTGTACCTCGTTCACACAGATAGTGTGATTCAGCGAGTCACCGTCTGATCTGCGGTCAGCCGTGTCCCTTGTCCTGTGGTAGCCCGCCGACTGCCTTCTGAAGGCCCGGAATCTTTTCGGCCGCTCCCTCCCGTAGCTACCGCCGTGCAGGTCATCGTAGGAATGGACCAAGTTCAGGCAGGCGAAAGAGTTGTTCATTGCCATGTCAGAAGCTATGGGGCAGCTCTTACTGTTTATGGGCATCCGCACACAATGTGCTCCTTGAAAAGAAAACCTGCTCTTTCCTTTGACACGAGTTCTGCCAGTTGAGCTGACCCACGGCAATGTTTCATAAAAAAGAATTTATATTCCTACCTTGCTTTATAAGGAAACACAAGGTGTCTTCTGCAAATGCTCCAAGGCGTATGTAAATATCCTTACTCTTTACGATAAGCACTGTCGATGATGAGAAATATTCCTCTTTAAGAAGAAACGTTCACGAAAAGCAATCACGTCAATCCTGTCAATGTATTCCAGTTGGAGGATTCTTCAGCTACACCACCATGACCGAAAGTACAGACAGGAGGTAAATGAAGTGAGATCGCAGCTGAATTCTCACCATCTTACTTCACAAGACACACCTTAATTATTTTTCTCTCTGCTGTATATCCAGCTGCAGGTTGTCCCACTACAGGGGAGAAGACCTCGCAGTGCCAATGTCCACTCTTTGTCCCAAGTCCTCCTATTTCCGAACCACCTTTTATTCTGTGGCAGCAAAGACTTCCTGGACGGTTGTTTTCAGTCAGGCCACACGAGGAACAAACACTTGCAGGTTAACACACCACGCATCTAACACCGCCATTTCCTGGAGAAGCCACACATACAAACACTTTCAACGGAGCACGCTGCTGTCCAAATGTTTGGGAGGTTCTATGTGCACGGAAGCGGACACCACTGCCCAGAAACACATTAATTCCCAGCCACGACCAGTCCCTCTGCCTGTCTGAACCAGACTGCTTGTGTCGTGGCTTCTTCTATTTTAGGTCTCTGGGTCTGTCCTCGGCTCAGGTACTTCAGGGGCTCTTGTCTGTTACGTCTTCAAGCGGAAAGAACCAATCAGCTGAAGTGGCTATTCAACGCACTGCTGGCCCCTGTCGAGTTGGGGCGTAGCTGAGGAGACCTCGGTAGGCGAGCATTCTTTTGTGGTACGCTAAAAGGGGTGGCGCGCCCGGGGACGATAGCCACAGATACCTACTGAAGTCAGCGACGTGTCAAAGGAGACTCAATCCTCCCCCGTAGGGCATCGACGAGTGTTTACGAATATTACATGACCAACGAGAACTGGGGCTCTCACTAGGCCGAGAACTAATGTCATGCTTTAGTTTATATTAGTATAGTTACTTAGTTTATTCTGTAAAACGGCAGGAGATACACAATGATAAAAACTTGAATATTCTCCACCCTAATAAATAAAGAATAGGATTTGTCACTGTCATTCTCTCTCTCTCTGTGGTAAACATGCGTAATATTGCTGTGTAAGTGTAAGTGTACGCTCAAATACATAGTATAATACTACCCAGTATACCCATACATACTACCCAGTATACATACTACCCACCCGCAGGCACGTCATCACTAGCCGAGGATACAGATCGAATTGATTGCTAAGTGGCCTAAACAGACTGTGCTGTTTGTTTATGCTTATTAGCGATGAACTCGCAACCCGTCGTCTTTTAAAGCATGCAAAATGAAAAGAAAGGAAAAAAGATAAGAAAACAACAATTATGGATCATTTACTATTGTACTGTGACCTCTGTACCCAAGACAAAACAAAAAAAAAAAAAAAGTCAGCAGCTGTAATCCCATGACCAAAATTTTTTAAAAAGTTAATAGGAGACTTGGACGATAAATTTCTATTAATAATAACAAAAAGCAAAACGAAGTTGAGGTGGAAGGAAGGGGCAACCTGACCGCTGACGTCGTCTCCAGCGCCGCCCCCCCCCCCGATTCTTCTGCTAAGCTACAGTCTTTGATCACCAAACACCTGCGAGGGCCAGTGTTGTCCCCTACTCCTGCGGTCAGCGGCAAGGTATTTGTCATGCGGTAATAATGGGACATGGCGACCGCGCTCATTAAACTATTAACTTGAAAAACTCAGCGGTCGGAAGCTTATCGTGCTAAGAGACTTGTCGTCTGGGCCAGTTCTCTCCGAGTGGTAGACACCGGCTGCTCCAGGCTTCGCGGGTTTAGAAACCTTGATAGCAACAGAGATAAGGTCCCTCAGGTGTGCCTGACCCTTGTGCTGCCGGATTCATTCGATATCACCAAACACGCGGACCCGCGCCACGTGAGTCCGTGCGCACCCCTACACCGTCGATCTTGCGAGTCACGCAATCGACCCCAGCGTAGCATCGGCGAACGTAGCGTGGCGGGTGGCTGTCATGCGGCAACGGCATTACGGCCTCGCTTGGCTGCCTCACACGGCAGTCTACAGAGGCATGGCTCCACCCTGCGCTTTTACTGCAGGCTGCACGTGACACGTCTTCGCGTGTGAGCGTGAAATCGCAGAATCTGCAAAATCCCACGACCTTGGGATATCTGCGGATAGTCTGATGTCTGTAGCCAAGCTGCCATTATCAAACCATCAACCAAGATGCAAATGTCGTGTCCACTGGGAAGACCGGGGTGGGGAAAAATCTATAGTATCCCGTCTTAATTCATGATAATTCGCAATACACTTCAACCTTCCTGGGTTATCATCGTAGTTATCACTTCGTCGCACCAGATTATCAGGATAGTTGACATTGTGTGGAGGTGAAAATAGGTGCGGAATGAGAGCTTCTACCCGCTCAGACCCAGCCAGGTGTGTGAAGGTGTCACCTGTTTACTGGCGGCTACCTTCGTCGCTGAAAAAGGGTTAACAGAGAAAACGTAGTACTTTTCTTTTTGAGGTTTTGTGGTACAGGATAACACGTTTTGAACGAGATACGAGATATGAACTTATTAAGATTAAATGATTAAAAATTTTCAGGGCAAAGCGACGTACAAGTGACGGTGGAGGCTGCTCTAACATTTCTACAAATGACCTATAAACCTTTGCCGGTGTTGACTGCAGTTACAACTCGCGCTTTGTGGATCAGTTTACAGTCGCTCACGTGCATGCTCAGACAGGTCGCCACACATTCTCTCACAATGGATCTGTTTCTTACTCGGTGACCTTGGCTTGCTGAGGATAGGCAAGTACTGTATTAGGAAATGCTATATACGCCACTCGGTAGAACCTCGATTATCCAGTCTTCAAATAGCGCGCACTCGGTTATCCGGGTCGTTCAAAACAAAACAAACATCGCTGCTCTACATACCATGGTTTTACGTGACCTTTAGCAAAACAGAAAAAGAGTTTTATATATACATGTACTACAGTACAAATCGACAAAGTGGCCAAGAACTCAGAAGACAGGACTGTACATGTGTCATGACTTGGATTTTCTTACACGATAGCTTCTGAGACTTTGCTAACAAAGGGCAGAGTTGGAGGGCTGAAGGTGCAGCATCAGTAACCGTTTTAAAACCCATCACGTGACACACCAGCCAAGCGGCGCCCCGCCGTGAAAATGCAGAGCATTCCCCTTCCCCTTTCAAATCCCGATGACTTCATAAAGTCTGACATTTGTCTTTTGCTCCAACGCTTTTTCTCGGAAAAGATTGTGAAATGTCGTGTAACGCATCGGGATCGTGGGATGCACACTTGCAATCGCTCAAACACTGAGCATTTTCAATTATCCGTACGAGGACGGATGCCGGTCATTAGTCCGGATCACTGAGGTTGCTCAATCTTTCCATAATAACTGAGCTATAGTTCGACAAACAAGCACTGCTGTTATGGAACATGTAGAATGATTGGAAAGAAAAGAATCGCTATCACAAGCAAGGGATGGATTCATATACTTCCTCACCCAAAAGCTGATTAAGTGCAACCAATGGATTAGGGAGTGCGGCCGACTGATTGCCAGAGATGGCGGGTTCACTGTCGAAAAGACGAATACTTACAGGTGCAAAACTGTTTCGTTGTTGCAAAAGATCCTACACCAGAATAACAAGAACCCATACCAGTGTTAGCGTGATACGTAGAGGTGAAAACGTTTGAACATAAAAAAAAAACACGCAAGAAATTCAAGCCAGCTTGCTCAGGCAAACAGAAATTCCATTTCTTCTTGATTTTCTGAACAGTGATGGTGGTTGTGTGTATGGGGAGGAAAGGGGGAGAGGGGGAAATTGGTGTTTTAGGATGAACCAGCAACTAAGGTTGTATCACAGCAAAGCAGTCAGCCTATAAACAGATGCCACACGCAGAGAAAGCGTGAACGAGACAAGATCTGAACCCAGGACAGCCAACCTCACTGTATTGGTGACAGGCACTAACTATTGCGCCACCGGGCCGCCCTAAGATCGTAATATAGATACAGATGTCGGTAAAGCTCTGTAACAACAATAAAAGCAATACCTGTGTGTTAATTAGTGGTTTCAACGCCTGACCAAATCCCCACTTTCTATCAAATGTCATTGAGCCCAATTCTTAAAGCACCCTGTCAAGTGAAATGGACTGTCCGTTGGGAAATGTATTTGTTCTGCTGCTGGGTGTTTGACTTTGCTGGTAAATCCAGTTCTTCGGCACATTTAGCCCATTTCCCCAATGTTTCTTTTATATAGCGATTCCCCGCTATTGTAATTATACTTTTAAAAAAAAAAAGCTGCTGATTAAGGACGAAAAAACGTGACAACAAAGTTTTTGTTAAGTCGTCCAACATCACGGAAAAGTTTCGGTCGCTACTCACGATAATCTCAGCGGCTAAGGGAAGAAGATTAACTTGCTCGTAGCTAGAGGCCTTGGTGGTTCAAGAGGCTCTTGCCCCTACCTTAGAGTTCAGCACACCCGGGGAGCGCGGCTGACCACGGTAAGCAGGCGGTTGCTCTTCGAAATCGGAAAAAGCCGATCGAGTGCTGGTGGACTTTACCCCTTAGACACCCAGGGTATATTGAGTGCCCCGCAACGCGCTCCTGTACGACAACCGGAGGCAATTACATCCTCGACGCCCTCAGATGACGAACACGATGAGAGATGGAATTCAGAAATGGAAAAAAGATGCCAACATTTCAGATATTCACATCACTGCAAACAGCCATGCCGGGTGTAAGGGGCAAGGGGGAAAATTGGTGGTTTACACCAACCCAGCAAGTAAAGAAAACATCAGCCTAGGGCATTCCACTCCTGACTGAGGCAAGATCAAACATTCCATCTGTCGCGTAAAAGGCCCTTTGATCAGTGGACCTGCCTCAAACCCAATCAGGACACTCCGCCGACCTAGACAATGCAATAATGGGTTTTAAATGAACTTGGCCGCTTGTGAGCAGCCGACCGTGAAGTCCGCCCGAAGTCGGTGGCGAGTCGGACAAAAGTGTGCCAGTGTAATCAGCCCAGCTTTCCACCTCTCAGCTGGTTTCTTGCGTAATTCCTTCCCAGTGTTCTTTACACTAGCACGAGATAAGATTAGACTCTTGCTTCTCGTTTCGTTCTCTCCTAAAGACTGATCAAAGACGCGAATCAAGGCGCTGCTCATGCTACTGATGTTACTCTGCTTGGCCAAGAGTTCGAGCTTATCCAGCACCTACAGGTGACTTCATCGCTAAGGTGTGGCGAGGTGGCGGGAGAAAGCGGTAGAACGATTCAGACTGCACGCTATTAAACTGCAACAAGTCTTCAGGGTGTGAACAGCAAAACCTCAAGAAAAACGAGTACGCCGTGTAGATTTAAATACATTCCGAATAGTGAAAGTAACTTGAATACACAATATCCTCTCTCAAAAGAGCTTTCATATGAGCTACAACCGTACAAGTCGCGTTTAGGTAACGCCTGGCCGTCTCCACTGTAAAAGTGCAATAAAAGCATGGTGTCTGGGCGAATCAAGCGGTGGGAACAAAAGTGTTCCAGAGAAACCACACCGGCCATAAAATGTCAAAAGAGGTACCTCTACACACACTCTACTTGCAGGCAAGGGGCATTATTGTGTGTAGCTGATAAGATCGAATGGTGTAGCAATGCTCTCTCTTAGCTGACGTGCGGGCAGTGCCTAGGAACAGACGGTTAAGGGTCCACCTTGATACATTCAGACACCTTGCACACACCCACGTCAGGCAACTTACAAGACTAAGGAGAATGACTCAAAATGTCCACATTTGTTCCCATTTAAGTTCCTCATTTTTCTCCTCGTTTGTCATCCTCAATTCTTATTTTTAAAGCTGTTTGGAGCACGCACAACAATGGTACCCTCACACTGCCAGTCATTTTTAACATTGTAAGGATATGACTGATAGCGTGTTTGTGACTGTGTCACCAAGTTACTTGCACACCAGACTCGTGTAACACACTGAGGGGTGTAGAATGTCGATGCTGCAGATCTTTGATCTTTGATCTTTGCAACAGCAGGCTGTGTTCCAATCTGTTTTGTTTTACCGAGGATTCCATCTTTTCTCTTCGAATTCTCAGTAAACTCATGCAGATGTTATTTTTAGAACTACTACCCTTTTGTCGCTTCCTGTTTTCTCGACAAATCCGGGTGTCATTAAGAAAAAAATATTAATATTTCTCGGGCCTCTTCGTCACAAAATACCACTGGAATATGTTTTTGTGATACTTTATGCCCTACTTCCATCAATTTTCGCTAAGCACTAGTGTTGTTGAGCACCAGTCTTCACATTTGCCAGTCTGATCTGACGGAGATCTGTGGAGAGAAATTGTTTCTCATCCACAATCGTACTGTAACTTATTTTAATAATGCTTCCCCCACCTTTCTCCCCCTCCCCATCTCTCTCTTTTTTTATATACACACAGCGAGATAAGGAGAGAAAGAGAGCACTCAAACGCACCACACACGTACACTGAAGTGCACGCAGTTCACAAAAATGGCTTGTAATAGTGTGCAAACAAATAATGTTTGATCCCACTTAATCCCCTCTAGAAATCGGGGTTTGATCGAGGTCAAACTTTATTCTATGACCAAAGTTATAACGTCGATGTTGGGCACATTCCTCTCAGCGGGTTTCTCATCCACCGTGTTTTGTCATATCCCAATCGTCCCAATTTTAGAATTCTATGCCTCGTGCATGTATTTCTGGGTAGACTTGTGTCTCAAACATTCGCCAATACCCAATTCCGCTCTTGAACTTTGTTCATATACAGTCTGGTTGTGACCACAGTCTAGGTTGGGATAAAGTGCCGGGTTTATATGAAGGCCAGAGGTATTACGAGAGCTTTCCAGAATTACAAGCAGAATTACACACTTATCGTGTATCAAACCCTATGCGATTTTGTGCACAGGCTAAAGGGAGGGGCTGATAGCAAGTCAGACGGCAGCCTAGCCCAGTATGAAGGAGAAGCAGGGGACGAGCTTGTCTAAGACCGTACCCTGCCTATGTTCTGCAAGCTAACGCCACTTGCCCGGGATCCTGGACAGGCATTTTTGTGGCGGTGGAGGTGGGTAATTGCTGAGGGGAAGGAAGGGAGCTGACAAACCCTTCTCATTACAAAAAAAAAAAAAATTGTTATAAAAACGACGAGGAAATATCATCCATCAAAACGATGGATGGAAGAAACTTACCGTTAAACTATCGCTTAAATCGGACGAGAAGGCAATGTATCCACTCTCCTGGAGTCGTCGCCACAAAGAATATCGAAGCCCTGTACACATGCTTCAGCACTCGGAGCACACTTCTCTGTATCAAACAAACCTCAAAAAACCTCCTTACTACTTGGTCTGTCGATGCGGTGAAGACAGTGAAGCCCGTCGGTCCCTGCTGGGGCAGCCCGGACGTTCATCGTGCACACTGCCGTCCTCTTCCTGTATAAGATGCTCGTGACATCAGCCGCAGTCGCGATGAAGGAGAGCAAATAAGCGAGAGAGGGAAAAAAACCGTTTTCGCAAGATTTCTGTTTCACTTTCAATCTCCGGTCTGATGTACAGAATGAAAATTATTATTTTACATTTTCAGTTTTTACTATTTCTCCTACAGAGAATAGCGCTCGAATGTGATTAACTGAACAGCACCAGTTCTACTCGTGAAGTACTGACCACATGACTACAGAAATTCTTTTCGATGCCCTGCATTTCATCTTTTATCGACTAGACCAGAGAGTAAGCCAGTAATGAATCGCGAGAGATGTCGTTTCATCAAGCAAGAGGAATAAAAACATACTGCCAAAATGAGTAGAGAGATACCAACCACAGCAGCATAAACAATCCCGTTCATGGATTTGAAAATCTGACAAGAAAAATTCAAGTCGGGAGTTTTTGTAGATCAAATTTAAAAGTTATTTATTTTAAGGGCTAAATAACAGAAAAGACAACGTACTAATCTTCCACTAAGCTAGACAGCAAGTAATATTTTACAGCATTTAACGCCATTTTGTTAACAGTTCATTTCAAGGAAGTAGACCAAGCTTTAAAACTAATTACAACACTACAAATCGAAATGTATGCCACACGCATAAAACTCAAACAAGTGATACACTTATCTCCTCTCTGCCTGGGGTTCCTTCACCACATTTACACAATATACATCACCGTTTCTCTCACGATTAGGAGTATATCGAACCTCGTCCTGGCGACAATTGTTCGGCACATGAATAATGGGAGCCACGATTCTATAACTTTTATGTAAATAATTCGTGATACAATTGGGCATTTATAAGCTTTATTACTCCTGCGCATCTAGCAACCAGCGTTGTAAGCATTGGGGGGGGGGGTTGTTTTTTTACGCCGTGCCAGCAACTGAGGCTATATTACGGCAAGCAGCCAGCCCTGTAAACAGATGCCACGTACAGAGAAAGAACAGCGTGCCCGAGATGAGAAATGAACTCTGGGCAGCCAACCTTCACTGTATTGGTGACAGGCGCTAACCGTTGCGCCACCGGACCGCTTAGCGTTGTAAGCATAACAAAGATAAACACCTAGGAGGGTCCAAACGCTGACTTCCCCTGAGCCTGAAGATTTAAATACCAAGGAGGCGAATACAGCCAAAGGTAGCCGGCACGTCTTGAGAAAACACCAGAAGAATCCGTCATCTAATTACCAGCAGGGAGAAGGCAAACACGTACAGATCGTGCTGCTGCTTTGAAACGATGACAAAAGGCCGGGGGCGGCGGCCATCACCTCTCCACCAACATACCACAACACTTTGCAATAACTATTCTAAAAGTGCGAAATTACATGTCTTACAAAGGCTACTCAAACTACATATTCAGCAATGCGACTTATATCTTATGATGCAAATTCTTTTAAAGGTGTGACATAGTCTGCGTCAGATATACGGAGACGGACGCCACTATCAACCAAGCAAGCAATGCTGTAAGGACGGTAACACCAGGCGGTTACCTATCTCGCATTTAGTGCATGTGGCCAACATCACATTAGGTGCATACACGTTGTGTGTCCCAGCAACCCACCGGCCATTCATATCAGCTTCATGTCGTGAAAACAATGTGGTATAAAACAGACGAGACTATGGACAAACACAGTCACTGTTCGATTCGTACTCTGCCCACAGTCGATTCCCCTACACTGGCCTACAGTCACGAGTCCGTTTTGACCAAGGACAGGAGTCGATTCAACCACCAACTGCAAAATTTACGATTCAGATTGCGCAGACACGAACGCTGACAGAGAAAGTCTTCTGAAGTTCTGTTCTCACAATACCCTGAGAGAGAAAAGCACACAGACCAACCAACATTAGTCACAGTTGCTACGAATCAATGTTCCTTTGAAACTGAGTTGACATTTGATGATACTGGTGTCAAAATGCCCTTCAGACTACTTTCTACAGAAGGGTGCCCTTTAAACTTAATCACTCGACACGCGAGAAGAGGCAAGCCAAATTTAAAAACTATAAAACCATGATAAATGTGATAGTGCAGAGAACTGTTATTTATATTGGCTGGCGCCACACAAACGACGAAAGACATCGATGTACATGTAATAACCGCGTGAAGGTTTCTCCCAAGGCCTCAAGCTTGAGATTTGCAACTGGGTGCAAAGGTTCTTCCCTTCCCTCTCCACACCATCACCATACTCCCCTCCATCATGTAAATAGCCACAGGGAGCGGCGAGTTGCACATGGTGACGCTGACGCTATAACACCGCTGCTCTTGTTGACGTGGGTTAGTAGAGCGTGTTGGGTCGCTGTTGATGTTGACATAAACTGTGAAGTGACGACAAAGCGCTAGTCTTGGTGACCAAGGGGATGGGGTGGGGAAAAGCCAAGTACACACACAGTGTTGGTCACAGCTGGGACTTGATGGTTGGGTGCGTGGCGCGGACAACTGCTTTATATTTAGCGGAGGTGAGTAGGTGGGGGAAATTGGTATACAAAAAAGTATATCACGGAGAGGTAGCCAGTCCTGTAAACAGATGCAACGTGCACAGAAAGAAAAGGGTGCCCCAGACAAGAGCTGAACCCAGGACAGCCAACCCTCACTGTATTATTGACAGGCGCTAACTGTCGCGCCACCGGACCGCCCTATATTTAGCGAGGGCAAGACAGAAAACATCGTCACGTGAGTCAGTACGGTAACAGACGTGGTCCTGAGGCGACAGTGGACAAGTGCAAGACACGGGTGGGGAGCGAGAACTAAAAGCGTGCAGCGGAGAATAGAAAAAAATAACGGTGGCAGGTTTAAAAAACAAAACAGAAACAGTTTCAACTGTCGATATTTTGCTAGTCCCTCTCTCACAGACACACATCGTCTGATGACCACGACCAATTTAGACGTGACCAGCGTTCATCCTCACACCAGGCGCGCTTTGGGCACAGGAAAGGAGACATGATGAACTGACCTCATGGGAGTGGCTGATGTTGGACATTATCTTCGTGTTTTGTGGGCGGCGGAAAGATCCGGTCTTCGTCAACTTCTGCAGCTCCACCACCTCGCCCCACGCGCTGTCTCTCTGCAACACAGTGTTCGGCAAACATTAATTCCGGGATGACAACAAATGATACATTCTGTTCTCCCAGGTCCTCTTCCTACGATTCGTGCTTAAAAGGCACTTTCAAAAACACGAGTGCTGATCGTTCTAGCAGGAATAACCCAGGTGAAGGAGATCGGTTACCATCATGCTAGCAGACCTTTGCGACTTTCGGATTAGCATTTTTAAATCTTTAGCCGCTAAAACGGACTTCACAAACGTTTATAACTAAGCACTAGTCATCCGGCTTAGGAAGGGGAGAAGCTGCGGGAAGATAAAGGCAACGAAAATGGATGCTGAGAGGCAGGCTGATAGAGGAGGAACTGGGTGACAATGTCTAACAATGCCCGTCTGATCTATTCACAAGACAATTAAGCGGGCACGTAAGCAAACTGACTGGCTGAAGGACTAGAGTTCACGACAACAGGTAATCTCTAGTCTAACGCGTACTGACGCCTTAAAGTGGCAAGACAGTCGAAGGCTGCTTAGGCTGTTGTTTCTGCACTTCATTTACCCCGAGTTTGTAAGGCCTCTATATATTATTTTCCAATATTTGTGTTCAATGAAGGCGAAAATGAACAAATCAAAATGTTCCTCAACCTGCTGTGCAACTTTTTAATTGCCAGATTTTCAACATTTTCCGTATTTTCTTCCGGCACTGACATACCGAAGATCACGAAAAACATGGCAGAACAAAACTAGGGTGATACCCTCGGAAAGTCAGCTACGACAGAACCGTGATCTGATATAGGTTGCGCTTTTGTGGAATGTGTTTACAAACAGTAACTACGTACGCGCACTCCCACACCCACTTGATAGCCAGAAGCTACAGGAAAAAAACTCTCTTGACAAGTATTCTTAATTACGGACGAGGAAGCTGTCTGTGACCAGTTAAGCTGCTTTGCTCCCAATCCCCTTAAACGAGCCATCTATTTGGTCCGATTCCCTTCATGATTTGTTGGCCCACAAACGCAGCCATCGTGAGGGTGGTGTTCAACCACGTACACAACCCGCAGTCGCTAGTCGTTACAGTTCGGAGGAGCTGAACCAACGTACATAAACACTGTTCTCGAAGATTTTTCTTGTAGCAAACATCACTACTGAAGCATCACTGTAGTTTGATCGAACGTGGAATGTCTTCTTTCATTTAGGTCACTTGATGCTTAACACGCTAATTTTGAAATACAGAAGCATTTTAACCTATTAAAATGAATTTTTAAGATGCATAACATCAAAACAGAAGATAAAGCGATGAAGACAGAGGACTCGGACATAAAATATTTTGTTAACATATCGACCCCAACAAATTACTTTCGCATGCATGTAGTTGTAGTCTTATCGGCTCTATCCATCCCCCCCCCCACCCACTACAGCAAAGAGAATTTTAATTAAAAGATCAAGGGAATGAAATAAAAAGCTGAAATCTTTACATTGACTGCAAGGAAAAAAGAATCTACCAGTTTGGACTTTCACAACCAATGCTCTTTCTGAATGATTTAATTCAGTCAGAACAAAGACAGCTGTCATACATGCACTAGTTACAAAAGACAAAACATTTTCCACAGTAAGACCATAAATAAAAATAGTTTTCTGTTCAACACACATCTACCAAAACCAATATGAACAAATATGACGACAAAACAAGTAAGCATAAATACCTCTGAACTCAAAAACCTTAAACTCCAAATACTCCTTCTACCCAAGTTGTCCATTTCGTCTGAATGTACCCTGCACGTTCCTGTTCTTCCACCTGCGTGGTGCACAGTGAGCTACACCATACAAACGGCCATCGTACAATGGTTTAAAAATAATGTCAAGTGTTCTTAATTATTAGATGCGATGAATTTCCTGTTTCGTTTCCTTCTAGGCTACCGACAGCAATAAAATACTGCTATGGTGTACTCAACTAATCACAACTTGCGTTGAATACTGGGACAAAGGCAGCGCACAATACCTGTCTCGACCTGAAGGAAGATGTAAACAATGTTGTTATCTGACTGGAGAATCTTCTCTGGTCAATGCTCAAGGTTACAGGGCAACATGAACCTTTTTTCAAATGGAAATGCTACTTGCATGCGCATGGAACCTTACTTTCATATCACAAGATTATGTGATATCGGGGAAAGCTGTACAGAGGACAGCTTGCTCCCTCCCCTACCAAAATAAATAAACCGTACCTTAAAATGAACTCACTGCAGACATTTTAATACAGTGAATTTATATAGTGATAAATCCCAGTGCTAAGGACAAGCTCATGGCGCTTTACAAAAAAAAAAAAAAAAACCACCACAGAAGGACAGACACGATCGCATGCAACATAATGTGCGATATTATTGTCCAGAGAATGCCATATAATATGAATATCAAGAAGATGCTCCAGAAAGCGTGGATTACTTGAAAAATTCTGATCCATGCTGCAAATATTTTGTCCTGCTTATTGCGTTGCCTGGAGAATGTTTATTTGAAAAACCAAAATGTGTTCACAACTGTTCATCTGCTGAGGAGAATGAATATAACTTTGGTGCTTCACACAACAAGATAGTAGGTTTATTTAGTAAAAAAAGTGCTTCCACCTTGAGATGATTTTGCACTATGGGGGGAGGGGGAGTGGGAGTGGGGAGGAAACTGGAGTATCCTGAGAAAAAGCCCCGATGCCCAGTCCTACGCACAGGTGTTACGTACAGAGAGCGTCCTGAGACAAGATCTGAACCCAGAGTTTCTCACTGCAGTGGTGACAAGCGAGTGTTTTAACCACTACACTAACGGGCGCCCCCTTTATACAAGTCAGCAAGTAAGGTTATATCATGACTGAACAGCCAACCCTGTAAACACATGCCCCATACAGAAAAGGAACGGGTGTACAAGACGAGAGGACAGCTGATTCTTACCCGCTGTGCCACTGGGGCTTCATTTGGGACACTTTGGGTGGACTGGGTGAAGACCAAATAAAACCTTGCAGTGCAGCATTGCTGCCCCTTCATGCAAAATGTCTTATCACTGTGCTTACTGATCAGGTGTTGAGCCTGTCTGTTAATCTACCCCACCCTCAATATTACTATGAATTTAAAAATTCACTTTATCATATCCCCAGAAAACATGGCGAGCACTGGAAGAGCTGATGACTCCTTCTAACTGTTGTATGTTTACACCAGAAGTTACCACAAACATTTTTCTCAAAAGGGTGATGATATCCTTGTTTCATACCCATAGCAACATCAATGTCACAGTGCATGCTGACCATTACTGTTTTTATAATTATGGTGAGGAATACATGAAAGAAATTTGTACCTCAGCTTTAATAGAATTCTTTGATCTATAAAAAGAAAGAGAATTTGAAACTAAAATCAAACCAAAATTATTTCAATGTTTGCATATATTTTAAATCTCTAATGTTTAAAAAAAACTAGGAATACACATTACATTGACATTTATTCTAAATATCAAATCTTCAGTGTTTTTCTTCCAATTTACCTTCTGGGTAAGAGCAAATCCTTCTGAGTATCGTCTTGGATTCTCTTCACCCAAATCCAGCAATCGATCTCTGTTGAACTGTGAGATGATCTTTCGAACAAAGGGGTCATCTTCACTTTCTGTGTCATCATCTTCATCATCAGAATCTTGGTGAGGAAAATACGGGATGGGTGGAGCGGATGGTGACCTTAATGTATCTCCTGGCTGCTTGAAAGCCCGCGGACTTAGCTTGCCTATCCGCATGTCCACCATTTCCACAGCCTCAGAACTTCTCTGAAGCCTGCCATGAGACTGCAATGGCACTGAGACAGGACGTGGAACCTGGAAGGCAGAGTGCGAAGAAAAGAGATTGGTGTTTACTCGGCTGGAGGTCTGGGACTCACTGTCACTGCTTAGAGCTTGATCCTGCTCTAGCCGCTGTTGGCGAGCCTGCAAAAGGCGCTGCATGCTCTGCCGAAGGTTCTCTGCACTGTGGCCACGTCCAAGTCCTTCTGCAGAAGTGGCACGCAAAAGACTGACATTTGCAGGATCTGGCATTGCACGGGGTGTCAGTTTATCTGTCCGCCTGTGGCCTACCCAGCATTCTTCACTGCTGGACGAGTTGTTGAGGCCACGGCGTATTTCAAATGCAGACAGTGGTCGTTGCATACCTCTAGTGGCTGACAGAGGCATGCCAGGCAAAAGAGGGTGTAGTTGGGACTGCCCTTTTTGGCATGGTTGAAAGGCACTACCAGCTGCAGTAGGATTTCCACCAGAAGGCATATCCACTACACATACTTGCTCGGCTGCTCCATCTTCACGACCAAACCCCAGTCCGCTGTCACTGTTGCTGCTGTTGCTATTACTCCGTTCTGCAGGTTGAGATGGGTCCGCAAATGCATGTGACTGAATGATCTCATTGTCTAATTTACTGCGAGGGCGATGACGGTACAGACTGGCAATGCAGAGAATCAAATGAGTAGGGGACAAGGGAAACTCGAGGCATCTCTGTGCACTAGGACTTGGAGTGCATTGAAGATTGAAAGCTCTGGCTTTATGACAGTGAAGAATATGAGAGCACATGTCAGGATCAACCATGAAAATATGGCAAGAGCTGCTTGGAGATCTTTCTTCTTGGGTACCACTGAACTCACTGACATCATCTGATGCTGAATGTAATGTCACAATGCCAAAAAAACGTTTGTCATCAGGACAAACACCACTGAATGCCAACTTCTCAACAGAATAGTGAGCTATAGTTGTCCCTGTGTTACTGGTCAAGTGCACACCACCTTGGTTCACCTCCATCAAGACCAGGGTGTGAATCTTCTGTTCTATTCGGAGACGTCTAACAGCACTGCGTAAAGCTGCAGGCGTTGATTGGGACGTGTGGCATTGCCTGGAAGCTCAATGGAGCCAATATAGCCAACCACAGCTCTAGTACCATGTTCTACTGGAGGAATGCCCTCTTCTTCTTCTTCTGTCTCACTCTCATCGATATTCTGCTCATTTTCATCATGGTCCAAATCTTGACCATCATCGACAGCATGACCATATTTTATGACCCCTTCTCTGGAAACAGGAGGATTGATGTTCTTGGTTTGGAGTTCCTGAGCTCTAGACAATGGCCTCTTGGAAATGCCTGAGGAGATTTTGGCAGTTGAGACAACAGGCCCGTTCTGAATGGTTGTAAATGCAAATCCTTCTCCAGTTGTATCGGTAGTACTGCTCTCAGCATCCTTACTGTGGGTCTTGGCACTCCTGTACCTTCCATCTGATTTTCCAACCTTTATGCTTTCATAATGTGCATGTCGATGGGCATTTGTCTGCTCATTATAATCAGCAGGACTTTTCTCATCACCTGCAGATGATAAAGGATATGCCAGAGAAGCCGGCACACTTGATTCAGCACCAATGGGAACATGATTGCGCTGTTTGCCATGGCTGGCTTTCATATCAGTAGGTCTCTGAGGCAAAGGGCGAGATGCCATTCCTGGGAGTTGCTTAGTGCCTGCTGTCTGCTGACGAAGGCGTACACGATTTGGATATCTGGTCTTTGTTCTTGGAGAATAATCATCTTCTGAAGAATCAGAGCTGTTGTAGTTCTCTGCTACCTGAAGTTCTAGTGTGCCAGTAGACTGACCAACCATACGCACCACATCATCATGTAAGGCGCGTGAGACATTGATGCCATTTACGACATACAAGTAGTCTCCCGCCTTTAGTCCCGCTAAGTCTGCTGGACTGCCTCCAACAATACAGCTGAGAATGCAAGGATTCTGGCCTGAAATTGTAAAACCATATCCAGAACGGCCTCTTGTGACTTGTACTGTTTTAATACCATGGATAGGCCTTTCTTACGTCGACGAGACAAATGTTGTTGATGCATACTGGAAAAGCCTGAAATTTAGAAACCAGAAGATATTTGTTATCACAGGAAAGTCTGGAGATAAATCACCACATGGCCTCAATGATTTTATCCTCTTTAGTTTCAGGGTTACAAAACATATAGCAACTTTATGCAAACTATACATTAAGCCAAGAAACATTTTTCTTCCCTGGCAAGACTTTTTAAAGCATAATAATATGTTATCTTTCCCAAAGGGCAATTAAATAGCTCACACAATTATAAACTAATTACACCCACACACACCAGAACAACTAGACAAACACACACACACTTAGCCCTATACCAAGATCAACACCTAGCAGACCCACACAGAATCACAACAGGTGGATTAATAAAGCACATTATCACTAAAGTAGCAGGTTCAAAAACAAAGTATTATATACAATCAGACACAAAATATATATGTATAGCAAATCAACTGACCAAAACATCACTTTAATAAGAATAAAATTAAATGACTATTCCTGATGTAATATAATCAAAGGCACAACTTAGGTATGCTTGATACATATTGTAACTATAAAGTGCTCTCTTACTTTACGTGGCCACTTTACCAATACTAACATTCTGAATAGTTGTCCAATAAGAAGAGATTCAATGAACATGCAGTTACAGATCATATATCTTGAAGCACATTTACTGTGCTTTTTTTATTAAATTATTTCCCAGACATGTTTTCATTCTTAAGGTGATAATCTCTTACGTTTCTCTGTCCTTTCACAAATCAAAATTTATGGAATAATTAATGACTAAACAACTACTGTGAGGAGAACATTCAGATAGCTTACAAGATATGTACTAGTTAAGTGGGTGCTTTTCATTACTACAGCTTTAAAATATATGTGCAGACAAATTTAAAAATGGCATAAAACTATGACAACAAAGCATCACAGAAATTCTTTAAAAAAAAAAAAAAATTAAATGCCCACTTATCTCTCAAAACTGATTTAATTATACATCAGGTCCTTAACGCATGATTCATGAACTACAAAAACTTCTTAAAACAATGTTACTTGTTAGTTTTTACGTTTAGTTTTTAAGAAACCACGCCCCTACCTTAACTTTTCATTGTTTTCTTATGCCAAGATTACAAAGTGCAATACTGTCATATATTTTCCCTAAAACTATAAAATGTCTGAATATTTAACAATTTAAAATAAGAAGACATCAAGTTACTTGGCAGCATTCTCAAATAAGATCAGCGGATGCGTTAAAGTATTTTGGTTCAACTGTGTCAGCAAACACTGAAAATAGTAACAGGTGAAGTGAGGTTGACACCTGTAAAAAAATTGGGAGGGACAGCTTTCTGACAACACATCGAACGCTGAATCAGAGAAATACTGAAATTCTATGCAATATGAAAGAGTTATTTATGTTTATGTATCACTCGCGGCATTAGATTTAAAACATGTTTACCGTGTCAGATAATCAGCATTGCAATTGTTTACTGTTACAAAATTTGATCCGCCATCATGGCTAAAAGTTAAACCAACGAGCGCTGTAAAAGCAAATTTGATTGGACCGGGCCGACTACGTCATCTGGCACAACTTTCAAGTTGAGTTTTTGAATCTTGGCGTCGGTGTAGAACCGTTACGGCAAAGTCTTGAAAACTTCGTACATTGTAAAATTGTTTTGTTGAAAACACAAATTACACAGCCGTGTTCAAAGGTAAACCACCAAAAACATACCGTGACGACCGCCCGTAACAAGTAAGGCCTTTGTTTAATGAATCTTCTTGACAAATTATTGAGTTATGATTCGCATGATTTGTTTGTTAAAATATAGCACTCTTATAGTTACTTTCTTTAAGTTTAGGATATATCGGTGACAAATTCTTTCCTGGCTAAAATCCATTATGAAGCGGTGCACAATCGATTTCACTGCTGACAGGTAAACTCACTGCAGTTGTCCCCCTTGAATTTTCAAGAAGTTTCGCTCTGTCTTTGCCGAGAAAAGCAAACACAAAAAACGAAATAAAATAAAGAAACTAAACTGTTCTCAGCTCTCATAAAGCGTTTTCTACATAGTACTAAACTTGTAAAACAAAGAATCACCGAAGATTAACTTATAAACGCATGAAGCTGTGTTTAATCCGATGGGATCGATCGGAAATCCGCTTTTGTTGACATCATGGACGTACAGACATGTCTGTGTTCAGATGCACCCCATAAGGGATAACTTTTGCATTTTATCTCACTAGACTGGGCACATGACTATTCTTGCAATACAGCCTTTTTTCATTACTGATCGCACATTTTTGATATACAGTTGAAATACATCACAAGATTAGGGGATTTGTAAGCCAATTGAAAGCTCAATCACATTTTACAGCGACATCAACTGAAACTTTGGTAGATCTGAAAGGAAAATCAAGCGGAAGATGTCGTCATTCAGAAATTCAAACAGTCGCCCTCATTTTTTTTAAAGGAAGCATGTTCGCAGCTTACTTTGGCCTCTGCACGAGACATCAGCATTCGAAAGGAATGGCAGTGGCCGTGGCTGTCGAAAGTTTGAACACAAAGCTTGTGCGTGCCAAGTCCAAGGTCTTAAGAGAGGTGGTTGTTGTTTCTCAAAACACAAGTGGAACATCGCTTTAGGTACAGGGGTCATGGAGCGAACGATGCAAGTGATGGAAGACATGTCAGGTCAAAATGTTATTTAACACGGATACAATGGAACAGCTAAAATATTCATTCGTACTGATTTTTTTTAAAAGAAGGGTTGGGTGAGTGTGGTAGTACCGTTTTATGTACTTAACTGTGAAACTATAAACTCCGCAGAAATGCGAAAGCACACGAACATATTTTTGATGATCAGCGTATTGTTTTCTTGGATAGAAACATATAGTCAGACAAAGCAGATTTCCAGAGGTGCCATGCAGGGTGCGAAGACACATGCAGGTTCCTACAGTCTACCTCACAGCATGGGCCTACAATCAATGGTTCCCTAGTGTTGGGAACTGAGGTTTAGACAAAGAAAAGGATCACCAAAGACCCTCTCCCTCCCCAACCCCACTCCCGCTGTACAGATTTGACGATGTTTGATGATGAGTAATTACCAATATCAAATATAATCCATCAAAGAACGGGAGGTAACGACTTCAAGCAGTGGCGAGAAGGTAACTGATCACGTCACGTGACTTTTGCGCATGAGGTGGACATTGAAACGGAGAACGTCATCAGACGATTTATCACGAAACACTACCCTATGAAACGATCACGGACAAGGGTCAGCTCATGGCAACGATCATGCGTCACCATGCGTTAAGACATCACTATAACTGATAGCTCTCTCGGCTGCTTGTCGACTTGCCATAAGATGTAATCAGGGACAAGACCAACGGAAGGCAGGTAAACGGATGAGCTGTCGTTTGAAAGATTTCAACCTGTAGTATCACTTGTGTCTGATGAGCGATGAGAGAGCAATTTGCACCGGTGTGCATGGACACCGTCACTGGGTGTGAAATAAGATAG
The DNA here is from genome assembly GCF_003073045.1 of Pomacea canaliculata. Classification (NCBI taxonomy): domain Eukaryota; kingdom Metazoa; phylum Mollusca; class Gastropoda; order Architaenioglossa; family Ampullariidae; genus Pomacea; species Pomacea canaliculata. The sequence goes on along the minus strand of NC_037594.1, from coordinate 18,078,291 downwards.
TACACACAATTAAAGGAACTGATCATGTCCTGCTCAACTAGCAATTAAATGCCATTTATTAATATTATTCCAGAAAGTAGGTGCATGGGATCGTAGCAAGAACTGTAAGAATCAATGTACAGTCTCAAGCTTGTGTCGCCAAACCCTCCTCTCGCCACGTTTTATAACAGAACTGATTTCCCTCACAGCTAACCTGGCCGTGAATCTACCTTGATGTCTTCATCCCCGCCTTTCGCCCAACATTTGTGTTTCACTGATAGAAGCGAGATAACTTAGAACTGAGTATGGATATTGACGGTCTAGTTAAACAATAAAATAACTGTGCGTTATTATTATTATTGGTTGGGATCGTGAAGAGACTAAGATGAAGACTATTTTATTTCTTTGTAAGAGAACGGGGTCATCTGAGAGACTCAATCGTTGTTAGCGATTGACTTCCTGTTAAAGTGCTGCAGAGTGGTCCACTAAGTGAGGTCGACTTGTGCATGCGACCCGAAGTATTCCCATTACAAGTGTTCTGGGTTTGCTTTCGTCACCAGCTGTTTGCTGACATTAAACATCTCCATCTCGGTGACCATATTCCCAGGCCCTCGACTACCTGGCCGCACTTTGAGCTTGAACTGGCGCTCGAAGCGTTCCGCTAGCAAAAGTAACATACTAGCGTGACTTGCGGGGACAAGAGAGGGATCCACACGCTTCCCACATATTCCCCTTCGGCGATCTTACTCCTTCCTGTCCTGCTTGCTTAGTATTCATGAAACTGGGAGATTTATTCATTGACGTTTTCAAGCACCGTGGCCTTCTTTGCCCACGTACGGTGTCTCACTTTAGTCAAGTTTCATTTACCGGCATCATAGCTAACGCTAAGGAATAAAATGCAGATCCATGGGTGTTTGAGTGGGTGCGTGCATGCGTGTGTAAACTAACGTGCTGGACTGCGGAGGTACCTTGCTCGGACTTCACGGGACTGGAAGAGTCGCGCCTTCTGACGAACTCTTGCGGATGAAGCACATCGCGGACCTTTTCCGAGGTTCGGCGAGAAACAATGACGTTAGCTTTAACCCTGGGTGCCGGCCTGGTGCTAGCAGCACAGCGGGGTGGAGAATGGGGAACATTCTGCTGACCACCGGAGAGACTAGAGCTGGACCTCACGCGCTCCTCGCTTCTGCTCCGTTGGCTGTTGCCGTCAGGCACGTAACGAAAACGCAGCATCGGCGTCACTTCCGTTGGCGCATGCGCACATTATTGTGTGCGCTTGCCCTATAATAATAATAGAACATTTTTGATATAAAACAGCTACGCTTTTAGCTTTTAGGTAAGCGTCAACCAAATGGCGGTGAAATATTCTTGATTTAAAAAAATAAATACTTATGGGACATTGGAAAAGTATCACAATAAAATGTCACATACCTTACAGACATAGCAAAGTCTCTTTCGAACGTGCAGTAATATAGATACATCAGCAGAAAGAGACAACGACTCCACAGAACAATCACGACTCAGTGAAACAATCTTTAACGAAGGATGCAACGTACTTAGAACGTACTTAAGAATAGTCCCTTAACGAATGTATACAGATTCAGATGGTGTTTTCAGTTCTGGCAAAGTTCTCAATCGGATAAACAGGATTTTAGTGTATTTATATGTTTCATTACTAACTGAACTAGATCCAAAAAAAAAAAAAGTTAGGTGACAGTTTAAACCAAGGTTTTCTTGAATTACATGACAATGCGCGATTTATTGAATGAAAAGAAATGCAGGCAATACACACCCGCGTTCTGGCTTGGATGACAGTTTTAGCAAGCACACTCACCAGAGCTTAGCGAGCAAACGCCTATCAACTCCACAAGGAGTTTATAAAGTTTGTCAGAAACACGTTGCCTGCCTGCACGAAGCCCCAAGCACTTGAGTGCAGCACAGAGAAAGAGAGAGACTCACCATGACACTGACTGTAGGTCCCTGCCTCTCAGCCCCTCCACTGCCTGCCTCGCGTTCGGAGGCTGTCTGACCACCGAAGAGAACAAAGGCTTCGGGGCTACACGCCCAAACTGTCACCTGAGATCACCGGAATCCCGCCTGTGATAAGACTGGGCTGTCGATGTTCAGATTTGTCATCAAAGCACTCGATTGCGCCGCACTACTGTGTGGCCTGTAACACGAGGTTATCCAATCTTTTTTTTTTTTTTTCAACCCTCCCTCACGTCTTCTTCCCCGCGGGACTGGCTGTTGTCAAGAGGAATCTTTTCAAAAAGAAGCGCGATGGCTGTTGGCGGGTGTTTATCATCGCGGATGACACAAAGTGGAGGATATACTATGCGCAGCACGGCGGTGGGGACAGGAAGTCCAGTGAGCTCGCTCCTTGCAAGACGCTGGTGGTGGCCACTTGAGTGAGCGGCGCGCACTGTGGTGGTCTTTGCTCTCTCACCCCACCTCGCGCTCTCTTCACCACCCCCTTGCACTTTGTAGCACTTAGACGACGACGATGATAGTGAGGGCTTGTGGAATACGTTTGACCATGAGCCTGATAAGCCACGCACGAGCTTGGCGTTTGACGTGTCTCTAGAGGGCAGATACTGTCTCTGACACAGATACTCTCACAGATACTTTGAGGTGTGAACACACGCGTACATGCAGCACGCGACACGCCAGAATGAAGGGGTGGGGTTGCCCCGCCTTGGGACTGTTTACAGGATTTTCCGGCATCAGTTTTTACCCTTGTGTGCAGTGACCTGAAGTGTGAGAGAGAGAGATGCACGATATAGAGAAAGGCAAGAACCTGTCTTGAAAATATTTAAAAGTTAAATATATGCGAGCTAACTGTGTCACCTTTCTGGCTCACTCTATAGAGGCAGTCGAATGACCATCACCATTCTCTCGACCGTGTCCTTGTGCTGTTTGACCTTCTACACGGTGACATTGAAGGTGGTCTCATCATTCTTCTTTTACTCCAGTTCAGCTGTCCGCAGGTTGACTCTAGTGGTCACAGTTTTTCGTTTTGCTGTCCTTTCGTTTTGATCCTTTGGCACCTTTCCCCACGAAGGGCACAACAATGATCTGCTTCCAAATATTGGCTCACCTTTTGTTGCCGACCCAATGGGACGAGCGACCTCGGTTGTTGACCCGCGTAAACGATCGTTTATACTTTACAGGTTAGGGACATACAGTCCATGTTTGAGTCTTTCTCTCTCTCTCTCACTTACACACACACACGATACAGGTCAGAGAGGAAGAAAGAGAGACAGAATATATTAGTCAAGTACACAGAAAAAGTTAAGATCTTCCTCTCGGCGGCCAATAGCCTGTAGCCACCATACAAAACCTGACTCGACAAACGGGCTTGGTCTTAACACGAAAAACGACTAAAATCTCGGCGAAGTTCACTTCAAACAGTCTAAACTTATTTGGCCGTAACGACCGACTAACATATTGAACAATTGATCGCTGCTGATACAGAAATTAATACAAGCCACGTCACATAACCACCCACAATTAGGAAACTCGTGAAGTTACTGGAATGAGACTGCATCGTTTGCTTAAGAAAAATCTGTGCAGGGAAGGGAGGCGATCAATGCATGTAGCTCAGGCACCCCTGGGATAAAGTTGCTTCGTGAGACTGAAAGGAATATCAGGTTGTGTGTCGCTACCTTCATCTTTACCTCCATCATGTACGGTTGGCTCAGCGTCCATTTCTAATGCTGATAAAGCTTATACCAATACCACAACTTCTACTACTGCTGATAACATCATTCATACCATTACAACAACTTTTGCTACTGCTGCTAACACCACTTTGTCTTATACCATTACCACAACTTCTGCTATTGCTGATAATCATCACTAATACCAGTACCACAACTTCTAGCCTGTTTCGTCAATACAGCGATGACCAGGGTGCATTCTAGTACATAATTGCTTCTCTCTAAGAGGTCTACTCAAATCTTACACAAAAAACCAAAACACTGACAAGAAATATACAATTATGCATTTTAATGCAGAACTTTGGTTATTCACTCAGATATAAGGAAGTATTTGTATTGAGACTACTCAAATCATTTGAAAAAATTACAGCCCATTATAAAAGAGCAAGTGCAGAATGTGCTTCAAACATTATTTATCTACATAGTTCTATTAATGAGACACTGTGCAAATGTTACAGGTAGTTACACTAGATGGCAAACTGTAAACTGCACTGAAGCACTTTTCAGTAAAGTCAACAGAGAAACTGTAAACTGCACTGAAGCACTTTTCAGTAAAGTCAACAGAGTCAAAACTAGTAACCATATGCATGAGGTGTTTTTTGTAAAATCTTCTAGCATCAATCTCCTGCAATATATGCTGTTTTGTTTTGACTATTAGTTTACTAGCCATTCTGTTTTAACAAACATTGCTCTGAGTATTTTATTAATAAATATAAGTAATTGAGCTACTGAAAAATCATATCAGTTGTGCCTAACTGTAAAAAAAAAAAAAATACAAATTAACCCATCACCCAGAAAGGTTTGCAAAACTCACAACTTTAAGCACAATGCCGAACGCAGAATTTTAACATTTGAACCCTTAAGTATTAACATTTTATATTAGGATGATGTATAAAAGACTTATGAAGGCACAATTATGAACAGTTCATTATGGTTAGAATGGATGAGAGGGAGAAAAATATTTAGGTATTTAGGACACAAATGACTGAGCAAATGTAGGTGTTTTGATATCTCATGGGGAAAGGAGCCTTTAGAATAAATTCACAGGGTTATGGAAGAACAACACAGCAGAAAAAGTTATTACAGCTTTATATTACAGATACATCATGAGGGGAAAAGGTAGACAAACTGAAAAAATATAAGTAAATCATAGGAATAATTTTTTGAATGGATTATATGTTAGCACAATATTACAATGGGTGGGACGTGTGTGTGGAGGGGAGCAAAAGGAGAGGAAGGAAAATAAATGGTACAGGTTACCTGTGGAGAAAGGTGATAATGAGAGAAAGGTGAAAACAGCTACTGTTATACAGAAAGACTCATATAAGCAGAAGCAGCAGACACTCTTGTCTCCCTTTCTCTGAAAGGCGGCGAGAGCAGCTGCATCACAACAACGCCGACCATCTGCCCCCTTGGATGTCGGCAGACACTGGTGCTAGAACACTGTACATTAAGGAGTCAGCCTCTGGCGAAAGGTCCAGAAGATACGGGCATTCCTGTTTGCCTGGCGCGTCTCCAGCATTCGTGATGCCGAGACTGTCCTTCTCTGCCACCAGCGCACAGGAGAAATTGCTCACCCCAGAGTCGGAAGCCACGATCTTGCCATACTGGTACATCCACTCCGTATCCACGTCTGCATTCGAACTGTAGTTCAAGGGAACAAACTCTTCATCTTGTGACCACGTTTCGGAGGGAGACGGATTGATGCTTTCCCCTGAATCGTTCTGCAGCCGTTGCATGGCCTCTCCGAGAGTCTCGTCGGATTTGTTCGACAGCAGCTGGAGGAACTCCTCTTCGGACAGTTCGTTCTTGGCGTAAATAGCCAGCACTTCGTTTAGATCGTGCATGCTGAGTCTATTGTCTCCGGAAAGAGCCACGTCTACCGCCCCGCCCATCGCACTCATCACCTGTGTGGACAGGTAAGGTTGGTGGCCGTGCACTAGACTCGACCCGTCGTCGTCACCGAACGCGGTGGCAGTAGCAGCAGCAACAACAGCGGCAGAGGGGACCGTCTGCGGGAACTTTGATACGGTTCTGAAGCCGGTTTTCAGCGCACTGAGTTCAGACAACCGGTTTACGTCCTCCGACATGTTGTCGCAAGAGTTTTCCGACTCGCTCGTCCGTCGCCTGCACCTGTTGCGTCTCTGGGAATATTGTTTAGGTGAGGAGGTGGCCAGGGGACACATCTCCTCGCGGCGACACAGGAAAGGCTTGTAGAATGACTTACGTTTGGTCTTGACTCCAGCCAACAGACTCATCCCACCACGAACAAAACTCGGGTGACTGAACTCGAAGAGACTGTCTGTGCCGTCCACGATTTTCCACTCGAAGCTGTACTCGCGGAAAAGGCGTCGGAAATTCACGAACGAGGCGATCTTCACGAAACCGGGATAGCACCGCATGACTTCTTCCTCGAAAGTCTCTTCGTCAACCAGCACACTGGTGCCATCCGAATTCCATTTCACCAGGTAGCTGTCATTCGCCACGTCGTACAGCTTGAATGGAAAGCGAGTCTTCGGATCAAACCTCAAGCGCAGCTTCACCCGGCTCTCCTCGCAGCTCTCAGCCATGTTCAGGACGATGACAAAGCTGCTGTCGACCCGTGGTTCTGGATGAAGTGTGTCTGTCAGTACGAGTGTGTAGATGTCGACTATCTTGTAACACCACAAGTACATTTATCTCTGCTCATGGAAGCAGACGTCATCTCCCCCAACCTTCTCTCAATAAAAAACACACTGAAAAAATTACGTCCCTTGCTTTTATTTCGTCAAAGCGCCATCACTCAATGACGTCATAGAATGACGAGCACTGCGTCACCCAAACTTGCTGCAGTCTCGATGTGTTGCCATGGAAATGTCGAAACTGTAGCAGATTCCACAAGCGGTCGTCTGATACAAGCAACACTCCCGCATGCCGCATCTAGCTGAGCCGACAAAAGGCGCAAAGAGGCACTTTGAAACTGAAAGCTTCAGTTGCAACAAATATAAAACAGTGGAAAGGAAATGAAACAGTCAAAGTAGATTACATGTCGCAGAGTTAGATCAATCAGTCCTTATAAACATGGTCTATAGCTGTGACTGCTTCTCCAGTCAATATACAGTGTATATAATATGTCATCCCGATTTTTGTATTATTCGGACTACTGCACATTCTGTTTTATAACTAGCAATTTCAAGTATCGTATTACTTTGAAACAGTTCTAATAGTTTACTTAAGTGCAAAAGTATGAACATCTGTTGGGCCACTCATCTTTTTGTCCATCGAAGTATTTTTTTCATTCTTTGAAGATTTTCTTCTTCCATTTCTCCTCCTTCCTCCTTTTGACACGACAATTTATCCTATCTTTTGTCCTGAGAAAATTGCAAAGTCCATGATCTTCATTCTCTTCTTCCATAATAATATAGCACTAGCAATAATAGCAGAACAGACCATTTGATCCCTAATTTTTTTTTCTTCTTTATTCGCTTATTCTGTTTTTTTCCCGCCTTTCCTTCCTTTCTTGTCTCCCTTATTTCTCATTGTCTACCTGTCTTTCTCTCTGTTGAGATATTTTTAACGATGCTTTATAAATTATTGTACTGAACATTAAGCATGCAAAATAATCTTCCAGACACCCGCTGCGCAGGTGAGGACCAATGAAAAGATGTGAATAATCCGTACGAGGGCTAAGTGGCAATGCAGTCCACGTGAAGCGACATTCGGCTCGTGCCTTCAGGACGGGTGCGCCATCACTGGAAGAGATCTCGGACGCAGACGAACTTGGTCCACGCGATGAAAAGAAGGTTGGTGCGGGGTGCAAAAGTTTGTCACTTGGGGAACGAGGGTGAAATAAAACCTATAAATAATGAAAACTAAGGAGGGTTTGGCAAAGGCTTGGGGTACAAAAGAAGCAATCCTTTTTGTAGTCAGGTCCATTACACTTCTCAACAGGGGTTGAAGAGGCTATAACTCAGGTCGGTGTATGAAAGGTTCTTTTACCCTAAAGCATCTTTGTCACTGCTTTATAACTACAGCCTCAGGGCTAAAGCTTCATCTGCGGTGTCTGGACACTGTAACTATGAAATCAAGACGCTTTTCCTTGAGTTCCCCATGTTGCCGCAGGGCAACGACTTGCCCTCGCATCGTCATTACATTCCCCCCTGGGTGTGACAAAAGTCGATGCGCCCACTGTTGTACGTTAGACGGTCACCCCATGAGTCGATAAGTTAGGGACCTGATGTAGTTCAAGTGCAAAGAGGAACCCATGGATGTTCTTGGGAGGATGGGTGTCTTTCTCGCCCTCTCTCACACCTATGTCTGACCAGACGTCACTAACAGGGCGAGCGCTTGACGGGAGGCCATAGACACGTCAGAGTATTTTTCTGGTGAGCCCATGCCCAGCAGGAAGCAGCTGCCTGGCAAAATGAAATTTTGTAGTTAAATACCGATTTTGCTGCCAGCAGAAAATTGTAGAAAATAATTTAAATCGAAAGAAAAGGATTTCATTTAGAGATAGAATTCAATCAACGACTGTGCATGTACAAAAATTCCCAAAATAAACACACAGACAAACAAAAAATCACCCACAAAAAGCAAAAAACTGACGCTGGAATTCGTTTGATTACGTGAACGGAGCCAGCAGGTCATTAAAAATGTATATTTCTGGAGAAATCATTGACGTGTCGGTCAGACCAGGTGGTATGCTATGAAACTCAAAACATTGTAGCATGCAATTAGGTTTCTTTTTGTTCACTTCTCTATTCAAGACAGGGCTTCTTCTGTTTGTGGCTTTTTTGTCTCCTTTCTCAGAGGTGGAACTCTTTTGTTTGTTTTTGTGTAGATGAAGCTTGACTGAAAAAATAATAATTTTATCTTTCGATATTCTTAGCAGCTGAAGCAAACTATCATCTTATTTTTCGGATTTCTTTGCATTGTATCAGTGCATGGTTGGTCTTCACAAGTTGTGTGCACAGCCGCTAAGTGCTAATTGAATATTAACATGACTGAACATAATTGAACAGCTAGACTGCTTGTATTGTAACCTATTCTTAGTTTAATGGAGCCATTGACGACGACAAAGGCGCCTGAGACTTATGCTTCATCGATCAATTTAAATACGGGACAAACAACCATCCACCTTTTCCTGTAATAACGAGGAAACGACAACACCGTAATGTTACACTGTTGTTTTTTTTCTTTTTCTGAAGTATCAGTTTTATTTTAAAACTCGAAAATCGCGATATCTATATTTGAACCTCCATATGAACCATTTACTGCAGAGTCAACACTAGTCACGAAATACCAATTTTCTTAGTCTTGAAAGATTTTAAATTAATATTGGATTGAGCATCAACATATTTTCTTGTTACAAAAAAGCAGTCGAGGACAGGAGGAATCATGCTTCCCCTCATCACCCGGAGGGGTTTGTTAACACCCAACATCGCACTGTAACCATAATGAAGTCAATTCGGTGTTACAGTCATGTCGAGCTGTGGCGAGAGACATTCAAATTGATTTCTGGCTCCCCCACCACCACCACCATCCAACACCCCCGCCCCACCCTACACCCCCCGCCGTTCACTTGTCGTATCGAGAGCGAAGGCGAGGTACATCGGCGCCACGTCGGCGTGTAAATTGAGGATGCTTATTTCCCGCTCCTTTTGTTTCCATTGCAGACAGCACAAAGCTATCAGCTGGCTGCGGAATTATTCATCTCCTGGGACCAGGAGCGGGATCGGGGTGGAGGTGGAGACGAAGGGTGGCGAAGCTCTGCTTACGTTAATGTCTCGCTGAACGGTAAGCCGCCGTCCATAACAGAATTGCTGGCACAGACCGAAGGTGCGGCAGGGAGGCAGAAGAGGAGAGAGATGCTCGCGCCGTGGGTGTTTGGTAGGTGGGTGGTGAGGTGAGGAGGGGAATACCTCTCACAGTCCGTGTCACACCGCTCTCTACTTTCCTCTCTGCATAAGCTATTAATGTTCTTCCCTTTTTTTTTTTCTTTTGCTTTGTCTGTCACCACTACCGAGGGGAGACGATTTGCTGAACCTGACTTGGGTGGGTATCTTGGGTCATTGTCTGCGTGCAGTTTTGTTGTCCTGTCCTGTTTGTTCGCGACTAGTGACTGTCAGTGAAACGTTTCTATGTCTGTCCATCCGTGCTGGACGCACATTTTTTCTGTATGTCTACCTCTGACAGAGTGCCTATCCTCGCAAATGTATATTATAATAATGAAGAATTTGTATAGCGCATACTCATACTCATAAGAAGTATGCTCTGTTCGCACCTCGTCTCTGCAGATGACACAAGTTTTACAGGGACGATTGCTTTGCATTTATAAAGCTTACCATTATCTAATATTTCAGTCACCGTATATATCTCCTTTTATCTCATTCTTCTCTCCCTTTCTCGCTTTCTCCACGTTTAGAACAGAAAATGACTTCTGAGGAGTTAGGAGAACGCGCGTGTGACAACGTGTATCCCACCCCTTTCTAAGTGACTGTACCAACACGACCAAGGGACGAAGGTTAAGGCCAGTACAAAGAGGTCAGCCATTTGATGACAGTCAGCATCGCATATGTTCCAGCAAGCCCTCATATCCAGCGGTTCGGTCCTTAATTAGGTTCCGCGTTAACGGCAAGAAACGAAATATTATTGCTTGCTTGACGGAGTAGGAAGGAGGCAACCTCAAGACGCGGGCCGCTTGCTAATGGAAACCTGTAGACACAAGGCGAACATTGCCACGACCACAGGACCTTGAGTCCAATTTACAGAAAGTGGTTTCTATTGATCTGTTTGGGTATGAAGCTGTTCAAGTGATGACCACAGGGAGACAAACGCTTAATATGCTGTGAACTGGCGAGTGAAGCAAGAAAGAGAAGAGAAAAATGACTCGTCCCTCTGAAAGAAAAGATTAAGCTTGATGGTGAGAGGGAAGAGGAGGGAGGGGAAGCTACTAAGCTCCAATGGAAAAGCCTCTTTGTGGGTCACTGTAGGAGGCACACAAGGCAATCGATTGGCTCCTTTAAAGCAAGCGACCGTTAATACGACTTCCCTGCTGGCTGCGCCCACGGGCTGCTCCACATGCGGTGGGAAGATATTGCTGCCAGCTGCTTCCTCTTTGGAGGAATATCTTCCTTAAATGTATCCAAGTCGTTACAGGCTTTCCACTGAATTAGATCTTCAAGTCCTGGTGTCAAACCGGGGGACTATCTTTCCACATTTCCTTCACAATTTAAAAAAAAAAAATCTGCTACAGTATTAAGTAATTACATTTATTGTTCGTAAAGCATGTTTGCTTTTTTTGGTAAAACTAGGAGAATTTTAAAACCTTGCATTTCAAGAGCGTTGTTGATGTAGTTGCTATGGTAACCATCTTCGCAGGTTAAGCTACAACATGAGATATGTTTCCGGTAATTGGTCCTGTGAGTGAGAACGCACGCACACGTGTCGACACCCATAACTTTTTAAATGCCTGCAGTTTGTCTGCAAACATCTTTTCACAGCTAAATGTATCAAAAACTTGAAACTTTTGTTTTAAAGATAGACCAGAGTACACACTTTTTCGGGTGGTGCGTGATGTGCCTACCCCCCTGTAGGCACAATTTACTTCCAGCACAGTCTGCACACGGTGTGCAAGATCGTGGCTCATGTATCTCATTAGGCCAATGACCTGTTGTGTCTCATGCCCTCTGGGGTCAGGTATACACTCATCCGGACCAGAACTTCGAGAAATAGTTTCTTTGCTGAAACGATAGCCTTCTTGAACTCTGCCGTGGGTCGTGTCAGGACCAGTGCGAGTTGATTGTGTTCTGTGAAGGGTCCTGTTTGTGCCCGTGGGCGACCAAGCTGCCTGCTCGCATATGTATTTTGTTATCTACGATGACTCTGCAATGTGTGGGTCATGTGCAGTCAATGTGGGACGTTTCTGTGTATGTGATAAACAAAACGAAACTTACTGAGTAGGCCGTCGGCCCATATCAAGGGACGACATCTTAAGTAAATTACATACAGCAAAGGTGTATATTTATATATCTCGACTGATTTTAAAACATTTTTTGAAGACATCAGTCGAAGTTTCGGCTTGATCATCTTAGACCTCAATAAAGTACTAATCTGTAGGACTGTATTCCAAAATCAGCTGTTTCAGTTTTTGGACAAAAATAGTTTTTGAACACGATAACCTGAGCGATGTTTCTTCATTTGACTCCAAGACAATGCACAGATTTGTCGAACTGAGTCACACTCACTGCTATAAATACTACGTACGCGCAAGGGAACTCTCCAGTATAGGAAAGCAATTTTCTTCGGCTTTCCTAATGGCAGGTGAGAATGCCAATGTTTGAAGCGTCATATCTTCCAAATGAAGCATTATTATGTACTCATATTTTAGGAATTATTATTTGTAAATAAACGTATCCGGTCATGAAGGAAAAAATATTGCACTAGGGTTATCCTTTAAGCGCCACCGTCATCTGATGGCAAACCATTATCTAGTCTCTACACGCAACACGTGGGCTGCCAGGAAAAGTGCGTGTATTCGTGTGTGTGTGAGTGTGTGCATGTGTGTGTGTGTTTAAAAACAAACATCGCGTCTCTCGTTTCAAGCAGTAATACTCACATCCCTCCCCCTTCCCCTCATTGCCCTACTCTTGTGTTCCAGGACTAACGGACACTGCTCGACATTTCTGGAGAACTCTTGTTCTCTCCAGGACGTGCTGTGATGACGTCACAGCGTGTTAGTGGTGGAGCTGCTATGGCACGTGATTGATTCGCAAACCCTTCATTTGGCCTCCAGCAAGACGGCGAGGAGACGGACGCACAATCTGCATGCGCTGCACGCGTCGTCTTCTTTTTGCTTGCCGTCTTTTCCGCTACGTATGGGAAACAGATTAATCTATTCTTCTGTAACAGGGCCTTGCGGCTGGGGTTCATTTCTCCCTTCAGCGCTAATCCTCCTTGCATCAGTCTGAATCTCCACCGGTCGGCTGGTATTTGTTTTCGCAGTTATTGTGGCTCTGTCCTTTTGAGTCCAGCGGACCTCATTGGCCCCCCACCTTCCCAAGAGCTCCTCGAGGACTTTGCTGTTTACTTCCCATCTAACACAAGCCAGTGTTTCCCAAGGAGATGCTTTCTTCATCCTTCGCATATCTTTTATTTTGAATCAATCATGTGTCCAGATCCGGATTTCGAACTTTGTTGGGGTGGTGGTGTGGGGTTGTGGGGTGCAACACGGAAGACAGAACGGAAGATCTGCAAGTGACGAGCGGGCTCATACACATGGACAAGCACATGTATAAGTCGCTTGTGTCCATGGAAACGAGCCATCTCACTGACTGTAGAGCTTGTCTCATACGGTTGGGCTGGCTCGTACAAAGGAAGTTTGTATATCTGCAACAAAGAATATTGTACAGTATTTCTCTGTTTTGTTTTGTTTTTATAAAGCTGTGATTGTTCGTGGCAGTCCAGCAGATTTGCTCTTCAAGACAGACACGATGCATTTGAGAAAACGTGAATGTGTGATAGAAGAGAAGACTGGTATGTGTTAAAGTTAAAAGTTAAACATGACGAGGGTGCAATTTTTACTAGAAAAATGTCACTTTTGAACCTGAAAAGGACATGGTACTGTGAACTATTTCAACATGCTGCCTTCATTTTCCCCACTGATTTCCCTCATTAGCCAAACAAGTGTGATGGAATTTTCATGAAATGTCTTTCTGATGTGTGCATGTGCAATAATGTTTTCAGTAAAATGTTGAAGCATACAGAAACTCATACCACCTGTGTGTAAGAGAGAGTGTGGATGTGTATATTTGTAGCTCTTTCATATTCATACTTCTTTTATGATTTTATTTTTTAAAGACGTGTTAAATAAAGTAATAAAAAATGTGCAACCAAAAATTTATAGAGACATAGCAACAGTACCGTGGAACCAAGTGGTGAGATAAATCTGTATACATAAAATAGAGCTTTCTGCCTTTTAAGGTCTAGTGGTACAAGGGTAACAAGGGTAAAGCTCTGTTCAAGATACTATTCAATCCTGAGTGAATACCTCATTTCCGTTCTCGAGATACACGTCTGTAAACCTCACCATGCATAGGAAGAAATAGAGATCAAAATCGTGAGGTCGTGTTTGCTTACCGGCTCGACCAAAGACCTTTCAGCGGAAAGACCATACATTGCTCAAACTCACAGATGTACACGAGAGTGGCGAGTCGGGTAAGATTGATAGATAACACCGTCACACCTTTCTGTAGGAGATGGCTGCTCGAGAAGATCTGGAACTGACCGTTCATCTTGCAGGATGAGAGTTGGTTTCGCCCGCCTGTTTATTCTCTCCCTTGGCAGGCAGGCGTCGCTGCGACGGCGGCGGAGCGGTCATCGAGGACATTGCAATGACGAAGTGCTGTTTTCATGCGTTCGACGACTTTCTTGGCCATCTGCTTCATCACTGTCCACCGACTCCTTGCCTTGCTTCATTACTGTGGACAAATTCAGATTCGTTCAACGAGCAGGCGCGACCGAGAAGCTGAATTGATTTCCGGTAGGGGCTTGTACTCTTCTGGAGATGGCTGTAAGCAGAGAGGGTACTGGACTTCCTTTGTCATATTGTTTTCGTTGTTCCTTCCGAAGAGAAAATGGGGATCGTCAAGTCTGCCAGAATTAATTCACGTTTCCAATGTCCCAGTGACTGCTTTTTTTTACGAGCATGACGCGGCGGTGTGAACATCTCGCCGAGCTGCATGAAAACTATTCACGATATTTGTCCTTTGATCTTGAGTAATAAGACTTGTATGCAGACCTCTTGTCAACCGGATGACCTGATCCAGAGTGTCCAGCTTGCTGTCAAAGCCGCAGCAGAAATATGCAGCCCCAGCATCCTCTTCTAACACATTCAAAGGTTTTCTGCACTGTCCCAAGCAGCCTGCGACTCTCTTTCATGTCCTTCACTGGATGCATGTCCCAGCACTCCACACTGCATCGCATTTGGTTGCACAGCATGTTAAAGCATTCCCAAGAAAAATGAATGATTGCTTCTCGTGGGATTTCCTTCTTCTTTGTACCGTGTCTTTCTGTCTTTTTCGTCACTGTTCAGGGAGGTAGTTGGTGTTGATTACTGGTGCTGGTTGTTGGTGATTTGTTGTTATTGGTTTGGGGTTGATTATTGTTGGCTGTTGATCACTGGCGTTTGCAATTATTGCTGGTGTTAAGTGGCGATTACTACTGTTAGTGTTGATTACTCGGGTTAGTGATCGGTGTTGTTGATGGTGATTACTGTTGTTTGGTGCTTATATTTACCGCTTTTATTTCTTGCTTTGGAGTCCTCGAGGTCTTCCAAGTTCCTATGGGTAGCGTGTTATACCTCCGTACCGGATCCCACAGTTGCATTGATCCTACATTTCACACTGAGGGTTTTCTTTGATAAAATTGTTAACTGATGTGCTTCTATCTATACATTATATAGACAGCAAACAAACAAGTACAAATTAGAAAACTAACATACAAATATGTTTGTGTTTTTATTTATACATTTTTTCGGTTGAGGCTGGCTCCTGATCCGTTGAAGATACTTCAAAATTATCGCATAATGGAACGAACTTCAAACTATTGCCTGCATGTATCGGCTGTAAACACTAGGTTTATTATCACTTTGATGCTTTATGACCGTTGCCAATTTGCCCGCTAACTGCCGGCACCGCTGTGCTCACTCTGTCAGTGGTCGCCATCAGCAGCCTGCGTCACGTGACACGAGAGGCGCTCGGAGGTGAAAAAAACATGTTATGAAGCGATTTACAGTCGGCAAGTTATCGACTCAACGGAATTAACGCTGTTTTCACGCTGTGGCTGCTGATGGATGTCTGAGGCAAGAAAAGTGCATTTATGAGCTTATTGTTCACGTGATTATCTCCCTGCGTTTAAAAAAACAAGCGTCGACAGAATAGTCGAGGTGTAAAACTGTCCTTTTGTCCTTATCTCACAGACGGCTTTATTTATTTCAAAATGAGATAGTTTACTCTTTTTGTGAATTTGTTCGTCTTGTGGTTGTGTGTGTGTGTGAGAGAGAGAACGAACGAAAAAAAGTTATTATTTTACACCACGTGACCTCAATAACGCGGGAATTGAGCACAGCTCACAAATTTTAAAGATGAAATATTCCAGTTCAAATAATATATGTTAACAAAAAGTTTGCATAAAGAAATGCATTAGAAAAAACACCGAGAAAATCTTCACCTTCATTTAGTTACCTATATAATTAATGTTACATCGTTTCAAACTGCGGTAAAGATACCTGGGTACGTAAGTAAGATGGGGTGTATCGTTGATCAATGCTAAGAGAAAGAGAGAAGACAGATTATTCTAGTGCTACAGCTGGTAAGAAGACTAGCCAGCGATAGTCTACAGACATTTCCCTGGTTCTTTGCTTCCCTCGAGAGAGGTGCTTCATGCCGCCCGAAGATTTCTTCTCCGAAAGGCGAAATCAATCTTCAAGATCATCCTGGACCACGAAATGACATTTCTCGAGTTTTTGTCGAACGATTTAGAAAGTCATTAATCTTCTCAAAGCCAAACGTGTCCCGTACACCATGGGCCCTCAAATCGTTTTATCGTCATCACTGGCAACAGATGGAAGCCCACCTCCAACTGGAAGTGATGATAAGTTTCCTTTTCTTTGATAACAATCTTGTTTTTGAGATTGGTTATTTTTTTTCTCTCTAGTTCAAGGTCCAACTTTTCCTTAAATCCTCCTCGCCTCCTCTCACACTCTACAAAAACAAATATATTGTGTGGACAACATTAAGGTCATGGTTCCATCAAGTCATTTATTTGTATAATTTTTAAAGTCACCTGTCCAATGATTAACGACCACTTGCATTTTGGAACTGAGTTTACTATGGACAGCAAATGTCTTTGGCACATAATAGTCAAGTGACAATCAAGCAACATCTTTGTAAAACTTCCAGGACGATTTTGTAGCTAGAGAGCTGGGCTTTTTGTGTGACAAAATATTATTTATTGTACTGGAGAATATAGTAGCACACAGGTACACACGTGCATGGGGGAGATACACAAAAGAGAGGAACTGATGTTTCTTGTGTTATCGTTGATCGTTATTTCATCGTACGAAAGAAAATTTATACATTGCCGTGGGTAAAGTTCTTCAGAGGTAGACAACACTCACGACGGCAACATCAACACAAAGAAAGAGATGGCACACAAGTGTATTTTGGTGTAAAGAAGGGGCGGAAAAAATAAAATATTCATTGTTTCATAGCAGACCAGTAGTTCTGTCGTCATTGTCAAACAAACCCAGACACATGGCGGAGTTGACTTTCATTCATTAATCTCTTACATGATTTTCGCAGTTGATGAAAAGGATGTCCAACCTTTCCTCACACCCGGTAACGCAATCTTGCATCTTGTTTGTGGCACGAAACCTTCATCAAGATTCAAACTCACACGAGGCGATCCGTAAAACCCAGCAACAGACCTCGACCCCCATTATTGATAAATATTATCACGTGTTTCCAAGTCCACAAACACAACATTTCAATGGGGTGGAAGGGCAGTGACTGTGTTACAAAGGTGAGAAAAGAGAATTCAGTCTTGCAAGGGGGGAAACTTGAAACCCCTCCCTCTTCATCAATAAGAATCGATTACTATTAATTTAAACTAGGGACAGTCCACAGAAGCCTTCCCAATTAAGTACGTGATCCACTTGAAGAGAGGATCAATAAGGCTAGACACGTGATAATTTGGCTAGAGGAAAGACCTTTGGCGATTTGTTTCCAGTGAGCTGCAGCGGAAAGAGTCCTACAAAGTTTTATTACTTCAGTACCTCCGAGGCTACAGCGGCTGTTCTGTATGGGCAAAGACTCCAGAATTTTCCATCTCGCTAGAATCGTACTAATGATCCCAAGGCAAGCAACTGCATTTTCCTTGTCCTTCACGAAGAGAAAAATTTCATGTTGACAAACGATTTTCGACACCAGTTGAAAAAAAGGACGTTAGAGAAAGAAGACATGAGACCGTGTGGATGTGTGAGGAAGGGAGAGAAAGGTCAAGGTTCAGAATCTTGACAGAACAGTTTGACGTTAATGAAATATTCTAGGCAACAGTTGACATGGCGGGGATAAGAGACAGAAGACAGGAGACTGTTTCTTATTATTGATATCACGACTCAGAGTTCAAAACTTTGTCAGTTAGGTCATGGCTCATTGACAGATTTCTAACACCGGAGTAACCATGTCATGAAAACTAAGTAACCGCGTCATGTAATGAAAACTATACGACACTGTGATAACAAACATGGAAAAAATAGCAAATAAATACATCACACTCTCACACACACATACACACACAGAGGCTTCCGAGAGGAGTTAAGGCGAAAAAGGATTGAAATGAAGATTCATAGACCCACATTCACATCACTAGTTCAGATAAATTTTCATTCGGAACACAGATGCGTTTATCTTAGAACTTTAAAAATGCTATTGTATTTATTTTTCTAAAGAACATGGCCCAGCTTATGGCTGATTCGTAAGCTCAACCCCTCCCACCAGCCTCTCCGACCCATTCTTGGAGTGGAAGGAGGCCGAGACTTTGGTCGCGTGACTGAGAAACAATCAGGCGCCGAGTGGCTCAAATCCTTAATGAAAACAGGGGCCGTCAGTGGATTTACACTGCGCACGTGATTGTGTCCGTATCAGCTAACACCTTAATCCCAAGCTTTGGACGAATTGAGCTTTCTGTTAATTAGTTAATGGCCAGACTTGTATTTTTCCCTAAAAACTAAAATAGAAACGAAGTTTAGAGAATTGTCCCTTCCAAGCAAAGCAATCTTTTTATTTATCCGTATAACCCTGAGTTTCCCTTTAACAACATATTTGTTTGTTTGCGTGTAGTCAATTTAATCATAGTTTTTTAAAATATTTTTTTCTACTTTCAACATAATATTGACAACTACCTGAGTTTAGTTATGAGTCATTCCTGATTTATGAATTTGTTGTTTGTTTACGTGCTTGCGAACAGTACTAAAAGTCTACAGAAACATTGCCATCTTCTATAACATCATCACCTCAGTGCCATCATTACACCTTTATTTAACACCAGCATCTCTCTCCATCCGTCTTCTTTTTCGTCCCTCCCTCTTTTTCTTTTCGTTCTTCATCTCAGTTCTTTAGTTAACCTTTGACTCTTCAATCCTTCAGCAAATCTTCTGCACGATTCACCCAAGACGACATCTGAAAACATATCAGAAGCAAACCAGGGAGGAGGCGAGACAAGCTCCCATAAAAGCGCATGCGCTGAGGCCAATGGATGTGTCACTCTTGTGGTGACGTATGCAAACACTGCGCTGATGGCAAGTCGTTGAACCGGGTACCCCACCCATCGGATGCGCCTGTTTTCTATTCAGAAGAGAAGGACTTGTCAAGGCGAGGATATCTTTAGAAGCTGTTGCGTGATCACACGCCGAACTATTTGTCCAATTATTTGAAAGCTGTCTCCATGCGCAGAGGGGAGGGACACAGAAAACATGGCTGCTTCCTGAGAGTTTGTAAATCACATGAGCCTGTCTCGATGTCGGAGGACTTGTCTTTCTAAGAATCCGTGGATCTTGAATGACAGTGTGTGTGAGTTCCTTATATTGCTGCCTCACGTCCATATGGTGGCAAACAAACTCTAACATGTCTTTTAATCGCTGGAGAACAGGTCAGAAAACAAAGAGACCGAGGGATCGGATCCCGAAGAACATATTCTGGATCTGAGATCCTACAAAACATAAGCAAGATCAGGATCGTAAAGAACCCGAAGTTCAAATAAAAGCATGAATCTGAGGTACTTAGTAAAGGAGTCACTGAGACATTGGGGTCTCAAATTATTTTCTGTTATTAAGATTCTGCCGAGTCCAGCATTAAACGTATGTTTTCACTACAAGTAAGAACATAAAAAGACTTTCTAAATATCGAATAGCAAACGATAGAAGTGCGTTCTTCAATCATAATGATGATGAATGATGAGGGGGTGAGTGGTGGTCGTCGTGATGATCTATTTGTTAAACAGCGAAGGAAGGCGGGAGAAAAATTCAGTTCAGCAGTTCAGTTCCCTTTTCAGACCGCACTGCTGACTTGAAGATTCAGTAACGAATATCCCTGATGTCAAAAGGACACTAAAACAAAGACACAGGGCCAAAAGAGGAAAATTTGTCTGAAGCTCAGCACCGCCTCCCCTCACCAATAAAACGAATGTCCTCTGACTTTCGAAAGGTTTCCATTTTGTCTTCGGACAAAATATAAATGCAAATACTCAGAAACCCACTTGTGGCCGGAGTCCTCAACAGGTACAAGCTGATACAGAAGGTGATTTTATCTGCGAACCCAGGCTGATTGAATGCTAACAAGCGGCGATTGTTGCAGCTGTGACAAAATGGAAGGACTTGGCTGGGGATTTTGCAATTGCATAAAAGCGAAGCAAGGATCCATGCAGCTCTTAAGGGAGTTTTCGCTCTGGGTAAAAAGGAACATTAAAAAACGTTAAAAGAGGAAAACTGATCAGGAAGTTACATGCACTAATCTCTCACACGACAAACATTTTAAGAGATTTAGAGGGGTTCTTTCCCGTAGGAAATCATATGCTCGGCCCTGGCGATCGGAGCAAAAGGCCAATCGGCTTATTTGAACCTTAAGGTCAAGGATGGCAAAGAGCCAGGAAGAAAGTGTGTCAGTAAGCATCGGATAAACTGAGTATGTAGATGCCAGCATTGCCCTGCATCCCTCTATCAAACTTTGGACACTAATACAGTTTTTGCTGAACTATTTTTTTTTCTGATGCCAACATCCTGGGGCTCACTTTTTTCTTGCTTCTTTACGGAAAGTGTCTTGGATGGAATTTCTTTCGGTGACCGCTGGAGGATGAAAAGAAAAGAGCTTCCTTTGTTTTGTTTTTTTGTTTTGTTTTTTTTTTTTGTTTTTTTGCAGTCAGAGAGCTTTCCTAAGAACGAGTGAAGTCGTTCATCCTAAGAACTTTCAGCTGTCCTGACTAAGATTGTCCATTAGAATATAATGCTTCATTACAAGCTTTCCAACCTTCGTTTTCTGCCTCAGTCTGGACATCAATCCAGCTTTTAGCCTTCAGCCAACTAAGGAATACTAACCCTTAGAGTAGTGTGTGAAGTACCCGCCCACTGCCTCCACTACAAATTTCCATACAACTTGTGATGTTTGCTGATTTAGATATGCTGCAAATACCGACAGGGCATTGCGTGGGAGGAGGAGAGTGTGACCGTTATTAGTCGCCATTCAGAACGGTCCATGCACGATTAGTGTTTTCATTTCCGTTCGTGACACTATTAGGGTTGTAAATGATGCGATTACCTGTATAGTCAGCCACATCATAATACATGAGGGTGGAATTGGTATTACTTCACGCTGAGATAACACCTGACAAAAATGTGGTCGTAGAATGCAAGAACGGAAAATGTTGGGGAAAAGGTGGATGGAGGGCCGTCGGACAAAAGGTGGGCCGGTGAAAAATGCATCGGAAGGAAAGGAAACACGAGACTTTGCACTCAAATACCCGACCACTTGTAGAATAGCTGTATCAACAATTTTTCCAGAAAATGCTACTCCAGAAAGCGAACAGTGTTTTATTTCTGTTGCATTTTCTGCAGGTGCTTGATTGACAGTGAAATTACGGAGGAACGTACTCTCTCTCTCACACACACATACACAGAACCACCTTTGCCATCTCCACACTTTCACAATCTTCTAACTACACTCATTGCTAACCTTCGGTGCTTCAAGTTAAAGTAAATACTAATATTTGTTCAGTTTTTATATAACCAAAATTATTAGCAAAATAGTGCTTGTCTAGTATTTTGCCCGGAAATTCACAGGTACAAAGAGAAAGCAAATCATGTGTGTGTACCCAGGGTGTAATAAAACTCTGTTTACGAGGCAGGGGCCAGACAACACCATTAATCTTTACGCTCCATACCCGGCGAAACAGGTAACACAAACAATACTTGAAAGACAAACATCATGGCTTCTGATTGATACCTGCAGAACAGAAATCTCGGAGCGTGAAGTTTGGCGACAGTCACGCGTGAGAACATGCGGGATAGTTTGTGGCAAGTAGTTCACATTCTCACTTCCGGTGCACATAAACTTTTGTCTATGTTCTGGCATCGGTTAACTAGTGTTACAACCTGGTGGGGACAAAATCCTGGGGCTGCTGATACGGCATAAAACACCACCACCATATCTACGATGACGCTACCACACCACAACCACCAGAAAGCATTTTCTCTTTTCCTCTCGTCTACCCCGATTCTTTCACTTACTTCCCACCTTCCCACTACCCCACCCGTTACCTAAATGTTCTCTCTCTCTCTCTGTTAATCGCTCCCTCACTCTACTATTTCCACATCTGTATTTGTTCTTTCAACATGTCATAGGCCGCTAAGATAAATCGGTTAGCAGACATTTAGGAATGCAGGCCAGGTCGCGTGGAAGATCTCACGAGTAGTAAAAGGAATAATTTCTTAGCTGCCAATACTTCCTCTCACTGTAATCTGGCGAAAGATAGACAAAGCACCCCTTTCAAGGGAAATTAATTCATTTAGGTTGGACTTGCAAGGCAATAGTGAGCAGTGCTGGGAGACTGGGATTGATCCACAGACTACGGTGACCTGGTAGCTTCTTGCTGCAGCCCTCCATTTACACCTCACTAGCCGTTGTACATGCACCCGGGGTTAACGTTCTCCGAGGTATTTACGACTTGAAAGCTAAGCCAAGGTCTGCTAGGGCAAGCAGGCAGACACCTCGGAGGTCAGCGAATGTTTAATTATGCCCCCATCTTACACATGGAGTATGGCGAGAGGATGAGTCCCGATGGCCGTGTTTCTGGACCAGAAGTGGACGTCTTCAGAAGTCCTTACCTTCTAAGGAACAAAGCACAAAAGGACAGTCATGCATAGCAGCTTCGTATGTATATCTCCATGAAACTCCTGTGCGTGGGACAATTGCTTTTGTGTTTATTTACCCAACAGAAAAAATGTGTAGTTTTAAAAAAATTAAAAACAAACCGAGGTAGCAAGTGTATTAGGACCGAGCGAGAGTTCCTGGGTCAAGCTTCATGAATAAAATAAAATGCTGCAAATTAAATGTAACCAAAGCTCGTGTCTGATCGTTTCTGTTGCGTGATCAGTCATCAATGCTAACAATAACAGGGCCCTGCCTTCTGACCTGCTAAAAACAAGTGTCGTAATGCACACAGGTCAAGGTGTTGTTTACAGTTGTAGTATGTAACTGTTCCCCAAAGCAATTTCCACAAATTAACCACAGCTGTAGGTGTAACGACATAATATTTAGTTTTATCTGACACATAATTTCTCAGTTTTGTATACATAACCCATTCCTGCCTCATTTCCACAATAATAGAACAGCAAAAATCACCAGACTTATTTAGAATAAAGAGCGCAGCTGCAGGCAAGCCATAAAGAAAGGCAATCACATGATCACACGTGCAAGCATACCACATACAGGTTCAAATATACGGGTACTCACACGCAAATTGCACTCGCATACGCTCGCCCACAAATCGCAGTCTCAACTCATTATTTAGCCAAACTGTCACATTTTATGGGCATAGAGGATTTGTCAAAGTTACTTTTTTATTTATTATATTATCATTGTACTTCTTTATGGAGTCACCCTTGCCTCTTGTCTAGCATGCTCATCTTTGCAAGGCTGTTGCTTCTGTTTCTTTGCTGCGAAGGTAACAGTTTATAGTGACACGTGCGCACAAAGTATGTTCCCACCCGGAGAAATGTTTCTGTACAAATTTCTATTATCATCACACTTATACAAACACACTCGCACTGACCCGTGCATGTAATTCAATGGCAAGACCATTCATACTCTGACTGTCATGGTAGATGACCGTGGAATGTCACTCTGATGATGGGTGGGTTTGACCTCACACTCACGGGGTCAGGTGCATAGGTCATCGCTATTTGTCCGCCAAAGAGTTTTTAAAATTCATGCACTTGCAGTTCTTAGCTGGCTGCTAGTAGTTAGCAATCCAATTAGCGACGTGCCGTGATCACGTGGTACAAAGGAAACCATTTCCCTAATATTTTTTTCATTTAGCGGCGTCAAAGATAAACCATTTTCCTCTTTTTTGTGTGTGTGTTTCTTGATAGCTTCGTCTTGCCTGGGACTTGTCTCTATCCACCAGATACTCTCAGACACCCGGTAAATTTAGAACATCGGATACCGCTGAGCATCCTTCCCCCTTTCCCTCCTCTCCTCACCCACCCCAATCTACTTACAGAATATGGAGGTCAGAGGGTAAAGACTTGAGCGCCGCTGAAGCGGCAAGATCAATGAAGGCTATCAGTGATGCGGCTCCCAACCGCCATCACCCCACTGTTGGATACAAGGCCAGCGTCCTCCACCCCTGCCACCCGCTCACCTCCTCCCCCAACAGCCAGCGCTCACTCCCACGGTGAACACTCTCGGCCGGCGGGGACATGGATAAAAGCGAGATTTGTGCAAAGAACATCTTTTCGTGTCTTCCTCTCGCTTGCTGGGCTCGCCGCCGCCTGTGGCAGTCCACCCTTGTGAGGACGCCAGTCGTCTTGCCCATCCTACTTCCTCCCCCGGTCGTCCTTTGAACCCACCGGAAGTCATGCAGTTTTCATTTTGTCGAAATCTTTGGCTGCTGTGTTGCACTGCTAATGGGAATGGACATTAGGAAAAATTAACAGCAGAGAACGAGTGCAGCTGATGACCTTTCTTCAGATTTTCTTCCACGGCTGTTGTTTGTTTGTTTTCTTTTCTAACACGCACAGAAAATGGATAAAGGATTTTTTACCAGGTAAGTTTTTTTTTCGCAAATCATGAGTGATGTGACTATGAGTATCTGTGTTTGCTGTTGTGTATTGAAAACTAGTTGATCTGGATCTGAAGAACGATATTTTATGGAATTTTGGTAAAATTACTGATTGCAAAGAATGTTTTTGTCAGTCTTGACTATGACAAATTATTACACTGATATTTGTTGTCCAGATGTAACCGTGCAAACACTAACTATTGGCAAAGATAGTGAAAACATCAGGAGCATGTATACTGCTTCTGAAGAAAGCGCGATCGAGAGAAAGGAAAATTCGGTGAAAGACATGTTTGTTAGTAAGCGGCCTCCTAACACGATGAGCAAGCACATGGCTGCACGATTGAATGATTGAATGCCGACATTTTCCTTTTGTGGAGGCCATATTTTTTTGTGCTGCGAAATTATATAATTATTATAGCTGTGAGTTTATTATTATTATTTTTTTTTTAATTTATTTATTTCGCAACACGTGGCAAAAGTACAAGGTTAGCTCACATGCAAAACTCAAGGGAATCTGACCAAGTAAGCTGCTCTGTAAGCTTACAGAAAATGTTCACTTACACATTGTTAGATGAGAAGTCATCTTCCGTTTTGAAATTTTCAGAAGTATTCAATAGGTTATCAAAAATTAATAATAATTTAAAAAAAATTGTCTTAAGTTAAAAAGGATACACCAACGGAAGACAAACCACACCAACTGACCAGAAAGGCGCATATTTCATTAAAGATAAAGGGAAATGAACTATGACCTGTTTGAGATTTATCATTCTGAATGTTTCAAGACCGATTCGTACGTTAACTAGAAAATAGAATAGAAGGGAAAAAAAGATAATAATAATAAAGCCACGGTCAAAATAGAGACGGACACACAAGAGTGCACAGAAGAACAGTGTGAGCCTCTAGAACGTTCTGTGGAGAGCATCGCCCTGGGGCGAGGAGAGAGAGAAGAAGAGATTGAATAGACCGCGTGTTAACAAAGCAGCAGATTAAGTTCTGTCAGTCAGATCGGCGTGTTGCTGAATAATGTATGGCACGATGTGTCATTAGCAATATGGCAGGACGTCACCAACATTTTCTCTCCCGAGGTTATTGGCTACAGCTCTTGATGATGATGATGATGATGATGATGATGATGATGATGATGATGATGATGATGATGAGGAGGAGGAGGAGGAGGAGGATGAGGAAGAGGAGGAGGAATCGAACTCCCTATAGTAAATTTAAAGTTCATAGTCCCACCTTCTTCGAAAAGAAATGTGCGTTTGGCATGTGGAGTGGAGGCGCTGATGTGTCAGCTTGCGTGTCCGAGTGTAATCGCAGCGTGCATTCCGACACATTAAGAATTTAAATTAACCACTGTGCCCGACCGTTACGGGTATCGCATCTCATTTATTCAAATCCTGATTTGTGACATTGACACTGAATAGATGTAAACGGTGGCCTCTCAACCCCTGCCTCTCATATCACAGCCCTTTATTATTTTTATTATTATTATTATTATTAATACAGCCCTTACAGAAAAAAGTCATGTTTTGAAGTCCATCATATTACTGCATCCGAATTGTAAATGAACATTATGGAAATATGGAAGCAAATGGCTCCGAGACACTCTGCATATGTCTACACTCTCGCACCTTTTGTGTCACGAACGGACGACACCGTCACTATGACAACGAGCAGAGACAAGCGGTTCATATCAGCATTCACAAAGATTTCGGTAGTTAATCATAAATTGTTGCTCCCAGAAGGGAGAGTATCAGGCTGCACGTTTCCGCCTTGTCTAGTGTTGAGAGCATGCTGGGAGCGGCGACGATGGCGCGATAGAAATGGAGCGAGCTGCGCGCGCACACAGCAGGAACTGGAAGTGTGACGCAAGGAGCTGGGGCTAGGGTCGGGGTGCAGGGGTGGAATTTAAAGTACAGATGCTCTCAGGACAAGTTGTGGCTTTGCGTGTGCCCGGTATTGTTGAGGAATAAAAAGAGCGGATGGACTCACAGCGGAGTCCATTGCATGGGGCTGGCTGTGTGAAGTCTTCACGTCCTTGTTTCCTTCCACTCGCCTTGCGCGTGGGATGATGTCCAGACATGCCGACATGCAAATGTAGGTTGTGCAATCGCTCCTCTTCCTTCTTGTGCATCGGCTGATTTACTTTCGGTATTTCAGTGTCTGCAAGCGTACGAAACGTGTTTTTTTTAATAATCTCCAAAACAATGAATCGAGCTCAGTATCTTCTCTATAAATACAGCTGAATATACTGCGATGCACACACATGTGCGTGTGTGAGTGTGTGCGCGTTGGCAGGTGTGGGAAGATTCTTGTTCAGTGTAAAGCCAATCCACCCATTTCACCTATCCTAGCCAAAGTTTGCAGACACACTCTTCTTTTTTGGCCTAGGAGATGGTTTTAGTTTGTATAGGGTTCGTGATAGTTCGTGAGAATCTTTAATTTTTTTTTTTCTTTGTTTTAATGTGTAACCCGAGGCTCCAAACTAAGGAAAAATCCGATGGGAAATGAGGTGACAGTATCGAGAAGTTAACTGATTATCTCGCTTCTTTTGCGTTCAAGTAGAGTAACTGAGTTTTTAAGGAGTGATGGAAGGAGCCACTCTCTCTGTCGTGTGAGTTTATAGTGAAGATGGATCTTGTCTGTGTTGAGACATTAGAACTGATATAACTCCCAAATACTTTGTTTTACAAAAACAACCTAAGAAAATGCATCTCGACAATCCTCTTTCTATTTCGAGTCCGTTTGGTAAAAAAAAAAATCTCTTTACTCCTTTACAAATCTTTTATTAGGGTCGGCTTGCGGTCTCACTTGCGGTCTTCAGGGTTCGGGGCTGCGATGCCAAACAAAGCCAAACCACAGTGAAATGAAACCATAAGAAATCATAGTTGGCTCGAAAGGCAAAAAGCAGCTTCACCTTTTACGCGTCCGCGAGCACGTTCTGAAGGAATGCAAACAGGGTTTGGACCAAAGGCAATAGATCAGCATCAACTGGTGTCAGATGAAAAAACGATATGCGGCGTACAAATTGAATTTTTCTCCTCCCTTAATGTCTCTAAGGCGCTGTTTGAGCAGAGCCGCTGGCATGCTGCTAAGACGTTTATTTAACTGTCTGGGCTTAAGGGCAACGTCTTCATGCGTCCAGCTCTGGAGTCGAGCGAGACATTGAATAAGGGGAGGTAAGTGAACGGGGAGGCAAATGAACGTGACAGACTTAGACTTCATTCTTCTCTTCCTTACCTTCTCTCTTCTTTCTTTTTTTTCTTTTTTTCCCGCATATGGTTCCCAGACTTCCCTTGAAGACAAAGTCTCAGTCTGTTAAGGACTGCGCAAAGACCAACGACGTCCTCAGGTGAAGAAGTCACGCTGCTCCACGAAGGGGTACAGTGTAATTTTCATGGCTGTCAGGAGGAGTAATCAACAGAAAGTTATGTATGACTTTTCAGATTATCCTGTCTTGCAGCAGGGATCTCCAGGACGACTAACTCTCACCTCACGGTCGTACTTTCTAGTATGTTTATTTGGCTGCAAGATATTAATGCGCTTGCTGGACGTGAAGTGTTTGTCGAAGTGAGACAGAATAAGTGTTGTTACCTTCCCCCGGCCCCTCATCCCTTACTTTAAGACATAATCTTGGTCATCACCGACGTTATCACCTTCGTCAACAGTCATCGCTGCTATCGGTAGCATCTCGTCAGTCGCGGCCTTCCTTTTATTTCTTCCTCCTTCTCCTTCTTATTTCCTACATCACAACTTTTCCTACCGAAGTTCATTTGTTGGTTCGTTTCAAAGTTTGTGTATTCGGTCTGTCTGTCCCTCTTATGGAACGCATTTTGACTTGGCCTCACAATATCAGTGTTGAATGAAACCCACATCTTGCTAGCCAGGCTACATATTAACCAGCTATAATGTGAACACCCAAAACTGGAACAACGAAGTAGCCAGTAAACTCCTTAGAGAGGAAAGTTCAGCATAACCATCCATCATCCATTTGTCCAGGCGACTGACCGACATATCGTGCATCCGACATCCATCATCCATCCACCTACATGAGAGAGGGAGAGAGAGAGGAAAACTCAAGACTCAAATTCTTTATTGTTAGGCTAGATAGAGAGAAAGAGGAAATCGAATTACGAGACTATGTTTGCAGTTCATGAATCTTTAATGCCAAACGTCTTCCTCGAGGAGAAGCCATTTCGACCTTCGTTACAGGCGGAAGCACGTCAGAAGTCATTTCTTAACGGCCGTGGGTCCCATTCATCGAAAATCTTCTTCAGTGCCACCAGGGCGGTCAGGGGTTTATTACATTACTTGCTTCGTAGACATGGCAACATTTCGCCATTCAAAGGTTTACATAGCTCTGATGCGGCAGACAGTAGTTTACATAGTTCTGTTACGATGTCTTGTATGAGGTTACCACCGTTAGCCGGAAATAGGTCATCAGGGACGGACAACCCGCAGGAGCAGACGCTGGCCACCGTGGCGTCCTCTGGCTCGCAATGCTTCCTCTTTGGCTGCGCGCCTTAATAAAACAATGGCCTCCGCGGCATTTAAAGGCCTACAAGAGCGGAAAAAGCCTTTTTCTGCATCCGAAGGAGCTCAGTATAAATGCTTTTTCATAAAAAAAAATTTAAAAAAAAATTGACATTAGAAATGCATGTAAATACGTTTACAGCCAATGGAGGAGATAAGACACTATCTTGATTAAGTTGATTTGCGGACGTTCGTGACCAAGGATTTGACCGATGGTTGTCGGCTTGTATTTCAGTGATTTGCGGAAAACCATTCTGGCAGACCTTTAAATATTCTCGTATAAACTTCCAGACTTAAGGGCAGGAAACCAAAACTTCTTCGTGATAAAAGCAGGTTGAACTAGTATTGTTCCCTAGAAGACGTCTGGAAACACAAGGACAATGTTTGGTCTTCACTGGCAGTCTGCGCGCCATAGGAACTCTGTTTACTTCATTCGCCATCGTGAATGATTCCCGCTGGCACGACACCGGGCTAGAACTGCCGGAAAGCGACCGCCAGAGTTAATCTACAAATCAGGATCTAGCGCCATCTGGTGGTGGCCAGGTCAGAGTGTGGAAAGAACTCCATTACATTTCTTCACTTGTAACATTGAACCGGTCCTTGGGATGCCACCAGAGAGCAAGAGGCTTGTTATGTTCTGTCATTCGTTGTTTGTAATTATACTACACAAACCTCGTTCCAGTCCTTCACATGTAACAAAACACCTGTCACTCGCATGAATGGCTTACAGACTTATGAAATATATCCTAATAAGGACACAGTGATCCAAGTTTGACTTTGTGGATACATGTAAATGTAGTCACGTGATTACTTGTTCATGCTAATGCACAGAACATATTTCAACCCTCTAGAACCAATTAGGATTGTAAAAGGATGTGACATCTTGATAACTGAAATGAATTTCTTTGGTTTGGAAATAGAATCGTCCTCCTGAAGACTTTAGAGATGTAGGTTAAAGACATCCTGTTCGTGTCCTGCAACTTCCTGTCTTTTTATTAGTATTAATGAGGTCATAAATAATTAGCTATCTATAGATACCGTTTATTTTCTTTGATGGGTGTAAATATCTGTGTTTTTAAGATAACTATTAATACCCGTTTACATATATTTTTCATTTTTAGTTTCCGAAAAAATCCCGACAAAAAAAAAGCAGAGTGTTTTATGTCTTCTATCAGTATCCTTTCTTTACTTCTTTTCTGTATTTCTCCCCTCCTTCTCCCCACTTTTATTTATTGCTTTATAGCAGGGATGCACAACCTACGGCCCGTGAGCCATATCCGGCCCGCGACGCGGTGCCATCCGGCCCGCGAAACTTCTGCCAACAGTGCAGGAAATCGGCATGTTAGTAATTTAAAAAAAAAAAAACGAAAAAAAAAAACGAAAAAAAGGGAAGAAGAAGTATTTATCCCCACGTAGGGGCGTTTCCCAATCTTTTTTTCGATGGACGAACATTTCGATTCAGTGCTCCGACTTGGTGTCTCTACGATGAGGTCGGTCATTCAGAAGTTGGTTTCGGGAAAACAACTTCAAATATCCCACTAATTACTACATAATTAATGGTAAGTACAACTTGTTTCTAATAAAAAATGGTATCTGCTCTATTTTTTTTCCTTTTTGTATTTTTGCGGTGAAGTGGCCCGCGACACGGCTGTCCGAAATGGATATGGCCCGCAGGCCGAAAAAGGTTGGGCATCACTGCTTTATAGCATGACTTTTCCTCTCTCTAAACATGAACTAGAAATTCTTAAGTGATGACGAAGATTTTTTTAAATTGTTTTTTTCCCTTTCTAGCTAGATTGTTAGCCTCTTTATTTCTTTTTACTTCAATTTGGAGTGGCGGGGGGATAAAGAAACATAATGCCTCCGTTTTTAATTACCATTATTTATGAGAAAGATAGTATTTTACATACTATGTCTTCTTTTAAAGTTTAACTTAAATATAGTGGCTTCGTAAAAGTATGCTATTTTGTTTTGGCTCGAAGAATAGTTGCATTAAATATATATTTACATACGAATAGTTATAAACAAACACCTAAACTAAAGAATAAAAACAATAAGGACTTTTGAAATCCCCAATAATTTAAGAGAAAATCGTATTTATTTTCTAAGCGTGTATTGCCAAGTGACCATTTTTGTTTAGTAGGATGGTGGCTGAAGTTGTTTGAACA
Organism: Pomacea canaliculata; assembly: GCF_003073045.1. NCBI lineage: Eukaryota > Metazoa > Mollusca > Gastropoda > Architaenioglossa > Ampullariidae > Pomacea > Pomacea canaliculata. The sequence continues at coordinate 18,047,018 of NC_037594.1, read as the reverse complement.
ATGAACAGCTCTGTTGGTAACAGTGGACGTTAATAGCTCCTCCTGTCATCGGAGATCGATTCGACTTTCGGTGTTGGGACGACTTGGTCATTACGGGTTCGATTCCACTCAGGCGGTTGGTAGATATGACTGGAGCAATAGGGGATTGGGGAAAATGACCGGCGATCCAATAAGTAAGCAGTCTCTTCCAAAACATACTTAATTTTCTTACGTGATTTCTAAAGAAAATCGTATAATAAAGTACATTGTAATACAGAAGCAATCTATTTAATGGACTTAAGTTATTTGCAACACGGAACTGTAATAGAGCACAAACTGTTGGTCGTAAGTCGGGTTGGAGAGTTGTAACATAAATAATGTTTATATAGCAAGAAGCCACTGAGATTTTTGTGTGTGTGTTGAAGTAAAGGAAGAGGGGATGAGGATAATGAAGTTATGTTTGCACTCAGGTGATAGACTGACGGATTTACATATGAAAAGATAAACTTTTTGTTCGGCGTATGCTTCCTCTCTGTACTCTGGCTTGCTGTGCTGCTTACTCTCAAAAACTCTCCGTTAGATTGATCACAAGTAAACAAAAATGCAAATGGTGTTCCCGGTAAACCATCCTCACCCCAAGAACCCCAACAGCGACCTCACCTGCAGTTGTTCTCCATGGTCACCACGGGCTAGCGGGATCTGTTGACCACCGCACGGTGGTCGATGAGGGAGCATCGAGTAACATCTTCACATAGATGTGCACAGGCTTAAAAAATACAGAAAATCGGTTTGGTTTTTTTTTTTATTTATTTTTTTTCAAAATCCGTACACGCAAAGGCATTTCATCGTCCATGATAATAAATTGATTAATCGAAACCTTTTTTGCCCTTAAAAATTGGCAGCTTCCAGCAAGTCGCGCAGTCTTCGCATTTAGCGAGGAAAATTGAAGACCAGTCGATCCCTTATGTCAACGGTGCACACACTTCACCACTCGCTTTTTTTGGTCAGTCGAAGGTTCACACGGATGAAACGATACAAACAAACCGCCCTTCCCTCGATGCGTGTTTCTTGGGACGATATTTCAACTTTCTTTCCACAAATGTGTACAAAGTTTGGTTTTAAAGTTTGTGAGTTCTAATGGTTACAGTGATTTATTGATGTAATTAGTCCAATCATCTGAAAGATCGTGGTTTCAGTATTTGGATGAATCTAAGAAAAAAAATGAAGACAAACCATCGCAGAGCAACGGTTAACAGCTTTTAATCTTTGCTTCATTTAAAAAAATATTTGTGACAATATTTTAAATTGGGTTTAAATAACAGTGAAATAAAAAAGTAGATGATGTAAGGGATGGGGTACGTCAGGGATTTTATATTATGAATGAAACTAAGACACCTGAAACAGGAACAGGTCACTCTTATTATGCCTTACACTTTATACCAGACTATCTTAAGATATTTTTTGTTAGTCTCTGGAGGTTGTTGTAGTTGACAGTTTTTTTGCAGAAGTTTTGGATCAAATAATTATTCTTCTGAAATTAAGGAGCATCTATATTGAAAATACAACTATTTTAAACCAATGTACATGTATTGCACACAAGTATAAAGTAAAATAATGTAGTAAAAAAGCTATGTTATTATCAATTCCAGTCAAAACACAGTAGAGCATAGTGTGAATACTTCCGAGTAGAATTTTAAGCTTTAAAGGATTGATCACGTTAATATAAAAATATTTTTATAATTTTCTCGAAATAATCCAATCCTTCAAAAAATTCGTAAATTGTTACTACTGATACAATGAAGACGATGAGCTAATAAGAGGAAAAGGAAAGCCATGTCTATGGACAATTTCAGTTGCATTCCCTCAGCTACGATACTTTTGAGCTACGATACTATTCTTATTAAATAAGCATCGTTGCACCCTTTCCGTGGGCATTTCTATCATGCTGAATATGAGTTATTTGTGAGAATGTCGTCTGCGCAAATAAAAAAAAAGACGACGAAATAAAAACGAAGATTAATCCGTACTGTCAGAGATTTATGATCATGGGAAATCACGATTTACAAGGGAGACATTAGTTTTTACCAGTGCCAAGTGTTCAGTCATCAATGTCTGGCAGAGCAAAAGGTTTTCATTTTGTTTCACCAAGTGTGTAAAGTATTTTGGGCACTGGAATCACATTTCTTTTAAAAAAATAAACGTCTCCCTAAGGACACTGAAAGCACTTGTTTGTCTCTATTGAACTGAAAACAACACTGTGACCATCGAGCGTGTCTGGAAAGACATGTAAGTAATAAGTATATAGTGCGAGGGATTACTAGGGCTTACCAACTAATTTTTCATAAATAATCTCATGTTAAAAAGATGTTATTAGCTGTAGTTTGTGCACAAATCAAAATAAAGAAAATTTTGAGAGAATTATGGGCTAGACGAGCCGTAAGTTCAAAATCAACTTGAAGTCACTCACTCCTGCACAGAACCACTCGCACCTATCATCACCTAGCCTTGACCTAGTGAACCACTCTAGCTCTCAACTTCCTTCGATTCATTTGCGTGCCACGAAGGAGTAGTCGTGCTACTCTTCATCCGACGTGATTAGAATGGAATTGATTAAGAAAGGGAGACCATCCAAGTTGATGACATTATGGTTGTCTCCTCATTCGGATCCTGATGTCCTGACAGCAGCAAGGGACAAATTGGTCACCCAGAAAAAAGTGACTCAAATGAAACTGAAAGAATTTCCACAATGCCTTCTGTTTAAAGATGATTTTGTGGATGGATGCACCAGACTGAAATCGATCATTAAGTTCAATGACTGTACACGGGATAACCTACGATGGTCAGCCGGTCAGGCGGTCAGCCGGTCAACCGGTGCAGGTCGTCGGAAGGACTTGACAGATGCCATGGGTTGAGAGGTTCTCATTGCTTCTCTGTGCTGCTGCTTTAGGACTCTTTAATTAAAAAGTATTCATATATTAAGCAACTCATGATGATTCGGATAAGTGTTTAAAAATTCTCTTTTAACAATAATTCGTGAACAAGCAAACCTGTCTGAAGATAAAAATCTATTTTGTAACTCGTCCCTCCTTTTCCTTCAGCATTAATCAGTACATTTTGTGACCTGTCAGATAATACAACTTATGATGCCATATCCAATGAAATTTTTAAATAGAGAAGAGATAAATTCGTTTCTTTTTATCAATTTGAAGGGTGTCTCTGTGTTCATGCATCCACATCGGCTGTTTAACGTCCATACATTCTCTCTCGGTCTGCGATCAATATTCAATATAACGCTTAATATAATTTAATGTTTCCAATAGCCAAGTGGATGAGTCCTGGACGAAACTTCTCCAGATTTACTTCCCGCTTCTGGGCGCATGATTCTGCTCTCAAAGAAACCAGGAGCACAGGTCCGGAGAGCAGGCAATGACCACGAGTCGTAAACACAGGTCTGCGCCAGTGGCCAGGATGTATCAGTGTTGCTCAGACAATGCTGCACCATCGCCATGTAGATATTTGTGTGTTGTAGACATGTTTTATCATGGTTTCTCCATGGCAAGAGACGCGCCCGCAATATGCGAAGGGAAATTTGCTGTGTAACAAACCGAAAGAAGAGGTGGATGGTGTACTGGACGGTGTACTCAATGGCGGGCCGTATAAGCTGGTTACAAGTGTTAAAGCAGGACTTCACGCATTAACCCCTTGTGTGTATGGCCATACATCTCTCTAGTGTAAACTGGAACTGATGGGGTCAGGTGAGCCCTGAGGGGATTCATACTCGCATGATCGCTGTTATCGTGATGCGACATAACCAGAAGTGATGAGAGTTTTGAAATCTTAAATAAAAGAGCAAAGATATAAATGTAAATGTAAATACACCACCAACACAACACACCAGGAGGAGGGTTATGGGCGGGAAAGGCAGAAGAAAGCTTATTGCACAACTCAGAGAAATGGAGCGGATATGAGATCACAGATCGACCCGGAGGGAGATAGACAGTCATTTCACATACCGAGAGGGATCGGAGTGAGTGTGGAGGGGAGAGAGAAGAGAAAGAACCCCCGAGAGGCCGACAAAGTGTACACTATCTAGGGAATGAGACAACAACCACAAACAAGATTAGCCGGAAAATGCTTAATAAACAAAGTGTTTCATTGACATTTAATACTGCGACACTTGGGGCTGAGTGTTTATACGTGTAGTATATATATACGCGTAGCTATGCATATTCATGGATATATATGTATTGTTTCTAACATACAGCATGTAAAGAATATTGTTTATTCGTGTAATCTCTGAATATACACGATTCACGATTTCAACAGTTTTGTCTTATTGATACATCCAGGCCCAAACATCGTCTTAACTGTGACACCTCACACTTACACTGTGACCCCGATGACCTCCCACCATTTCGCCGTTAACCTTTCCTCCAAACATGACCTCAACTTTTCTCTCGGAATTCCATTATCTGAGTCGCGAATTACTAACAATTTAAAAAAACAACATTTTTATAACATTAGCAGGGACAAGCTGCTTTTTTTTTTGGTTTCTCATAGGCCTGATGCATAAAGACTCCTTGATTCTTACTCCAGGCACGAACACAATGATCTCAGCTCGACAAGCATGCAGGGTTTGAATTCACGCGCCTAAGTGTGTGCCTTCTGAGAGAAGATGCCGGTGTGTGAGTGAGGTCGGAGTTTACAAGAGCTCGCCAGCATCCCGCCTCCTCTTCACTGCTTCACGTGCGGCGCGAGCGGCATGTCAAGACTGCCACCGTGATCGATCTTCGGTCTGGCCTGAGGCAGCCTTGATTTCCCCCTCACCCCGAGGAGAAATCGCCTTAAATTTTTCAAAAATTCCATTTCAACCGTTTGAATGTGGGTTGATTCCTCGCGTTGGGGAAAAAAAAGGTTGATGGCCGCATTGGTAATGAATTCCGGGACTGTTCTGGAATTGGGTTTGGCTTGTTTGCATCTTCATGTTCCACGCTCTGTTCTAGGGGAGGCCAGTGTATCTGGCGTGGACCTTCGTTTGTTTTAAAAAGTAAAATTGTGTAGCTTGCTGGGCAATGAATGTGTTGCGAAGAAAAGGGACGATAATCTTGATAATGATGCAGATAATAACGATGATGTGGCAACGAGTAAGACGATGATTTCGTTTGCACATTCCATGCAGTTGTGAGAAATTGTAACGACAACAACAATCATAATAGAAAGCAGGTTGGAAAACATTGAAAAGTAGGTGCAACGTCATACAGCCTTGACCCCACGACCTGTCTGTGCTTGTGTCGAGGTCATCAGACCTGCAGTGAGTCAGACCGGTCCGGCAACAAGATCAGAAGATGTACTTGTGGTCATCGGAGCAGGGCATGCTGACGTGACTAGAATTTTATTGCAGATGAATGAGGAATATAAATTCAAAGAACCACAGTCACGTGATACCGGAAGGGTGAGGACAAAGAGCTGGGCTGCCCTACTTTTGTCTGTCATTCAGTGCTGCAGTGCTCCCCAGGGAGGTCGTAAAGTCAGCGCAGGATCCGATGCAAGATAAGCAGCCAATGGAAGGTGTGCCACTGGCCGTATTCCTCTGTCATCGCGTACAGATAACTAACGACGGTGATGAGATCTGATGATGGAAATGAGCGAGAAAAAAAAAAAAAAGATGGAAAAGATGGTAGAGATAGCATTCAAGAAGTTTTTTTTGTCACACTGATTTCGGATAGATAAATCACCGAGTACATTTAAACGTCGAATTAAATAAAGTCCATTTTGTTTTGAACAGAAGTAAAATGGTTAAAATACATTACGTGTGTGTACATTTTAATGTATTTATATTATAATTTTACCTATCAATCGTAAATTTAAAAATGTCTCTACAGTTACAGTTTCGTTTTGTCTCATTCATCCGTTGACTGTCCTCATTGTAGGACAGTCAAATCACGAACTCCCACAGATACATCAGTCTTTCTCCTAGTTAGTTCTTCTTTTCATCTTAACATCGTTTCAAAACAGTGTTAAGAGTATCTAGTACTGACAACATACATTTACTGTGTATTCAAGTGCAAGCAGTTTTTCCGGTGCAGTCATTTTTTTTTAAAAGGCATCGAGGACGATCGGTGCAAAAAGTTTGACTAAATAGTCCCACTGACAGTTTTGTTGTCTGGCCATGTATTCTAGACTGGCTGAATGTGCTTCTGAACAAATATACGGCAGAATGACATTTCCGAAGAACTACAAACCAAAGAAGTAATCAGATGGAAACTCCCTTTTCAACTCTAAAGTCGATTTTAACAGAAATCGAAAGCCTTTTGGGGGAAAGGAGGGGCTGGGGTCTGCTAAGGGGTCTGACACTGGCAGATGGCGCGCAAGAAGGTCGTAGGTTAGTCAAGAGTTTGTGTGTATATTCTGGTCTCACAGTGACGGGCTAATGGGAGGATTCCAGGAGGAGACCATTCTGTGCTCAACGATAATGTGCTTTATAGGCAGCGCATGCGTCTCCAGTGGCACGGAGGCGAGACGACGAACTGGTATTAACGACCGTGGTTAGACGATGCTTTTACACTCCACCCTGCATTGCTCCGGTTGTGGGCTTTTTTATTTCGAGATCACGTGAGGGCGCGGAAACAACACACACACACAGGCACATACACTTTCAAACTAAATAAACCTCCAAATAAAAAAAAACTTTGAGCTCTGTGGATTCGTTTTATGACTCTCAGATTCTTTTACATCCATGTAGTTACATAATTTTCTTTCTCCATTTCTTCTGTCTGTTGTGTGTGTGTCTCTCTCTCAATCTCTCTCTCCATACGCATGCGCATATAAACAGTAATGAAAGCATACACAACCTCAAAGTGCAACCATGCAGCACATCTATTAAACCTCTAACATTGAGGAAATGAGGAGCTGAGAAGGGACAGACAGCATCACCACGATTGTGTTCCCTCTTTCAATCTCACTCGAGACTTTCATCAGCTTTTTTAAGTAAACAACTGTCAGAACGCATGGCACATAAATATCCACTTTAGAAGGGTTCTCGCAAAGCTTCGCTGTCCTAAACATACTGTAAGTCGAAAGAAATGCCGTGGGTCCGGATGGAACAGTTCGGTCGACACGACTATCCCCAGCGGATGAGGAATAGCTGTTGGAGGGCAGCTTCAAAGAAGTTCCACAGTATGTTCTGGCGCCTCTCTGCTGCTGGACCTCCCTTCCTCATCCTCCTGTTGCCCAATGGCATGGCACAGACTCTGGTTTAACAACTCTTAAGTATTGATTTAGGGCCTGCAGGTCAAAGGTCTTCGGAAGAAATGGATGCTGTGAGGCTCGGAACCGGTTCACCGTTACTGTAAATAATACAAAAATTGCATGCGTCTGCTTGCGTGCCAGCACCGTATGTAGGTGGACAGGAACCCACTTTTTAGAATTCTCCTTAAGTTTATTTAATATGTCCTGTTTCTTTCTTGTTTCAGAAAATGTATGGCAGATAAATAAATTGGTATCCTTAGAGCTTGGGCCTTCACTGACACCGGGTCATGCTCCAGTTGATATTTTAGAGAACTTTCAAGGTTTCTTGGAGGTTTTCCAATTTTTACAAAAGTGTGATTACTAATTATTTTCTCTTGTTATTTTGGATGAATGGAAAGCAGCTAGAAAGAACAACAAAGATATTATTTAGTTTTATTTATAGGCAGTTACATTTGCTTCCTAATATTGTTAACTTTAACGAGTAGTTTTAATTCCTTGAAAACAGACCTTCTACACACGAAATAACTTTTATGGTAGAAAAGCAGTTCTGGAGTCATTCTTGAGCTTTTTTGATCGTTCACCTGGTACTCACACACGTACACACATCCTAAACTTCCTGTATTATGCATGAAAACAGCTGCAGTCACGAAGGTAAAGGGTGAACACAACATCCTGACATTAAAGTCCTGAATTCGCTCAAATCTTTGCTGGTCACTTAGAACTGGCGAAGACACATCAAAACTTCGAATGGCTGCCTAAAGTTGAATATCTTTTGTGGTCAGAAGACCCGCAAAATGTGTCTTTTGCATTTATTTAAATTTGTGCCTCAGAACAAAAATTTCGAGGATCTTACCGCAAAAAAAAAAAAAAAGTGCTCAAACTAATTTCGACCATTTTTCGCCTCTGTCAATAGAACTCTGGACACAGCCTCGGATTTTCCTGGGATGTGAAACGTTGTCTTGAAAACGGTTTCAAAATTCGGAATATTACACCTGTCAAAAAACTCTTACTGTGATCGCTATTTGAAAGTGTGTGATCGTTCCCTTGACGATCTGCAGTTGTAGGACTAAATGCTGTTTTCATTTGTTTACTGCCGAGGGTGTTTTTTCCCCTCTTTGACGTCCAACCACAAACCGACGAGCAATTATCGATGTTTGCTTGAAGGACACGCAGAGGATGGTGGGTGATTCTCCAGAAGTGTTCTGGTGCTGTCTAAGTGTAAGGCAGTTCTGTGAAATTGTTCGCCGTCTGTTTGCCGCCAGAAGAGAGCTGTCTTCTCCTGGGTTCCTAGCATCACACTAGACCTGTTCTCCTCAGGGCAAGAAAAATCCGCGCTAACGAAGCAGGAATAAAGCTATTTAGCTCTCGTCTAGCAGCTTAGCGCCAGGCTGGCTATAAGTGAAGTGATTTATTCGTGCAGAAAATAAGAAGTAAGTTATACAAGAAGCAGGAGAAAAAAAAAAGGAAGGGGGGAAGGGAATGAAAAAAAAACAAATAAAGAAGAAGAAGCAGAAAGAAAGAGAAGAAAAAAGGGACGAAGAAAAAAAATATCCATAATAGCATAATTTACTAATGATGTGCTTGAAATCTCGTGTCCGGTTCTACCTTTACAAATTTTCATGGATCTGACAACTTTCCTCAGTTCAGTGACCTTGCAATCATTCCACTCATCTGTACAGTATCAACGACATCGACCTGAACTGTAGACATGACTACAGGTAGATTTCTAATGTTTACCTAACAGTCTTCATATACCGAGCCTGTGATGTTTATTCGGTAGCTTGTTTGTTTTCGTATACCTTAGTGGGCTTTGAACCCTTCAGGAAATGTGGCGGATTCTTTAAATGTTTTTAAAATCAAGGTGTGTACATGTTGTCTATCTTACGATCAAATCTTCGTATTAAGAAAAAAATCCAAACAATATTTTTTTTAAACTAGCATCTGCAAAAATGAGATGCATGAAAAACGAATAATATTTCATAATTATTTTTATCTCAAGATCGAGCGTCCTTTCTAGGAGAAATTTGAAGAACATATTTTCTATAACCGACATGGACTTCTCGGATGTCAAGAGCAAACTGCATTTTCGTGTATCTCTTTAGGTATTCGACCAACTCTCTGCACATCAGTCATATCCATGGCAACGGGACGAGACACTGGAGGCTGAGTGCTCTCTTCTCCCCGGAATTTAAATTATTGAGCAGGAATAGCCACTCCGGACCAACTTACTGAGTGTCTAGCGTGAACAACTCGAGGAAAGGAGCTTTTTTAAGGACCCCTGGGGCTTCCATCTTGTCCATTTTTCATGCATTCTTGTCTGTGTTAACTCTCTTAATCTGTCTGCTTTGATTTAAGGCATGAAATGGAAGTTGGGCGGTATCAGACTTGTCAGACTGATTGTTGATGGGGCGTGATAATGGCCATCCACTTCATGATGTTTCTGGCAAATGGTAGGCGGCCCACCATCGGGTTAACGACGGGGAGATGTTGTGAATGAGTGAAAGAAGCACTTGCCGGGAGGTGATAAGAGGTAGTGAGTGACAGCATGACAGTACTTCGATACAGCAGAACTACTTTACTGAAGAATGGAGAAGCCATGGATACAAAATGTGTCGATGCTAGAGGGTTTGATGGAGTCTTTGCCAGGTACAGTAGCGTGTAAGAAAACGTATTTGAGCCCTAGATCATCAAGAACTGTCATTGATGCATGAATTAAGCGAGGCAAATGTTTCCAACACCAACAACTCTTGGGAAATGTGATAAAGCTAAACCTTACTCTTTTTAAAGCGAGTGATCACAAACACTTAGCTGGACAGTGTGTGCCAAAGAATTATTGCAAAATATTACAGATAGTGCCTAACTCACTGGACACTGACAATTTGCTGCCTATTGTGTTTACTTAGAGTGGCCAAAGGTTGCATAGCACATTGTGTTTATTTTAAGATTTTTTAAATAAAATTTATGCGCGCACACACACAATCCCATCACACCCACACACAAGGCTACAAAACAACGCTTTCATGTAAAAAAACAAAAACAAAAAAAACCAAACAAACTACAAGTATTTGGGAACAATAACATCGCTGTTTTTTATTTTTTCCCCTCCAGTAGCTAGCTAGCGTGTATCTTGCTGGCTAGCTAAACATGAAGTTAAAACCGACCAAACTGTCAGACACAAGCCTGAAAATTTCGACGTTTGTTTCAAAAATCTAAGAACGATAATTTCAGGAAAAGCTAAGTTAACTTTTATGTTTCCAGAACTCAGAAACACAGAACATTCCAGAAAAACTTAACTTCTTGTCGGCGCAAAAGACGTTTTTCCCATCGTAGCTTACAGTTTCTCATCCTCGCAGTGACGCCTTGGAGTTGTTTCCCTTGCCTCATCTGAGAGTCGAGTTGTCTTTTCTTTTTTTTGTCTGGTCTCGTCCTGTGTGCGGGGTGCTACGCACGTCATGGCAGGACTAAGAAATGCAATTTCGCCTGTAAAAAGACAACGAGTTTGTATTGTTTCCACAAGGAACAGCTGCCACGTGCAGTGCCTGTGTTATACACGGTAAAGTGAATGAAGGAAGCGCTGGCGTCCATCTTTATGTACATGTACACGTGCACGCACTCACTCTCTATATTTACATGGTTGTTCTCACAAATGTCTGAATACAGCACACATTGTAACGAGCACTCAGTAACTTTATCCGTTTCTTCCCCCATCACTCTCATAGTTTGTTTCAGCTTTTATCGCTTTTAAGTGTCTAGTAGTCGTGGTACCTGGCTTTGTTCGGTTTGATTTATGATTTTTAATGTTTCCACGATTGTGCTCGGTCTTACATTTATGTCACAATTTCTTCTGCATGGTACATCCAGCGGTAGCAAATCACCATCTTCATCATCGTCGTCGTTGTCGTCAAACAACTCAATAAGTAGATAAATGAAACATTTATCACACCATGTGCCTGATGTTCATGAGTCTCTAGACAACTGAAAATGTGTGTGTGTGTGAGAGATGCACATATTGAAAATAGGAGCAGGTATATAAGATCAGAAACTTATAATGAACGTATAACAGAAAACGGAAGTTTTTCGAAATATGCAAAAGGGAACGTCATTTAAAAACCAGTTTTGTTACTGATACTTCTACTGATGATGATGATGATGATGATGATGATGATGATGATGATGATGATGATGTATAAAGCGCATACTCACATTCGTGAGGAGCTTACTCTTAACGTTTGATGCAATGAAAAGAAAGAATGTCAGAACATAAAAAGGTATCCAAGACAAGCACAGCCATGGTAACGGCCGTGACCGCAATGTACAGATGTGGATGTGGCGAGGAATCGCATGATTGGTCAATTTGTAAAAGCGAGATTCATCCTCCATCGATTGGCTGCTCCACATAGTGTAGGCCACTTGGTCAAGAATGCCTCAGCAGCTTCATCATTGTGTTGAAGTTTGTCACTAAGTTGGCAGCAAGAGAATTAATTTACAAACATCCTGAAATGTTGCTTCTTGACGAGACAAAAACGAAGCAATCCAAACTATTTCCCCAATCGAAACAATTATTGACAGAATCGTAAAAAAAAAAATGTGGATCAGTGCCATTAATCGTGAAAATTGTCAACCGTTCCGCCGAGAATGTGCCCGAGGCCGTCATTTGGCAGACGACAGAAAAATCCGGTGAGATCCATTGAGAATGTTTTCTGCCCTTCAGCAAGCACAGCTAGTCGCAAAAAGGATTCAGGAGCTCCACCAACATAAGAAAGGAGATCAATCGCATGTAAAAACAGTACAGTCGGCCCTCAGCATCTGTGGTTCTGATTATTCGTGGTTTTGCCATCAATAATTAAACGAAACAGTTCTTAGTTTAGCTGCCTACTGCAGAAATGCGCAGACGGCACGCGGGGATTAGATATTCACAATAAAACTTAAAAATCATTAGCAATTCATAAAATAAATAGAATAAATAAACTACATTGTTGATCCTGTAATTTTTAAAGTTATGAAATAATTTTGGCAATGCATATACATAGCTTATTGTTTTACACTTTTATGTGCTCAGTATGGTCAAAAGTGGTAAGGGTTAAGGGTCAGGCGTTGGTGGATTCTTGGGTTACTCTCAGATTTTGCACATTCGTGGGGGAGAGGGAAGGTCCTGCGCCAGCATCTTCACCCACACCCAGGGTATGCCAATGGCTGATTTCCTCGCAGGTCAGTACTAGCACGTGACTAGGGTGTAGGATCCAAACTTGTAACCATGATACACAATAGGCTGTATCACTTGTTGAAAAACACCGTAACTGACACCTGTGATAGTGTTTATTTATATCCAAAATAATTTACTTCTGTTCTTCGAATTATTTCATTTCTTTTATATTTTCAACATTTAAAAGTACTTCTAGCAATTTTATTCATAAATATACTAATTTTTTTTTGTTAAATTGCTAAGTATTTATTTATTTCAGTTTTATTTTACATTTATATTTAATGTATTATTTTGCTTATTATTTTATCTTTGTCATTTTTAAAGGAAATTTCTGCATCTTTTAATACAATAAATTTTGTCGATGCCGTCATTTGTATCTGGGGTCGTAATATGAAACTGGGGTAAGTTCTTGCCCTCTGGGGAAAGTGGGGAAATAAAGGTCATGACAGACAGAAACAAGACGGTTGCTATTAACGACATAATTTCGCCCTGGGACAAGGAATTATCCTGGCTTCATCACTATCGAGTTTATTGTGTGAGGAGCGTTGATAAAACTTGGATAAAAATATTTTAAAAATCATCAACATCATGAAAAAGTTGCCTCTACTAGCAATAACATTAGAAAGCGAAACCGAAGAAATGATACGTAGAGTAGACGCGAAAGTAGACGAGAAAAGTGTCCAGTAAAAAAATGTTGTCTCAGGGAAACGAATGGAACCCATTCATTTGAAGGTAAAAAGAAATACTACGGAAAAACGTAAGACGTAGAGAGCAAAAGAGCTTGAAACTAGTCGGCAGCCAAACCGTGGTTTAGAGAAAATTGAAGAAGATTGGATTGCGACGAAAAAAAAAATCACCGAAAATTATGGCTCTGCAGCTTCAAATGGAGCCATTAGATGCCAACTGAGGAAGTTTCTGGAATACTGTAATCTGAGTTGTGCTGACTTCACCATGTTTCTGTAAGAATTGTAAAGAGGAACTGAAGACTGATAAAACTGCTTCATTGAGTCTGATACGCCCTCTGTATGTCTCTTGCTGTTTATAAGGCTACCTGATGATCAGGTCTTCATGTCTGCTTCCATTAACAATATTACTGGGCAATTCTGTATGTCTTTTGCCGTTAATAATGGTAGCTGATGGACAGATCTTATTGCCTCTTGTCGTTAATGAGGCTACGTGATGAGAAATTCTGTCTAGTCTTTCACTTTTCTTCGCTTTTTGTTAATCAAAAACTTTCTTTAGTGCCAGGAAACCTAAAGTGCATAACTGAAACCCCATTAGCTCTGTTTTCTTTCAAAATGTTTCTATTCTGCAAACAGTTCTTTGTCCAAGACTTATTCTTATTTTTACTGGGAGCGCTTAGTACGATTCCTTTTTGGTCACTTATTGATGCCACCTCACTTTTATGTTTTTTTCCTTCGCTGTTTTGTTGATCGAAAATTCTTTTCAATACCACTCTCTCAAAAACTGTGAAGCTGTGCAACCGTAAATTTAGCCGTTGTGCTGAATTCCATTCAAAGACTACTGATTCAAGGGGAAGAAATCAAGCGAACAATCTTTTATGTAGCTTTAATCTCTTCGTCAGATGTTTGGATTGTCCTCCTTGCCTTGACATGGACAGTTAAATTGCTCCTTGTCTATGGAGTCCTGACAGCCGTGGAAGCACAAACCAAAAATAACAGTCCACAAAACCCACAGTCACTTTTAAATCAGTCAGTTTTTATTTAAGAAAGAAGGAGAAGCTAGAGAACAATTAATGAAAATATGATAATAAATGTATATTTATATAATACTCTATCACAACATCAGTGTCATGCTCCGCGTACTCCAACATTCTCACACTGACAAAGATAACAAAGAAGGGTCACGCCCATGGCCGCTTGACCTTTCATCTGCAACACTGCCTCCACGCCGCACTCGTTGTCCTTCGTCTCCTCCGATTGTCTGTAACATAGTCAACATCATACAAAGCCCCAGTCTACCGCACCTACCCACATCCCTCCCTCCAACCTGTGCATTACCTACACTGTTAGATCATGTAAATATTAGTCCCTGTTCTTTGGTTCCACTTGCGTGTTGACAAAGTCTTGTCTGATGATCTTCGTCAGGACACTCAGGACTTGAGCTGTCTGGCCATGACTGGCAGGCAATGATCTGAACCCTGAACTCAAGTGCATCGCTCCCTAGATGCTATCAATGCAGTGTGGGTTTTCGTTTTATTTCTGTTGATCAAAAGTTTCTAAGAAGTATCAGTGTGAATGAGCAAGAGTTACTCTGTTTGCACAGTTTTCATGTTGGCAAGCGGGACATTTTATGGGTTGTTCGTAGCCAAAGACTCTTCTCTCATCCGGGTGATGTCTGTTGTAAACGTGAAAAGACTGTTATGGTCTGGGTAAAATGTAATATTCCAATATACACTTAGTGGTGGTGGTGGTGAAGATGATGATGATGATGATGATGATGATGATGATGTTGATGATTGATGATTGATGATGATTGCACTTACATTAGCACATTTTCCACCCACTTGTTCTCTTGGGTTATTTTCCTTGATCTTTTTATATTTGGATTGTATTTCTTTATTTTATGCTGCGTTTATTGAGTTTTTTGGTCTTTTGTTTATTTTGTTTTGCTGTCATCCTATTCGTTTTGTATTTCTTTTGTGAGTTTTTTTTTTGTTCTTTTTGTATGTCTTTTAATTCTTTCGTCTTTTTTCTGATTGTCTTTTTGTTTTTTTGTGAGTTCTTTCAATCTTTTTTTTTTAATTCTCATTTTTGTGCTTTTGTTGTTATTCTTTTTCTTTGCTGGTGTAGTTATCTTTTCCCAAACAAAAGCATAAAATTCATTGTCTTGTAATTAATGAGAAGAAACGTTAACAAAGTATAGAAAATTTAGAAGTAAGAGCAGCAACAGAAACTATAATATTTGCAGTAGCAGCAACAATTATCACGGTAGTATTTACAATTTCAACACTGGCACCATCATTCGCTCGACTATCGCCACCATTATCACCATTTTCATCAGCACATCCTTTCTTAACATTCTTGATACTCTGAATGCATGCTCACTTACCTCCACAATGGGAGGGAAATGGAAGAGACGGAAGGCGGCTGAAGAGAAGAGAGGATGGGAGGAAATGTTGACAGCAGTGTCAGCGCCATCTACTCCCACCTTGCTGCTACTTCTTCTGGAACTGGAGATGGCCACTGGTCAATACACACAGTCGGCAAATTGGCTAGGGACTACCACCGGCCAGGAACATTTTCTGAGCAAATTTGACTTTGGTTCAGTGTGGACAGGGCTTTGAGACATTGATAGGTCAGGGTCTTGCACTGAAAGTGTTGCAGAGAGGCAGACATGGGTAGAGAGAGTTGGAATGAAGGAAGTGTGGGAAGAGGAAAATATGTAAGTCTGGAATATACGTATCGTATGTCTGTAGTTAGTCTAGATAAAGGAACTAGGGGGGATAACCACGAAACTCTCTTGCAGGAAGTAACTTTACTGTCTTACCCTGGTCTTTGTCATCTGGACAGACGAGGTTAGCGATATATTGTTCTGACGATGTCTGATCACAGAGATTTCAAGATAAGTTATCAGTATTTTCTAGCTTTTATTTCATCATTTAATCCTATGAACAACTCAAGATGATTGTATGTGTAACCGTTACAGGACAAGAACAGTGCCGTTGGACTTGTGAGTAAGGCACAATAAGTTCCGACATTTTGTAGCTGATTTTCGAGTTATTTTTGAAATTGATGATTTATTTTGAACATTATATATGCGTCGAGTTTTAACTGATGCACGTTTTAATATTTCACACTATTTTTAGCTACGAAGAGAATGTGAAACTAAGGTTTGAAACTATTTATCAAGCTGTCAATTAGCCATGCGCGGCCTTATCTCTGCCACTGAATATTCATTCAAGAACGATACAAGAGATATGCTTGCTGGTGTGGTGTGATCTTGATGCCCAACGTATTCTGAAGTCTGTATGTACATCGGCATAAACCTTCCTTCTTGTCCATCAGAGTAAATGACTGTAGCTAAGCCCAGCTAAGCGCAGTTCATTACGGCCACACCAGGATTTGGACGCATCTGTGTGGATGCTGAGGAAATTATTGCAGTGGGGCATTCCACAGTCGGGACAGCGGCGCCAGGAAGGTCAGGAAATGGAAAACATTAACGGTTATGAAGCTGGGAGAGCCGCTCACAGACGCTTTGAAAGCGCGAGATTGTGCTGGTGACGTCATGGCTTACAGAAACATGGAATCGCATCCTCCTATCGACATCGCCCTCGCTCGCTCCTCCACTTGATTTTTTTTTTTTTTGTCACTGTGAACAAGATTCTGGAAGCCAAGAGTAAGCCAAACAGCCTCCGCAAAAAAAAAAAAAAAAAGTGGAGTGCAACACTACCTGCTTCTCATGAATGCGAAGCTAGGATCTGTCGCGCCGCCCAGACAGGGCCATTCCTCACATATTTGATCATGCAGAAATCTGAAAGATTGCTAACCACACGTACAGTCAGTTCCCTTGAAGAAATGTTCCACCTTTTTTTCTGCTATTTTGCTTCATTCCACCCCCCACCCTTTCCTTTCTGTTTGTTTGTGAGGGAGCGGGGGGCTTGCGGGTGTTGCAAGAGGGGATCAGCGGATGGTCGCACCCGACAAGCAGCAGTAGCCGCACGCGACAAACTTTCCTTTCGCTTGACGTGAGGGCTCGCCATTACAGGGATTTGCAGGGGTCTGGCACCGCTACTGTTTCCCCGCGCAGCTGTCTCTTGTGCTGTGAAAGGCGGAAGGATAGGATGTGTGCATACGGTTCTGCGCACAATGTGTCCTGGCCACCCGTCGAGGTCGCCAGCTAAGGTCAATACATTAGTTACCGGATGAACGGGTCTTTTCGATTTGACTGCATCGCCTTCGAACCTTTTAACCTCTTAGTTTGTCCAAAAAAACTTTAAAAAAAAAAACAAAACAAAAAAAAAAACCTCTCTCTAGCTTCCTAACTTCGTCCATTTAATAGCGCACCCGAGATTCATTGCCCCATCGGTCTGTACAAGGGTTTCTCCAAGATCGTATCCGATGTCACTTTCGCTATTGTTCCCTGCTTCGAGAGTTGCTGCGCCTTTATTGGATTGTCAGAGTTCATCGTCTGCTTTAAGAAATTGGATAGAAGACCAGGAAGGAGGAAAGAACAACTGCGATATCGATTTCAAACAAGCAGGGAAACTTTACTCTTCAACGTTCATTAAACTGCCACTTCTTGTCTGAAAACTTTAATTTCTAGTTGGTAAGTGAGCGGTGACGTAATCACACCATTTGCAAAAAAAGCACACACACAGACAAAAAAAAAAAAAACAACAAAACAAACAAAAAAACACAAACCCAAAAAACAAAACAGGAAGTGCCTTGTTACAATGACGAGCACGCATCATAGGTCCTAGGGTTTTGAAAATATTTTAAATACTTTAACACAGCCCCAAGTCTTTACCTTTAATATTGTGCATCCACTGACGGTTACTCATCTAACATTGCTTACCGACCCACCCAACCACATCCAACTCATCCGTTTGTTTTGTGTGAATGGGTGGGATGGTGTTTGTGCATGGGTCATCTTTAATTTTTTAGTTTCTTAAAATGTAGGTAGGTTTTGTAAAGTGCATAAATTTCCCTGATGATAATGATGATAATTGTTATTATTTATTTATATCTTTGAACACCATTACCTTAGATTATGCAATTCTTTATCTTAGAAATGGTCCAAAAATGTTTCCTATTAGGTCACAATATGTGCTAAATTCACTCTATTTTTGACTACTAGTGCACCGGCTATTGTAAATCGATGATTGTTTACTAAAATAATGCTTCCACCCTTTTTTGTAACGCTCACCCAAAACAAAATCTTTGCAGGATTAATTTATCTCAAACGCTTTGCAGAGTATAGAAACAATAATAATACAAATAACGAAGAAGTGGACTTGAAGGTTTTAGTGGCGGAACAGATCGGGTCGGATGTAACTAACCCTGTAAGACTGAAGAAAGATGGACTTGCAGACTGCATTGATGTGAGATTCATGAGTCAATGATGTGTTGATGAAAACAACCAGGCAAAGTGGTGAGAGTAGAGGATGATACACATGTAAGTTATTAGCAGAGGCTGTTAAGACGATTTCACATCATTCACCTTCAGCTTGTGGACGTCCAGACTTTCACAGTGCCAGACCCCTTCAAGTCAGACACGCAAAAGAATGTTATTATTTAATATTTCCGAGAAACTTTGCAAAACAAGAATAATTTAGTTTTGTTGTTATTTCTCGGGACTTCGTCTCGGTTGAAAAGTGTAATCACTTGTTTGCTCGAGCAACGCGAATACCTCTAGAGAGGTAGCATTTACTTTTGGCTATAACCAAGATCGTAGCACATCCTCAAGTTTCTATGGAAATGGTCGTCACCTTGGAAACAACAATTGGCTGGATGGTCTCACTGGCGATAGACAAATAAAATTCCCCAAAGACTGCCTGTCACCATAAAACGAGATGGCCGCTCGTGGCCGGCGGCGTTGGGATTGGCCAATCTGGAAGACTGGAAGGAAACTGAGAGGATGACACACAGGTTGGTCACGTGGATTGAGAAATCCATGGATCCGAGTAGACATGTCATTGCTCTTCACTGAGACATCGTAACAAGTGACATCCCTTCTCCTCCATGTCTCATCAAGTCCTTTCAAAACTATTCGTCTTGACCATTTTTTACACCCGATTAAAAAGCAAGCATTAAGAGGGAAATAGTATAATAAATGTATAAAATGGTCAAAACGAATATAGTTTTAATTATACATCAGTCCTGCTACCCATGTCCGTGCTTAAAACATATTACAACAGGGTTTCTATGGAAACAAAGGACCTACCATAGTAACAATGTTTTGTCTAGTCCGGAATTTTCATCGACCTTAATTTTTATTCCGTCTCTCATTAAAGAAAAAAAAGCCGACGAGGCTCAATGCTAGGAAGGCTGCATTGGCAAAGGTAAGTTAATTACGGAGTTTGGAAGTTAAACTTGACTCTTAATCTGTCGCTACAGTAATTACATGAGGTGAAGGGGGAGGTATGTGATGTTAATTTTGTAAATCTGAACAAACGACACCCTGGTGGTTGCGAGCTACGCCCAGTTAACCCGTGTTGCCACCTCTCTTAACGGCTTTAGCGAGGACTTGTAAGTTATTTGTGGCTTTTCTGATTGAAAAAAAATGTGGCTGCATCAATGGCGCTGATCTGCTGTAGTACTATGGGAAAATCCTTCTATTTCTTTAGGTTATCAATCTCTTGTGGCGATCGTGGTTGGCATTGATAGATGATCCTTTTTCAAATGCTGTTTTCAAGGTTACGAGAAGTGTGTAGAACTATTGTTTCATGAATTCCAGAGCGACTCCATATAACGAACAGTTTTAATCCCATCAAAAGCGAAAGATTCAATTAAAGAAGAAAAAGAGTTTGGAAGTGGAGGGGGTGAGGAATTAAAAGTAAAGGGAGAGAAGTTGCTGTCGTGATCCACTCTTCAGCGCCGCGAGACTAAAAATGATTGCCTCCTTGCATTATCATCTGCAGCCAAACGACGCCCCGGGCTATTGTTTTCGCCATGGAAACGACCTGTCATCCTTCACTGTCCTCACACCAGTGTGTGGCGGTGTGAAGTGCATTATTTTTCACAGACTTTGACCTCAGCAATTCTGGTGCTGTCCTCGCACACCTAAAAAAATTCTTGATGTGTCAATAGCTACGATTTCTTTCTTTCTTGGACCCTACATGTAATGAAGGGTCCATGTTCTTTCTCAGGACCCTTGCGCCATCCATCGCAGACTTTGACAAATAATGTTGACAAAACTTCACTTTTCCAACGGAATTCCATTTCCTGCGATCCATAGCATCGGCAACGGGGACGAATTAATTATCTTTTTACTGTCAGAACAATCTTTTTACCCCAAATATCTTCTACTGCGCAATATTGCCTCCTCCGGGGAATGAATGTGAGAAATATGTAAAAACAAAGCACACCCACACACACACACACACGCATGTGCTTAAAATTCTTTTCAAAATCAGGAATATGATTGAAATTTTTGTACTTTAAAAAAACTTTTAAATCCAGAATTTCATGGACATTCAATGCTTGCTGAAACTTTATTCAGATCAAAAATGTGGCAGATATTAAAGCCCGTTTCATTTTCAAGTAGTTAGAAAGTTAGAAATACCCCTCCCAACACTCTTTTTGTGAGCAAAGGACAAACAGCCGACATCTGTTGTTAACCATGTATGGTCACCTTCTAAGTTCACTGACTTCCCAGCATTTCATTCTGTTTAGACAATGCTCCATATGTTTGCAGCCCATGACATTTGATACCTTGAAACCGTTTGTAAATTCCTTCCAAGTTAGCTTGAAGTAATATTTAGAAAATTCAGTAACTGTAGTAGTAAAAAAAAGTGATAGACATGATTCAGAACGGGTTTGTAACACTTTGGTATATGACTCGTGTGAAGGTCTCCTTTAACAACACCAGTCGGCTTCTTTAATGAACCTTACAGACACAAAAGCATTCTTTAACGAAAAACATCAAATTCACGAAAGAACACCAACGACACCCTTACATTACTATTTTCATTTATTTCACATATTTTCACACCTTCTCCCACTCGAAACAGACGACACTCTTATTCCAACTAGTGAGCTTAAGAACTCATATTTTTTCCTGTTTTTTTTTTTTTATCGAGACAATACATTTTTTAATCTTCTCAATCACAAAGTCGTTCTCAATGTGACATCACGTGTTCTGCTGCAAGCCAGTCACTGTCCGATCTCCTCCCGTCCCGGCAACCCCAGTAGATGCACTTGTGGATGAGGACAGCGTGACATGTGATATGTTCTTCAGGAAGAGGAATTATTTTGTAATCACAAGTTGGAGCAGACCTGTAATAGCGACTTCCTGCTCCATCTTTGAGCGAGCAGTGTGCGATGTCACAGACTGAATGACTTCCGGCAATAACAACACAGATCGACTTTCAAAATAAGATTGAAGATCGAACCAACCAGCTTCAGACTTTGTGGATAACTACGGCGACCTGCCGCAACTAAACACCAAGAAGGACTAAGAGGACTAAATATTTAATGTCAGAAAACAATATGGCAGATGGCAGTAAGGAGCCAGAAACTTTAAGAACTTGTTTTCACAGAAGAGGAGGTTAAAAAAAACCAAACAGCTGTTATGAAAATAGTGTGAAAGTTGAAGGTTAACCTCACAGCAATACCAGTGATTGACAATCAACAACTGAACATCCACAGGCCCTACAAGCATCCCTCGTGCATCATTAACAGCCTACATGGAATAATAATAAAATGTTGGAACAGAACGTCAGTGCAAAAGTGTTAATAAACAGCTTGAAGATAAACACATCACATCGTGATAGTGAGCACAAGAGTAATTTCGCTGGGAAGGAATAAAATTTAAAAAAAAAAACAGAAACAACGATTGAAGCAGATAGCTTTCAGAAAGAAAAATAGCTGGAGGGAAATTTGGACAGAAAAATAGCCTGTGGGAAATTCAAACAGATCAAACTGTCGTGAGGTCGCAACTGGATGGAGTTCCCCTCCTCCCTCCTTGTTTTCTTTATTTCTTTTTTTAATTTTTTTTTTCAGTTATATCCAAAGTTTAAGAATAGTTCTTATACTCTTAAAATGTTTGCATTTATATTCACCTCAAACGTACATAAGATTTCTGCTCAAGCCTTGATTTCATGAGAACTTGTCATTTCCAATAGAA
Source organism: Pomacea canaliculata (assembly GCF_003073045.1). Taxonomy (NCBI): domain Eukaryota; kingdom Metazoa; phylum Mollusca; class Gastropoda; order Architaenioglossa; family Ampullariidae; genus Pomacea; species Pomacea canaliculata. The sequence goes on along the minus strand of NC_037594.1, from coordinate 18,024,778 downwards.
AGACACTATTTTGCGAGGAAACAGATACAACCGCTCGAGGATCGCACCTCGGCCACATTCCGCCATTGACCGACAAGAAAACCAGAGACTTCCAAGAGTCTAGCTCCGGTAATGACCTTTGACCTTTAGCGTCATTACACGCAAACAGCTTTCTGTCAAAAAACTGTAACATATCGTTTGGAGAATAAGAGCGGCCAGCCAGTGATGCTAATCTCCACAGAGACGAAAAAATGGTGAAACTGTAGAAACCTTAGCAAAAATCTTGCCATCGATTCACGGAGGAGAGGTCACAGTTGTGGTCAGAGCATGTCCGTTGAGGTGTTAAAAAGACAGAAGGAGAAGTCGGTAATAACTTCTGTACTAATTAGTAAGCTTCATCTTGTTCGTACTTCGTCCTTCACAAAGCATCTCGCGAGCAGCACCACTCCCCTCTCTTTCTGTAAAAAGTGGAAGGAATGGATGGATGAGCAGATGATAATGGAACACGCCTGTCGCTCACAACGGAAGTAGAAATATAAAATAAATTTCATCAAACAAAAATTAATCATGATAGATGATAAAAAATTATAAAATCTGAATGTCATGATCACATCAAAATACGTGTGAACAAATAGAGGAAACTGTGCAGCTTCAGTGAATTAGAAAGACCAGAAGGGAAAAATTAACTTAGAATGCACAGAGGGAGATATAAGGTTTATGAATATGATACCTAAAGGGAGAAAGTCCTTGGGGTTTATGCGTATTGAAAGCACGCGCGCGCGAACACACACACACACAGACAGTCGTTTCTGTCGAGGGCAATGTCGGCATGCTCTTGGCATGAAGTTCTTCCTCCACCGTTCAAAGCAAATAAAATTCAATTTTATCTGCTGCTGCTGCTGCTGCTGCTGCTGCCAGTTCATCGACGGGCTTGAGTTTTTCATCGGCTGCAAGGAAACAGAGTTACATCTCTGTCGACCAAGCAAGCCTCTCGGACAGCTCTCGGTGACTCGCACACAGTCAAGCTGGCAGGCCGACGATAATAACTTTGCCGTGCATTTAGTAACAGGGTTTAAGGATAATCAGCTGCTGGAAGAATCTGACAATAATTTCACGAGAAGTTGGCATATTTACGTGCCCAATTTTTCAGCAGTTTTGAGCAAAGCCCTTGACTAACTCTGGGGGGGGGGCAGAGAAGGCGACAGAGGGACGCCGAACATTCTCCCTGAATGACTCTCAGAAGCCTCGATGTACAGTTGAATGGCAGTTGTGCAGCATCAAGTTCATATTCATGTGAATCTCTTTTTTTTTTTAATCAGCAAAGTTAGTCAAGCGTGAAATCAACTGATTGGTTTTGACGTCACACGCCTATAAATAGTCCTAACATTGCCCCTCCTCACCTGCTCTCCCCAGTCAGTCAGTTGGCTACAAGCTGGTATCTTATCAGAAAAACAGAAACTACAAAAAAGTTGGCATTATTTCAGCGAGTTTTTTTTTTTTTTGTGCCGATTAATATTCACTTACTGTCCTCCGAGATCGTGAAGCATTTTTATTATAAGCCTCAAGATTGTTAAGATTGTTGCAAAGTAATTTTTTTTTTTTTTTGGTCAAGCTTCCATGATAAACTTGAATTATATTTTGTCAGGGAAAAAAAAAACGAATTCTGGTACGAATTTGTTAGACAGTTTGAAATCCACTCACGCCTCCCGGGCTCTCCAGCAATTTTTCCGTTTATGAAATCTCGTCCAGGTTAGGTTCACCCCAACTCTCCTGAAACCCGCCTCCAGTGAAAGAATTGTTGTATCATTTCCAACAGATTCAAAAACTGGAAAGATAAAAGAAAAGGATTTGTTGACTCGTTTGAGCTTAAACTATGAAGAAGGTAACTGGTATATTAGGAAAACCCTGTCAAAAATATTTCCCACAATAACCCTTTCTCGGTATCTCAGGAGTTCTACTTAAAATCTGGTATTTTTGTTGTTGTTGCTGTTGTTGTTGTTATCGATGCTATATTTAGTGAGCAACGACTTCAGATTCTGCGAAATGCAGTGCAAGACTGTGTCAGTGTTCGTTGTGGGGACGGGACCCTCAGAGGTCTGCTGAGCCCTGTCTGCTCTCTCCTGCCAAGTTCATTATTATTATTCATGAAGTTGTGTCATCCAACTGTGATGACAGATCAGAGACACTTGCACATGCACGAACGACAAAAGTCGCCTGGTGTGAGCTCGTGCGTGTGTGCGTGCGTATATGTGTGTGTGTGTGAATGAGTCAGACAGAGATAGAGAGAGAGAGAAACCGATACAGCAGCACCACCTTCAAGAAGAGAGCCATTACACCCGAGGTTTATATCGTGGGAGGGCCAGAGGGACGTGATGCTGATACCCGGTTAAACACGAGCGGCCGCTTTGATGTGCGAGTCGGAGGGACTAAGCAGCTCAAGGCAAAAGCACGGACAGCCACAGGAACTGCAGGCTCCTGTGAATAAAACCCTTTCTGATTGGATGTTAACATGCTAATGTGATTGGTCAGTGGAAAATGGGGACAAAAAAGGATGCAAACTAACTTTAGGAGGAAAAGGAAATAGGTAGAGGGTACAGTTACTTATATAAATTAGAGAAATGTAAAGAATAAAGATACTTATGTAAATGGGAAAATTGGTAAATATAAATGACTTGCTGTTACATTACTTGCTAAATTAAAAGAATGTAAAAAATCCGTCGTTTAGTTGCTGAAGTAAAGAGAAGAGCATATGTACTCAACACATTGAGTTAAGCACATGAAACACGTGGTATTGAAGGCAATTAGATGGTGGAGAAAGACGATTCTTTTCTTTTTTCCCTCTGCCTATCTGCCTGATTGTCTGAAGGTTGCCTGTCTGCTGTCGCTCATTCCCTTATTCTTTCCGGTTGCTTTGATTCTGGTTCTTTTTGTCGTTACGGAGTCAGCAACAGCAGCAAGGGTAGGAATATTATGGCAGCCAGATGAGAGGATCTTAATAGAGAATGATGGTGAGGCTATCAGCTAGTTTACTTTACAACTATCACATCCCACCACCATCATAACGATGACCACCCCCATCACTACTATTACCACCACCATCACGACGATGACCACCACCATCAGTACTATCACCACCACCATCACTACTATCACCACCACCATCACGACGATAACCACCACCATCACTACTATCACCACCACCATCATTACTATCACCACCATCATGATCCCCACAGTGCATCTACTGCAACTACAACTGACACCAGTAGCTGCCACATTATCTACATGTGATGATGGACTTTACCTACTGTATGTTGCAGACTGAGGACGTACGAGTGAGTCCGGCTTTATCTTCTCTTCTGAAAATGAAACAACGGTGGAATACAAGTTCGTGAATCTCTGCAGGTACAGGTAAGACAACATTCTTTCTTTTCTCTTTAATCTTACTGAGCTTTTTATCACCTGTACAATGTTCCATCTTTAGTGGGCAATATGGATTCTTTTCTGTTTGTTTTTTTCCCCCGTCGTTTGAATGTTGCGATCATTTACAGCATTACCAACATGCTTGCTGTGGGAGGAGCAGAATTCGATCTTTAGTTGCAGGAAACGGCAGGAAGAAATGACAAATTGTTCATCGATGACCTGTGAGTAACCTCTCTGGATATTTTTGCTTTCATGAAATCTGAACCCACGTTTAAGGGAGCGGTCTGCACCGGGAAACCTTTTCAAGACCAGAATGCAATTTTTTCTGTCCATTTTGTTTATGCACGGGCGTCTGAAAATGTGGCGAGGGTCGGTGCTGGAGGCTACAGGGGAGGGAGCCGGTGGCTGTGTCAAGAAAGGCCAGCGTCTGCGTACTGATGGCGACTGTGGACAATGATCACTTCTGCATGCTCGGGGGCGGCCACTCAGTGCAAGAAGAAGCAATTTAATTTTCTGGCCTCTCCTAGAATCCTGGTTCTCTCCCCCTCATCCCTGTCCGGGATAATCTGTTATTTTTGTCTCGCGTCCCTTCCTCTTGTTGATTCTTGAATGTCCCTCCGTTTAACCGTCGATCCACCCAGCGATCTGTTGACCTCGTGCCCGCGCAACAGCAGATCTTCCTTTCTTTGTTTCCCTCTTCCTTCGTTCCAATATCTTCTTCTTTTTGTATCTGTCTTCTTGTGTGTCTGTTCGTATAAATGTCTAAATAATTTTGTTTCCTTCATCTTTCATATCTCGCCTTTACCTCTTTCTTCTTTCTTTCTTGCATTGTTTTCTTTTTATTGTCTTTATATCTCATTTTGTTTTTACGTAATCCCGTAATTTTTTACTTTTCGTTTTCTTTCTCTCTTTCGTTTTTCCACTCTTTTCTCATTATCTTTCATGTCTTTTGTGCTTCCTGATTTTCTTTTCTTTCTTTCCTACGCACTTTTTTCTTTCTTGCATCCTCACAGGCTAATCTATCGCACATTTTTATACATGTAACTGTCGTTTTAAAAATGTTACATGCCTTTTGATTGACACATCAAAGTAGGCTCATGTGGACTGGTATTATTGAAGGTGTCACGAACACACAGCTACATAGCAAGCGCACAAACGGGAGTGTGGATCCATATCCTCATTACCCACCCTCAAAGATCCCCCCACACACATACGCATGCGCGCGCAGCGAAATGAAGAAAGATCATCCATACCTACCCAATCTGGACCCAAAGCCCTCTACATTTACTGTATTTAAAATCTTACTTTTTGTTGTTCCGAAGAATTTTGTGTAAAACGGCTAAAAATAATATACATCCAATAATAAATCTGTAATACAGGTATTTATCACACACATGCTGACATCATAGTAGACTCCATAAGCCGTACACAAACACAAAATGCACACAGGATACATTAAGTCTCAAACCAGACATATTAGCAAATATAAGGTGACCAGACGTCCCGCTTTAGGCGGGACAGTCCCGCTTTTGACCTCGTGTCCCGCCTGCTCATCGGGCGGGACGCCCAATGTCCCGCTTTCTGGCTTTGTGGCAAGTCCATCGAATGTCCCGCTTGTTTTTAAAAATCACTTTTTTCAGCGTTTTTTGACGGTGACGACACCATCATCGGCACGTGTCCCGCTTTCGCCCCCGAAACGTCTGGTCACCTTAAAATATATATACAGAGACATCAACGGCCATTAGCGCAAGGGAACAAAGGTAAAAAGGTATTTCCTACAGAACAGATATTCTGTTTGAATTTACCAAAGAACGAATTCTACCCGCATATTGATCCTGTCCTATACCCCACTTCACCCGACACCCACACGAGGGCGCTCACGTACGCGCGCACACACACGTGGTCGGAAACAAACAAACATCTGTACATATATATATATACATGTGTGTGTGTTTTCACCTTCTCTTTTTGTTATATTTTGATTTGGACTCACACAATCTTCTTAGGTTAAAAGTATGTATATATATATTTATATAAAATGTGAAGAAGAGGTGCTGTGTGGAGCTCTCCTCAGAAGCCTCCCCGAATCGAAGTCGATATAACAAGAGCGAGATAGAAGGAGAGAGAATGAGAGAACAAATCAGAGAGAGAGAGAGTGGGAAGAGAGAGAGAGATCATGCTTTGACCAGGTCGCCACACAGTTGACAACAACAAGTTTGACAACAACAAGTGTCAAAGTGTAATGTCAATAAAAGCCACAGGAATTGAAAAGATTACTCCAGGGAGGAAACTCCTGTAGGCTGGTGCAGAAGCAGGCGGCCTCCAGTTTTGGTCACTGAACACCGCGCGAGGGGCGATAAGCCAGCAGGCAGCATCCTTCAGGCGCGCAGCACGTGCATGGTGACGTCATGGCTTGCTGCACTCCACTCGCTGTCTTTATCTCTTCTTTCTCTCTCTGTCTTCACGCGCTTTCAGATTCAAACGACTTTTCTCTAACCATTAATGTAATAAACTACAATAGCAATGACAAGTATGTCTGTATATTACTTGCCTGTGTTTGTGTGCATAAAAATACACGTGTGTTTTGTGTTACGAAATACTTTCTCCCCTAATTTTGAAAATAAAAAAAGTTTTCTGCACAGGGTGGGAAAACTACTCGCACACGAACGCACACCAGCATGCACGCAGCAACCACTTGAATACGTTCCGCGGTGAATTGTCGGGAAGTGATTTGACTGGTCCTGCTTCATTATTGTTGCTAAAAATTTGGAGCATGCTTAAGGGTTCTCGTAAAGAATTCCTAATACCGTAAATCTGATGAAATGAATTTAATTTAAATATTTGTCCAACCTTTTACCGTGGCTTCAACATCCTAAACGCGGCGATCGAAGACAGGAACAGGCGTTAAGTTTTTTGCATTCCAAACAACGGACCTCGGCCCGTTGGGCGGGGGTGATGGAGGAGGGGAAAGTAAGGTGGGGGGAGACTTGATAATTTTTTTTTGTCTTCACAAGGACACGAGATAATTCCAGATGTAATAAACTCTATTCAATTTCGGCCTCGTGTTCTACATCAGGGTTAGTGCAGTGTGCGTCCGCTCAAGCAAGCACGCCTTAATTCGATTTCTGACAACTCCTTCCCGCGGACGAGAATCTGTTTGTTCTTGTTTCTTGGCGAGAACCAGTGCTGCCCTCGTACGGACTTCTCACGGGGATGTCTGGCGTGGATGTCACTCCACGTGACTCTGGTAAACCTGGACTTAAGTGCTGCTTCCTAATGATTACCAACAGGAGAGAACTGACTCGATTTGGCCCCGTCTTTGATCACCTCATTCTCACCCACCATGCTAAAAGAAAAACGAATGGACACAAGTTCATCAGTGCCACGTAAAATTGATAGAAAAGGAATTGAGTTACATTATTCAGTTGTAAAACTAAAACAAGCGAGGGCTTAAACTTAATAAGAGTTGGACACATGCCGAGAAGGGAACGTTCCTGTTCGTTGCCTGTGGTGGCGTGGATCTGAATACGAGGACGAGACATCAGCGCCATCTTATGTTTGCGATCGACACTACAAAAGAATTTAGAAAGTTTTAAAACCACTTACTTTTTCTGTTTGGGGGCATTCGTCGGCATCTGTATTGATAAGCCTGACTGAATAATATGAAGAAGTGCTTTCCCGAACAACAGTCAGACATCTGAAAGAGTCGCTGGCGATAACAGGAATCATCGCTTTGTCACCTAGAAAACGCGTTCAGTGGCGATGAGAGGCAAGCAAGGAAATTGCACAGACTTAAAACTTCATTTTGCTCAGGATGGCAGACACCTCACTCAGTTCTTTTCTGTCTGACGGTCAGAGCTACTTCGGCAGAAAATTAACTTTCATTCAGATCTGATAAACACTTCCTGAGAGAGCATCATTGAACCCCGAATCGCATGCTGCATATGGAAAGCAGAGACACAGACAATTGTGTATGCAAATATAGATAACAAAATGATTACCTACAAGCTACACTTTGCCACCGACTGACTCTCATGGACACTTTGTATGCAAACTAAAGCACGACACATTACACACGCATTTTCTGCTAATACCGGCTGAAGGAACCGTTGCAAGGTGGACTTTGATTATGCCACCATTTTCAGCTTGAAGACCATTGTATAGACTGGTCTATTCGTGTTTCTCGGTCGTGAGTCCAAAAGAACTATTAGGGCAAGTAAGACTGATCACGCCTTCAGGGAGAACTGCGCTTCGACAAGACTTGCCCCACCTCCCCACAGACAAGTCATAGAAAACCAATTGAGACGAAGAGGGAGGATGATTGCTCTCCCACTCTTCCCCATCTCTCTCTCTAAAAAAAAAGAGATTTTCCTTTGAGGTTGACCTAAATTGCCGAAAACATTTTGAAGGACCGTAGGCATTGTAAAGGGTAGTGACGATAGGAAATATTTTTAAACATGTGTGTCAGCATGATTTATTCATGACAGTCATACTGTTGAGGGTGCTGGTCGCGAAAAGACATACTTTCGGTAAACTCTATGTTTTGTTTATTTACAAACCATCGAAAGTTCTCGAGAATAGCCGGCTCCTATCTCATATGCAATAATAAAACTCGAGTTACAGTTCTTACTTCGGACAGGACTGCATGATCCGAGTGATGTGTACTTGTTTTGTTTGTCACCTTTGGTTTGTCCCCCTAAGATCTGGTATGTAAGCAAGATCCTGTTAACCCAGCGGAAGTTTCGCTTTTTCTTGAAACGAACACTTGTAAACATTAGGAATCTGGAGGGAGATAACTTGTTAGGGAGCAGGGCGTGCCTGAGAGTATTTCACTTCGCCATCCGCTGACTACTTTCTAATGAGAAGTTCGATCCCGAGTCCTAGTTGCCCGTGCCCTGCTGTCAATACAATTGACTTCTGTAGAATCTTGATTGGAATGATGTTCAGGCTCAGACCTAAACTTTTGCTGAGCTCTATTGTATGTTAACGACGATTTTGGTTGAAATAAGAATACGCAGGTCAGGGACATGACCCCTAATCTCATCATACTGTAGTGATTGTAGATCAAGGGTCAAAGAAGGGTGTCTAAATATTGATTGAGTAAAACTGTTATTGAAGCCCTGCACTGTTGGTAATCTTTTATCTTCCTTTGTTCTTTGCAGTCATTAAAATATTACTGACCTATCAGCTTTCTAACGATGACAAATCATGAGTATAATCAATGCTTTGGATATCATTTCATTCATTCAGACTTTGACTGGTACAGGTCGTTAAACATTTCAGCAACGTCTGGGTCTTGTAGCTTCGCAAAATCCAAGCAAAATCTGGTGGAGGGAGATGTTTGAGGGGAACCTCACCCTCATGTCGCCAGCTTCTAGCTCGGTGACAAGATCATGGTCGTTGTCTATGTCCTCGTCCATCGATTTCGTTTATCAAGGCAGTTTGTGTCTGAAGGCAATCCTAAAGAGATGAGTCTTAAGCAGCCGCTGGAAACCAGCGGAGCGGAGCGGCAAGGGGAGAGTACTCCAAGCAAAGGGACCAGCGTGAGCAAAGGCTCGTTGGCCAGCAGAGCAAAGTGTGGGGAACGTGCAGTTGGAATGTATCAGCAGGTCAACAAAATGGGTGGGATAAAGTCTAGAGACTGAGGCAGCAAGTTCTAATGTATTTTTTAAGCAAAAGTTTTTTTCAGAGGCATGCAAAACAAATGTGAAGATAAAAATGAGCAAGTATCGCTATAAAATATCCCCCACTACCCTCTTCCCCCACCAGTCCAACCACATCCACGTGTGCTCATCGCTCATTTCCATACAGTCTACCCGTATGTCCTTTTATTTCTTTTACTTGGAGCGCAATTTATGTACAGAGATATGTTACCTAACCATGTTTGTAAGCATTTAGGTGAAGTCCACCCTCTGACATTAATAGACAGTTTTATACATGGGGGAAAAATAAAACTACCCATACAGCGCTATCTTGTTTCTGAGGGATGCCTGCAGGTCAGAGGTCATCCTCTGAAGGCCGACAGTTTGAGTGTAAATGTTACATTTACTACCTTGGTCGCTGCCAGACATCGTGGACATCGGAAAAGAATGGACACCCTGGATCATTTTTACTTTCGTCGTTTTTAGGTTTGATCTGTCACTGCCACCTGACAGCCTGACTGAAAAGAACCGGGCATGTCTTCCAAATGGACAGAATGGGGACGACCTTCGCCCATCCCTTTAAATCCTATCTTCTTTTTTTGTAAAGCATGGTGAGAGAACAGACAGTATCTACCGTTCAAAGGATCCGACAAAGTAGAGAAAGATTGCCAACCAATTTCCTCGTGGGCTTTGCAAAACCCATCGACTGTAGATTGGAAAAGGGCGGCGGATGGTCGAAGAAAGTTTTCGCAAAACGAGCTTTCTAGAAACTATTAGCGCGTGACTATTCAAGTTGACAGTGTGTAGGAGAGATTGCGAGAGACTGATGCAGCGGTAGCAATATGTCCACATTTTATTTTGTTTATATGTGTTGTGTCCAGCCTCAAAACATACATGCATTCCTAACCAGGACTAACCCAAACCTTAATCCAATTCCCAATGCTAACTATGCAGTACCCTAGATAAACACTTTTACAACGGAATAAAGAAAATCGAAATATGAATTAAACAAAAATAATACTAAAAAATGAAAAATACAGCAACTGCAAATAAACATAAAAATTCATAATACAGTCAACAAATATAATTGTGATCAAACCCATGAGTTTACCACAAAACAGGGATGTGCATGTCCATGTTGTAATCTGAGTCACGTGACAACGACGTCAGCGTTACAGCTGGACTAACAAAAACATCAGTCAACACTGAGAAATCACAAAAAAAGAAAGGGGAATCAATAATCAATAAAAGTAATGACTCTGTTTTCGACGAAAACAAAAAGAATGGGGAACACACAGGAAAAATAAATTGTTTGCGTCTGGGGAAAAGTTTTAGGACTGAATTCTGACAATAATAAGATTCATCTGTGTCGGGGTGACTCCGGTACGGAATTTACTGTTTTGGCGGCGTTTCCGAGTTTCGTGGGCCGAAGGGTAGGAAAATGGAAAGGTGATGCTAAGAAAAGAAAAAATAACCTGCCATAACGGTTCTCCCTTGTAGTTATTATGCATGCAGGGCGAGTAAAGATAAACTTTCGACTTAATCAGCAGATCGTTTGCCGGCGATTTAAAACCGACATTGACAGACATTGTAAAATGAACATCAGCTTGGTGAACATCGTTCAAACGACGTGTAAACGCGGTGTTCAGAAGATGACAACATTCAATGGGAGTAATCTCCCCTTCACTTCACGGAGAGCATCGGCGATAAGCGGCTGCCGGGTGGCGGGACATCTTGACACCCGAGAGAGAAGATGGAGGGAAGTCAGGATTTATCTCTTCTTGTGTACGGCAAAGAGAACTGACAAATTGACAAACGGCGTGTTCTTGATGTCAGCTGACCAAGACATTTAAAAAGAACTCCATCTGTTTGTATATGTCTCTGTCATTTTTAGCGATAACATAGCGATAACATTGGAGACAGGACTAAGATAGCAGAAACGAATACAAATGACCTGCATTGCTGTTGTCTGATGTTTTACAACCGCATCTTTCTCACCCTAAAACAGATTTCTTGGGACCACCTCACCAGGCCCTGCATTTGAAGTATCTCTAAAACATAGAAAAAAATTTTGACAGTGGGTAATAAAGTCTTTTAATTTTAATTCTTTTTTATTGCATCGAATACTCTGCCTCTTTTGATTCTTTCTGAAATAATTATTGTGCCGTCTGCAAAAACACGAACAGGATGCTGCGCACAAATGAATATAATTCTCTGTTAGCCATCTGATGTTGTTCTCATCCACACGGTCTTGGAGTTAAAGAGCCGAGGCGATGTGATTTAAAATGCTGAGACCGGAAGGCAACGAGCCGGGTGTTCTGGGCCATTTCCTGAGATGCTAGGCCAGGATCCCTCGCGCACAGCGGAAACTTTTCTTGCGGCAAACAAGGGAGACGATTTGCAGATTTGCACGTTTTTGCAGAACAGAGTAAATTACCCTGATACTAGGGCGCCACGCGCAGACCTGAAAGAAAATACAGGGTTTTTTTTCAGCCAGAAGAACAAACAAGAGAAAAACAGCACACTGTGAATGAGTGCGCATGTGCAGTGTGGGTGTTGCTCACGTTTCAGTGATTAATGATGTGTGCACGTGACGACAAGTGGGTGAAGGGGTGGTGGGAGGATGGGTGGCGGGTTGAAGTTGGTGATGGAGTCAAACGTCTGCTCCTGTCGTTGAAGTTCACACCAACAAGTGATGGAAACTAATCAATGTTGGAATTCGGATTCTAACATTTTGTTAAAAACACAGAGAACATGTCGGTCGCCATCCGAAGGTTTCTATAAAATTTGTTTCTTTTTTCTTCACAACATCTCTACCTGTTGCTCACTTTACTGCCTCTGTTTTGTCTTACCTTTTGTGTCCCATCTCTTTCTTCCCCTTGTATACTGAATCAAAATACCAGATATGCTACACCCACCAAGAAAAGCCTTTAAATGTTATTAAAGTAGCAATATGATGACAAAGTCACGTGGGTTTGCCACGTGATGACTACACTGTACAGGTATGGCTACGGCTTTGGTTGAGAAAATCCAGGTGTTGCTCAAATAAAGCAAGGAATACGTTTTTGAATGATTGTTTTAAACTAAGTATGGCATAGTGGGGTTAAGTCTAGTCCAAGTTTTTTTCCCTGATAATTTATGCAAATTTACTATAATGCGTATATAAATATAAGACTAGAGTGCGCACGTGCGTGTGCGTGTGTCCGAGTGATAATTTGTGTGGGTTTTTTTTAGTATATTTAACACGCATTCTTTGGTTTATCTTCTGCAATTGTTAAAAGCACAGTGTGGCTCTGGTTAATGTGTGTTTATACGTTTGATGATTTCTCTTATAGTCCCCCTTTAAACTGGCCGATAACCTCGTCAATAAAGAAATTCAATCTCTCTCTCTGGCAGTCCCGTGGTGCAGCAGGTAAGTGCTGATCATTAATACATTGAAGATTGGTTGTCCTTGGTTCAGACCTTGTCTCGAATATATTGTTATTTCTCTGCATGTGGCAGGGCATACAAGGCTAGGTTGTTGCGACATTTCCTTAGTTGCTGGTTCGGAAATTAAAAAATCCTATTTCCTCCTCCCGTTCTTCTTCTGCTCTCTCTCTCTCTCACGCACACACACACACACACAAAAACACAAAACACACACACACATATGCACGAGTAATTTCTGTCTGTGTTTTCCAGTGTTAGCAGCACCATTCTAGTCACCTTGGTGATAAAAGCCATGCTGACCCCAAACAAAGGGTTTTTGCAGGCCCCAGTCAGTTTATTTCCACAATTTGCCTGCCAACCCGTGCATTTGAGAGCTGCTGTGCAAAGGTCGTGTAAAGCTTCAGAGCTGTGAGGCTGTTAATATTCTTCTAGGCAAAGTTTATGTTGTCGTGAGTGTCTAGGTTGTCACATAAACATCATTACCTTGCAGTTCGTGCTTGTTCACAATCTGGAGGATGCAGGTTAATCTGATTTGCCTTTAATTTGAAATATGATCGCAAACACGCATTGAGATACTTCTGCAGATATTTCTTTTAGTACTGCTGATGTTTGAAAATTCATAAAAGTGTAGCAATGCATGGAATATGTCTTAATACGGATAGAATTTTGCACTTAATTTAATCAGTAATTAGAAAAATAGTTCTCTATCTACCTGTAAGTCTGATGTCTGACTTTTACAGCAACATTTTTTTAATGTCTTTCTGTGTTTGTCGTTCATTAGTTTTACCTTTCATTTGTCATCTTTCATTGCTTCCTTCCTTTCTTTTTGTCTTTCCTTCGTGTGACGTTGGTATGAAAACATGGCAGAAGCCTCAATAAATACCCGGACAAGTTCAATTTAGTTTGTGACACTGACAACACACTATTTGGAATTCTCACCAGTGGCAAATGATTTTGCTGTGATATAGCACTAGTTGCTGGCACGACATTAAACACAAACAAACAAAAAAACATTGGCAAATGATTGCTGTCCACCAGTGGCAAATGATTGCTGTCCACCAGTGGCAAATGACTGCTGTCCACTAGTGGCAAATGATTGCTGTCCACCAGTGGCAGATGATTGCTGTCCACCAGTGGCAGATGATTGCTGTCCACCAGTGGCAAATGATTGCTGTCCACCAGTGGCAGATGATTGCTGTCCATCCGAAAATATTTCCTTCTCCCCAGAGCTACAGAAGCCGAACATTACAGACGATGCTCCAGCAAAAGCTCACACCTCAAGCCTTTAGTCTTCCATATACTTTAGGTCTCTTCAGATGCAAACAGGTAATAGGAAAAAATCGGTGACTGTTCTGTTCTCATTATCTGTCAGTTTTGCAACACCAAAACCATTATTTTCTTATGTCTGGGTTAACATTTATCTGAAAGAAAACTTTAGAAGCAGACTGTGATGAACATCATCCACAGATGGCAGAGTTCCCGGACCAGGAGCTGGATGTTTTATGATGGGAACCCCTAGAATCCGCGGGGGCATCTTAAATCTTATGGATATTTGATTCGAAGAAACAGCAGCCAGCTTGAGGCCAGAACTGATGAGGATGCTCTGGCACACCAACTGCTGATGGCGTGGGCCGCAAACTGCAGTCAGAAGCATCAAGCGGGTATCTTGCTGCCTCTGGCACTTTGGTCAAGGATTCATTTACATGTTATGACACTCGACAATCTCTCGTCGTAAAAAGTTCGACTTCACTTCACCCCAGAAACGGAAGCGGAGGGGGAGGACTGGATAAAACATACGTGGTCTATGCCCTCGCCGCCATTCCGACTAATAAAGTACAACTTGAGAGTGAGTGGTGTTCATGGGGAGGAGCAGGAAGCGTGAGCTCGCCAAGGAGTTGTCTTGACACCTCATTATGGCACCAGGCAAAGTTCCAAGGAGTGATTGATCACAACACTAAGAGATGAATGAACCTTTCGGTATGAAATCTTGTTGGAAAGATAGGTAGTCACTCTCTATGATGAGTATTAGAAACTACAGAGGTGAGAGAGAGAGAGAAGGAGAAAATGAGAAAAACCTGGATTTTTCAATCACATACCCTTCAAAATATCATCACATGTGTTGCGTGCTGAAGATAATGAGAACGGATGGGAACAAAAATAAATGAAATGGTGGAGAATGAGGTGAATAAAAGAGGACTGCAGTAAATAAGTTTTTTTTTATAATGAAAACAGATTCTTATTCCTTCTCTTATTACCACCTAAAATTTATTAATACTTTAAAAACATTGTGGACATTAAAATTTGTCTCTCACAAAAAAATAAACTGATGATTTGGCTGACAGCTTTCCTGATAAGAAAGGATTCCTTGTGAGGATTTAAAAGTAAGCTTCTGACATGTTGTTATCAGTTTGCACACAGCTTCGGACAAAGAATCCTTTCAAATGTGAAAAACTGCCAAAAAGACAGCGCTAACGAAATGTTCCGAAAAAAACAATGCAAAGTTGAGGTTTCCAGATTTTGTCACCCATTCGATTTTTTTCTAGAATAACACTGCCCACACCCTTACTCCCCACACCCCCATTATCCTAGTTTTACTTCTTGTTAAGATTTTATATTGCGGATATGCTTTCTGAATCTCTTGTTTGATTTTAAGTATTTTTTAAATATTAAATATTTAAAGTCAATTTTAAGTCACGTTCCCCTTTCTACTCAGTTTTCTGTCTAAAGACTAGCTTTGTGTTACTTTCTATTATTCTACTTTGTCGTTCATTCCTAAAGCACGGAATGCAACCGTGTGAGGTGTAGGTGTTTATTATTACTATCATTGCAATGGCAATCTTCTTACCATCTTGCCGGAAGTTGGTCGGACAGGAGACAAACAAGATCATGGCTTACCTCGTCCCGCCTGCAGGGTTACAGGTCCCGGTGGTACTCTCCGAGCTAACAAGCTTTTTAAAGCAGCCAACCATCATTTATTGAGCCCAAGCTCTTACAGACTCCAGCTTCTGTGACTGTTCTGTGCTTGGGCGAGAACTAACAGCTTCTGTGCTCATGTCTATAACACTTGACGACGACGACGACGACGATAAATGGTCATGTGTGAGTATCGATTATATTGTAAAACGTTTTTTGCTTCGAAAGGACAAATATTTTGTGTGAGGCATCGTTGATACTTTACAGTCTCTTGTTCGCTGATATCAAGAAGGTATCCCATTATCTTAAGTACGGAATGTTCGAGCAATGGCTGTTTTGCGTAAGTTAGAAACCTTTGTGATTCGGTGCCAGCTTTCTTTTCTTTTCTTTTCTGACAGAAAGTGGGAGGTAAATGAGTTACAAAAATGCAGGGAGTCCTGAGAAAAAAGAGAACAGTAACATTGCGAAAGATGTCAGCTACTGTAGCTGAGCTCGAATTTTGCGGAGGCGATGTCAAGAGTTTTTTTTTTCTTTTTTACAATAGTTCCGGGCTGTTATTACCTGTGACAGGTCTTCCTGCCAACGTACAGTTTGACAAAGAAGCAGTTCCTGACAAGATGTAAGCAGGGAACACAGGAAAATGGAAAATGGAAATAGCCTAAAACCAAAATCCCGAAGAAAAAAAAAAGAAAAAGGGACTCTCTCTCTTTCTTTCTCTCTCTCTCTCACACACACACATACATCTACGCTCCACACGTGCACGCACGCCACAAACCTCCCACACACACACTCCATCATCCATTTGATCCTCCTCGCCACATAAAAACACACAGAAGCAAAGAAAGTGCGCGCAAGAGAGAGGAGGAGCATGGAAACTCTTTCTGAGTGTTTTTTTTTTGTTGCTTTTTCATCGCAAACTTTATGTATGTAAGGTGTGATCTATCCATTGACGAGTTGATGTCCAGCATCTTCAGAGCTGCATATTTTGAGTCACACAATAACAACACCAGGCATAAGTATGTTGCCACTCAAGCCACCCACACCTGTCTGTACTGTTATCATGACGAGACCTCTAACATTCTCTACCTCATCATCAAAGTGTACCAACTACCAAACGCTGCAGCACGACTCACTGCAAGGAGAAAAACGAGATCAGAAGTTGTGGCGACATGTAAGAAGTTTATGTTTGATGACAAACATGTGGAGACAGACCTTTGACACACCACACGGCTGCTTCCTGCTGGATGCTGACACTTCTGACTGTAAGCCATTTTGCTGGGCTTCTTGTGTAAATTTGAAGGTTTTCTGTAGGGGTGGTCTTCCTGTCTTGTGAGAACTCGTTTAAGGTCAACGCTGCCATTGAGAAAGCTTTTTAATCTGAATACTCTCCCACACTCCCCTGTGAGGAAAAAAAAATCATTATCAGCTTATTCATGCTACAAAATAACACCATAATAGTCTTGTAGTTTCCACTTCTCCATATTTGCAAAAAAAAAAAAAAAAAAAAAAAAAAGGACATGATAGATGTGTGTAGTTATTAACTTCCCCTTCATTGTTAACACTAATGCATCTGAGCAGTGCACTGATCGCTTAAGGAAGATTTAAAAATTGGGGGGAATATGGTAACTTTTTTATATATTGTTTTCTTTTTCGCTAGACGTTCTTTCAAAGAGCAATAGAAAGAAAGTGATCATCAAAGTAACAAACGAGGATGCCAAAATATACATTTTTTTTCACCAGCAAGAGCGTGTTTCACCGGTTAACGGCGACATCTTGTTATCAATAAATTAGTAATGTAAGATCCACCCGCGACCCTAAGTGTCTTGTGAGTGGCCGGCTGGTGCAAGTCTTGCCCCTACTGCAAAACGTCTCGGGGAACGAAGCCAGCGTTGGTTTCGTGCTGAATGCGGATACGATGCCCTGTCGTGCCCTGTCGTTACTGATGTCGCGTGCCGTCAGGAGCATCCATTTGAGGTTGACGACTGCAGGAAACGCCCAGAAAGACCAGCTTTTAAGTGCCCCTGTGGCGAACATTCTTCAACGTCTTGCCATCAGACCAGAAGCCAAGGCCGCAGTCCACGGCGCGCTCTTCCTGAACCGGAAATAGGCATGAGCGCATGTGTGTAGGCGCAATACTACTACCAGTCACGTACAAGAGAAATAATTATTGTGCAGTTTATCGGAGGTTTGCACTTTCTAAGCTCTCGCTTCCCGGAATCACGTTTTTATGGACGAAAAATGTTCTTGAACCAAAGAAATAGTTGCTCATCTTTTGGAACTATCTTTTGATAGAGGCACGAGGCGCAGCACTTTCTGTGATTGCAGACATTGGTCACGACTCCTCTTTCTACAAGCTTTTTTCTTTTCGGTTAAATATCCTTGCATTTTATTAATTATTCTGTTTTATTACTCGTAGCACCACAAACATCAACAGCATACTTAAGAGTCATCATTTATAATCTTGTTATTACATTGTTATAATTATTTCTTCAGAAATTAATAGAAAAAAAAACAATTAATTTGTGACAACATTTCTTAAATTCAATATTCAGTATCTTGAAAGCGTGTATACGCATAAGTACTACACTTAAAGTAAAATATTCTGATGTTAGCATGCTCACTCTACGGGGAAGTAACCCTTTCTCTCTAGGTACATCACACTCAGATACGATTATTCTGTGTGAATTTCTCTGGTGTGTTTTAATATTTTCTGAGGAGTTTTGTGAAGAGCATACTTTTAGTACACATATTTCTTTTCTTCTCACCTTTTATCGGCTTTAGCTCTATTGTTATTGTGTTCAGCATTACTAAAAATTAGTTATTGTATTATCTTACTTCTGTTTTATAATAATAATAATAAAAATAAAAATAAAACAAATCCATTCTACCGTTTTGTGTTACTTATTTTTTGTTTAAATAACACTTGGTCGATTATCAATAAGCATAAAGCTAAACCTCAACCTGGTAAACATCTTGTTTAGTTTTCGTATCTCTTTGATTAAAGTTATCTTATCCAAACTACCATTCCCTCCTTGAAGGATCATTTAAATCTCCACAGAGTACTCACAAATGAAAGACCTGTGTCTTCCGAGTGTTTTACTCACCCAAAGAACGAAGTAGGGTTCGGGGTGGGGAGGGATTTCAATGTTGTCACATTAATCGGCTGCTATTGATGAAAGAAGGAAAAGGCCCCTGTCTCAGCCCCGAGCAGAGGAAACGGCTCGTCATTAGGTTAAAGCAGGCAATCAGCAATTAGCTGTCTGTGGGGTCCTCACGAGACTAATGCCTCTTGTCCACCCCAGACGCCGATGAGGTGTGTCCGTCGAAGAAGTGCTGAGCACAGAGATGAGAGTGGATTATTTTCTTTGCCCAAGGTTTAAAGGAGCTCGTCTAATCTTCTTCTCTCTGTGGTCGTCATCTCCCTAGCTGGTCAAAGAAGCAGTTCTATGGCTTTCTGTGCGGAATCGAGACTCAAAGCCCTATTCTAAGCCATACTCACACGCCTCTTCCTCCTCCTCGAAGCCACAACTACAGTCCATCCATCAATTTATAAATTTGCAAGCCCATTCAAGCCACAATGACCACGCTTGTGCACCCGAACACGGAGGCGCAAAGACAATTCATTTATCAAACTTAAAGGGAAAAGCAAGTCAGATGAGCTTTTATGAGAGCCTACATTCTAAATCATGTCCATCAAAGTTTCGGACGAAAAAAAGGATCGTTTGCTTAGAATTGAGTCTACAGGAAAATATATGAGGCTGTTGAAGAAGTTGGTCATGCTGTGTTATTGAGTGACATGTCGGTATATCACCTGAGTGGTAGGTCGTGAAAACGCTGGCATCCTAGATTTGAAAACCGTGTAGAAAATTTTCGAACAAGAATATAGCAACAAAAAGTGAAGCGAACTGAAGAATACTGGCGAGACAGATGACGATGCTAGAAATAGGAACATAGAATTTCAATATAGCTTCTCCGAACTCGAAATGGCAATCGTCGAAGAAGAAGTTGTCAGGTCAGATATTTCTCCAAATAGAAGAGCGCCATTGCAAAACCTTCATCTGTGAAACTTTC
The DNA here is from genome assembly GCF_003073045.1 of Pomacea canaliculata. Taxonomy (NCBI): domain Eukaryota; kingdom Metazoa; phylum Mollusca; class Gastropoda; order Architaenioglossa; family Ampullariidae; genus Pomacea; species Pomacea canaliculata. Next base: position 18,005,321 of record NC_037594.1, on the reverse strand, counting down.
TTTGAGGCCGGTTGGACTGGCAACATAATTTGTACACATCATCATATACAAAGAAAGTCAATGCTTTGCGAACACTCAGCTTTTAAAGGTAAGGTGCAACCATGAGAAGTCTTTTCACATTTCTCCTAACTTTGCCTTGCAGCAGACTGCAAGCTTCCTGTCCTTCTCACAGATTGCAAGATGAAGGCCGCATTGTCCAGTCGGCAAAAAGCTGCTTACAGTATTTCACTATCACTCGACCTTTATTTTGTTAGATGGGTCTGATGAAAAACTGCTGACCTCACCAGCATCCTGTCTTGTCCAACGGTCTACCTATGTCGTAAGTTAACTTTCTTTTGTGTCAGAGTAAACATGGCGGGCTTCACGAATGGGTCCAGAGCTGTGTTTTAGGGGAGAATGCAAGTAAACAACCGAAGCAATCCGAATTCTTAATGGGGTAGTATCTGTCCTTTAAACCCAGCTTACGATTTGACTTGTTTTTGTTTCCTTTAAATAGCCACGGCTGTCTTTCTCGCAGAAAGCGTTGGAAAGAAGAAAATAAAGCTTTGATGGCATTGTGAATAATTGCAGGCAGGCTGAAGTTCTAACTGCTGGCAGCACAGAAGCTCGCAGGGTGCGGCATTTATAACCTGCCTTTTAACCTGCCAGGACTGGCATTTGCTGCCATAAACTGAAGCTGAGGTCACGCGTTGTCCCAGAGTTCACTGAGGAAATTATGACTCCGCATGGCTCAGTACTGGAAATTACAGACTCTATGATCCAAGTGATTTTTTCCAGAACCACGAAATGCTGGAGGCCTTTTTATCTTTGCAAACACCCCTTCCTGTCTTGATGACCTCCACAAAGCGTTTGACTGCCACTAAAGCAACACAAGACAATTTTGGCTTGGACTGTGTGTGTACACGGCACTTGGTCGTGGCTACCTGTCAGAAGAACATAATTTACGGCAAAGGTTGTAAATGTGACATTTGCTCAGGTATCTTGCGGTTGGCTGATTGGCGACATTTACAAATTGCGAAAGTGTGCAGAGGCTGGAAGTTCGCTTCCCACCGTTGTGATGAAGACACTTCTGTCAGGTGGGAAGCGACCCTAGTCAAGATGGGCTACAATGAAGAAATGAATACATGATATACATCTACTGACCTACTGCCACATGTAGAAAACACATTCCTAGACCATAGTAAGAATGCATGAGGATGGAGGGTGATATATATGTTTACAGGTACAGGTAGGTGGGGAAGAGCTATTTAAACTCTGTCAACAGGGGACGTGGACTTCGCATATAGAAACTTTCAGCCATAATGTACAGTAAGGAGAGGAATAGGGTGATCAGTTTTATGAACACGATGGAGATCATAGATGGTCCACTCACCAAAGCCACGAAGAAAAAAATGGATGTTTGTTACTTGTCACTCAGCTTTCAACCACCGATCCAGCCCACAATCCAGGTGTCACAGCCCACTATTGGATATCTCTCCAATCCAGTCTATCTTCCTACTAAATGTGTCCTTGTCATTGTCCAGCAACTACCCGACCTTGATGTATTCTCAGTAGATGACTGTTCTCCCGAGTGCTGCTCTCTCTTTCTCCCTCCCTTTCTTTCGTGTTCTGTCGGTGATGCAGGCCCAGCTGCACCGTGCAGTCAGGTGACACAGACGTCGTGACGAGGGCTAATGCCGCTGACATGAGGGTGCACTTCAAGATGGACGGAAGTGTGTGAAAGCCTCGATGCTGGGGAATTCAGCGCAAAGCCCGACACTTTGGCCAAGTCCAAAAGCCCAATTAAAGAGGCACTCCAAGTGTCTGTAGGTAAAAATGGATTTGATTTGTGTCGAAATTGGATGAAATTGCACGTGCAGATTCAGTCTTTTTTTTTTTTGCTACAATTACAGTGAGGAGATGACGAGTAATATGTGTGTGTGTTAGGGGGATGGATGTGGAGAGGAGACGGCAATCCTGTGAAATTAGATGAAATCTTATATTTTGTTGGTTGTTGGTGTTTCTTGATCTTCACTTTCGTCGGCTTTAGTCAAAAGTCACGAGACCAGAAAGGTGCAGATGATTGCTACACAGTGCAGGGGATAGTTACACAGTCTGACAGGACACAAGGTTGTTACAGTTCACATTGAGGCAGTTAACGGACGCCACCAAGACAAGTAAACACACATTCCAGCAACAATCAGAGGACATGTTCAAGAAAAGTGAGAGACGACTGGTGCGACTGCCATGGAACAGCTTGATACAATAATTAATAAATAAAACAATACAGTCCCCATATAATAAAATAAATTTAAATATAACAGTTTTAATAGCATTTCTGGTTGTCTTTTTAATAGTGTGAGTTAATAACCTTGGTGATTGGCCGAACGATAAGTATACAGCAAATGAAAATTATCCGAGAGAAAATTAGTGGAACAAAGTAAGTCGTAAAGTTGAACTAAAGTGAAAAGGATATACCGGGCAATTGTTTGTGTTCTGTCTATGGGCATGCAATGTTGTAAAAATATAACGATCTTTCATCACTTGATAAGCATATATGAGCAACTGCCGATTATCAGTTAACAAAAATAAATAATTTCAGGGTTTCTCATGGGTGGGACATGGATGGTACGCAAGGAATTTACGAGACGAATGCACAAACATACAAAGTTTTTAGCACCTGTCTGTACCGATGTCCGCGGAACACACCATCAATTATTTTATGTCCTGAGCTTACGATGAACAGGATTTCGGATCGAACTGAAAAAGGAGACACAAATTGGAAAAGGATTTACCCCTGCACATACATAAAGAACATAGGAAGGACTATATCCCTGTAGGAATATCGCGAGGTTTACGGCAAGAGTCTGGGAAGCGTCCCGTTTACAACATTTTAACATCCTCCCCGTGGCCTTCACCCACCTCCCCATGATTATGTTCTTCCTGTGTTGTCACCAGCCTGACATCCTTTCTATCCAACTTATTGCACAAATCTGACATTTGCATTTGCTTTGCAGTTGTAGCATGTAGCCACACAAGTATTTATGCCGACAGGTCCTCACAAACTTGGAAGAAACTCTCACGACTTTGCCCTCATTCTTTCCTTCAGAAATATTTGTGTGTTAGATAATGTGGAGGGTGGCTTAGAGAAATGCAGAGCCGGTTCATGATCACCAATACCTTGGAAGATGATGGCAAATGCCTGCTGACACCTAATCAAGTCAAATCTTTAAAGCCGTTGCGAAGAAAGTGAAAGAAAATCTTGTTGTTGTTGTGAAGACGTGTTCCTGTTGATCAATAGTGAGAGGTCAGGCATCAGCAGAGCTGCCTCATGAGCTGAACGACAGAAACAGTTTAGCTTCTCCTGAAAACCCATTGTTTTGCATCAGCTTCGTGTCAATCTGAACCACCGGGTGTGTGCACTCCAACAACACTTTCCATCAGTTTCGCAAATTTTCTACTAAAGGCGTTGGAGAAGAAACTGGCTTTCCTGCTATGGTTTGAGTGCTTGGACCAGTGTACCGAGGTCTGAAGGTCGGCAGAGAAGACTGCCCGAGGTGTACTTGGCAAACCGAGTCTCCCAACCTCAAAGTTACCTATTAACGCGCCACCGCATCCCACAATCCACTCAGTTGCTGATCCGGCGTTGACCTTTCGAATAGACTGGGTGCAAAGTTTCATTGCCGGCCTGTCCTCGCCACCGTAGTCGCCGTAGCGCGGACAGCCACTCTAACTAATCAGCTGATGCTCGGACCATGTGAGTGGCTGAATGACCAGCATCGAGTGACAGGCCGTGAACTTCCTCCATCGGTCCAGCCACTTGGCCAGCCACGGACCCATGGCCACCATCGGCTGCAGGGGTCCCATGGTCCCTGTGTGTCGAAGTCTAGCATTTCATCGTCTGACGAGTCCTCTGCACTGACCTGCTACCAGACCTTTGAGGAACTTGCAGCTGACCTGATCGGGGTTAGTGTTCTGAAGTATCTGGAGTTTATTTGGAAATAGTCAAAGAGCACTTTACTCGAATGACATTAATTTAAAGGAAATATTACAGATATCAACTTGAAATATGAAAATTAGCTTAGTAAGCACTTTTATATTTTCAATCTCTCTCTCTCCTCTCCTCTCTACTCTACCTTGCCTGGCTTCGTCTCTCGTGACCACCAACCATGTACCATAAAAAATTTTTCGCTGTCAGACTTAAGTTTTGGCTATAATAACCTGAAACACTTAATTTAATGAAATTTCATTTAATTCCAATCGCATATGTACCACAATCAAAAATATCAAAATGGTATATAATTGCTGAAAGGAAAAGATCTCGCTAATGTGATGCAACATATTAATAATATGATGTTAATATCAGAGTGAAAACTACTACAGTCTCAAGTAAGATTACTGAATTATTTAGTATATACTATGTAATATAATATTAAGTAATGTAATATACATAATGAAATAGTAGTTTATTAGTATGATTTAAATCCTTTTTGTATTCTGAATCATCTCGTCCATAAACTTCAAAGATTGCAAAACTATACTTCACGACTCATCAATGGCAAAGCTAGAAATTTTCTCGCCCTTTTATCAGATCAGATTTTTCATCTCCTTGTGTGTCCTCAGCGCAACAACTCAGGAACACACCTCTTCTCTTGGCCATGCAATTAGAAACATGAAAATGAGATTTACACTTTTTCATTTACTCAGAGCCGTATTCAAAGATGAAGGAAAATAACCAGACCCTAAAGTGAATCCTCCTTCGCAATGCGCGGATCCTTCCACTCCCACGGTCACGTGATATCGCACTAAGCAGCTGTGGCGGGTCAGACAGTTCCCCTGGCAAACCTCACCGGAAATTACGTCATGTTTACGCCGTCCACCCAGCCAGCTCACCCTTCCCTTGAAGACAGCGCAGTCGCCGAAGTTGTTTGTGCAAACTTTGAGCCTCACACTCGAGCCTCGCCGTGGTGGCGCTGTCTTCATCCAGCTCCGCCTCTCTGGTCAAGCGCGAGGGCGATGGTGAGCACAGCTTCCGTCAAACACAAAATTCCACTTTGAAGTTTCGACAGCAGGCGGAGAGGGCCTGGGGACAGCGAGGAGAGATTCTGGCTTCTTCTCTTGATGGAAGAGGAATGGTCGTTTATCTTTTACATTTATTTATTTTTCTTTTTTTGCCCGAAGCTTATCTCCATGCTTCGATTCGTCTGAAATGACGTGGGCCCTATGATCTTGGAGTACCCAGCTACCCATCGTAAAAGATTTTTTTTTTCTTTTGTGCAATTTGTTGCGAAAACAAATTTTGGTTTGGTCTTACAACAAGCCCATCACAAAAACCTGTCCTATCTGCATTCGTTTGAAACGAAGTTCTATTTGTAATGTCAACCCCACTTTATCCCTTTTTATTCGGTTCCTTGTACTGATCTGTCAATCTGTCTATTAATCATTTCTTTATATTCGAACACTTCCATGTCAGTTTAGCGTCTGAAATGAAGGAATCTGGAAGTGTGCAAGATAAACTGGTGCCAAGTGCATGTCGGTGAGGCAAGAACTCCTCTGTCTTTGTAACCTCGTGGCCACCTCAGTGTTTGCTGTCGACAGGAAATGGCCGCCTTCACCTACGGAGACATCGATCGTTGCCTCTTGTCAACTGATGTAAAAGGTGGCAATATATAATCATTTTTCTTTGCGTTTAACAAGATGTGTGGGTGAGTGTTTGCTCTAAGCCGATAGGCCAGGCGCCGTATTCATGACGCGAAGGTAACTTATCGTGCAGGATAAATCAAAGGTAAGTGTCTTGTCCTCGTAGGTGGGGTCCAGGCTCAGCGGATATTGCTTTACCTCTGGGAGAGCAGTTATAAATCTGTGGTATAGATACCCTCAGGGTAAACACAATCTTCGAGATATGAACAGTCATAACTACGGAGAGAAGATATTTTTTGCCTTGATCGCCTCGTTTTCGCCTGCGAGTAACGACTTACCATCGTTTCATGAATGGTTAACGATGTGAGAAGACCTGTGGAAGCAGCTGTGTTTTTTTTTTTTAAATTACATTTGTCTGTATTCCGTTTTCTGTCAAATCGCTTGAAAGGTCTCTATCGCCGACGAAATAACCATACCATGTATTTTTTTTTTCTCGCATCATCATCTGGCTCTTTTACACCTGCATTTGCTTAATTCGTTACCCGATCATTTGGCAGAGTAAGCCGCCCTTTGTTGTCGACATATTTTGTTACATGTTTCCCGGCTGACGTGTTAATGCAGATTATTACCATCAGTAAGGTCCGGTGTGTGCCATGGACCATCGATACTCTGTGTGATCCAGCTCAGTTGCATGACTTATTACTTCATCTAGGAGAAGCAGGATTGATGAGATGTAACATTGATGGCCGTGCCTATAGGGTCGTACTGAAGATACCATGTGGTGTAAATGTCACAGATACTCATCGCTTTCGGCATCCTTAAGGGGATTTAATTGTTATGCTCGTTGTCCTGTTTTCAGCAGTTGTATCCCCATTGAAAAGTTCAAAATGATACTTACCGCTTAGTTTTACACTTTGTGAACACAGCCCACCATTGCCATCCACCCCCAAATCATCACGAGGATCTGATCGTGGGTTTGCTCCACCCACTAATGTAACATATGTCTAGTATGAGTCAGAGCAAAGAGTTGTCAATAAATTTGCATACTGAGCAAATAGAGTTGAGGTGTGTGTGTGCTTGTGTTTACGTGCTTGCCTGTTTGTGTTTGTGCTTGAGTGTTTTTGTGTGTAATTGTGGTTTTATATTTCAGTTGTTTGCATTTTGGTGTCTTCGTTTGTGGATGGGTGGGAGTGGGTGCTTTGGTAGGGATGTGCGTATGCGTGTATGAGATGAAAGAGTAATGATTACAAGAAATCGAAAGTTGAAAATAGATAAAACATTTGAAGGAAGGGAGGAGCAAAATGTATTTTTGACTTTTCGATGTGCTGGTGAGGTGAAGACTGACTCTGTCGAAAGCAGTAAAAAAGAATTCAATTATCGTATCTTGTCGTATAAAGACAGGCAATTTTTGTTTGTTTGTTTGTTTTTGGCAAAAGACGCAGATTACTGTGCGTGGAAAGCTTTGCTTGTGTCTTGTCTAACTAGTGCTGCCTGGTTTTCTCTCACAAAAGTAGTTCCTTCAAAGAGACAGGCCTTAAATTAATGCTGCAGCACGAAAGTCGTTCCTCATCCATCAAGAAATTTGTAAGAACATTTTCCGCCGCCAAATGCTATCAGTGCATGGCCTCACCTGATCTCAGTCGACAGGAGTTTTTGACTGGAGAACAGCAAGGCCTGGACGCTTGGTGTCCATCAGGTCAAAAGTTCGGCCGATACAAGAACCGTTCTTTCTCTCAAGGCGAATCACGATTTGTTTACACAGATGAAAAGAGATATAAAAAAGTAGTCATGCCCCAAGACAAATCGTGAACTATAAATTTGCTCTTACATGGCCTTTGTCCTCCACTGACATCGCCAAGCTAAAGTTAGAGCCGTCTTCGCGCAGGAAATGGAGAAATTATCGAAAAAAATAAAGAACAAAAAAATCCGTTAATTTTTTTTCTCATTTTTCTTTCTGAAAACCTGACCTGAGGTTAATCTTTAACAAGGCACCTGACAGGAAGCGTGAAAACAAGTGCACGTGACGGAATATTTCTGGAAGGCGTCCACCATCAACAGAACGGCCAAACATGGACGATAATAGCAATAAGGAGATACAAAATGTCATGTCATCATGCCCTAAGACAACATGAACTGTAAACTTGCATGACTATTGTCGTCGACTGACATTGACAGTCTCAAGGTAGAGCCATCTATGGATAATTATGGAAATAATAAAAATAATCAGAAAACGGTAGACTTTTTCTCCTTTGTTCTGTTTTTCTTTCCTAAAACCTGACCTGCGTTAATCTTTAACAAGATAACTGTTGAAGTGTCAAAAAAATCATACACGTGAGGGAAAGTATTTCGGGAAAATTTCCACCATCAACAGAATGGCCAAACATGGACGACATTTAGGAACAGGGTGTGCTGACCTCTCGCCAAACCTGTTCTTTAAGACGAAGAAACTAGAAACTTTATGATAGAAGTTTATGATCTTTCTGATTCTGGAAGCTTAATCACTGTTAGGAAAAGTTTTTCTCTCTCGTTGTACTTGCATGTCTTTCTCTTCCCTACGAGTCCCTTCCACTCTTTAAGCTGTATAATGTATTTTACTTACTTGTCCTGGGCTTGTATTAATCATCGGTTGCGGAAAGACATCCATTATTTTAAAAACTATAATTATTATTGAAACTGGCCATGATCCCAGATGATGATAGATAACATTTCGATGCCAATTCACAGCAAAAATGTCTTGTCATAAATCTCTAAAACTTTAGCAAAATTACATGTTGTGTGTTTTAACTTATTAGCACTTTGTTGGAATAATTTACGATACAAAAAACACATAAAAGGTCGATACAGAAGCTTAGTTACAAGAAGAGAGGTCAGACGAAGACATAGATCACCCAGACCAGGCAAAAGTTAACTCAGTCCAGACAGATAGCTGGAAGATAAAAATCTGGGCTATGTAGTGGCCTTACTGACTCAAAGAAAAGTCTGATAGAACTACAATGGAAAAGGTGTTTTGTAGATTAATGTATCTTCCACTGTCAATGAATTCTAACGGCGGCCATCAATCAGACCCACTGGGGAGAACCGGAGAAAGGATGAGTGATTTCCCCTGTCGTCAAAATGTCTTGGAAGAAAGAAAGACACGAATGGGGACAATCTTTGTCTCACAATAACAGCAGGCTCTTGTCAGACCTCGTCTGCTGCCATCTGCCCAGCCAGGAGTCGCTGGCAAACACCTCCCCTTGCCTTCTCCTCCTGACACTTACCAAACCTTTATTCAGTTCAGCTGCTGTAAGACAAAGGGTGTTCAGCACTCAGTGACTGGCTTGTTAGCAGGACCAGATGCCGGCTTAAACCTTCCACGCTTCACTGCTGCCAAGAGGTAAGACAACACTGTCAAGACAAGTTTCATAGTATTTTTCCCCAAGTGCATTGTTTCTGGTCTAAAATCAGCGATTGTGTACTAAACTTTTCTACAAGTCACTCTTGCTCTCATAGCCAGATGTTGTTAGTCACACGATGCAACTTTAACTCAAGAAATAAATATTTGAATTTCTGATTTCTTGAGAAATGTTGATTCAGTCGGCGTGCGACAGATGACTTCCGAGACATTGGATACCCACTCAAGGACTGCAGGACACAAAAGAGTAAATACTACTAAGATTTCTCTCTTCCTCTCTGACTCCAGTGACACAACAGTCGGTCCTAATGATCTATAACCACAAAAACCAAAACATCAAGCAGACATCGAGTGGCTGCTGGAGATGAGAGCGCACTGAGCTGTCTGCGGCTGTTGACAGACCACAAGACAGAGTACCGCTGCTTATAGTGTCCTTCTGTCTTTTCTCCAAACCCAGTCTGCCAAACCCAGGAAGTGAAGGCAGACGCCTGTACATCTCCGGACACAGCCTACTCCCAACAGACTAAATACTCCGACATCAACCTATAATTAACCAGTCGAAGACTTTGTTGCAACAGACATAAGTTATAATTACTATTCAGAAACTTTGTTTTAAAAGGCTTCCACAAGAAGTCATCACTGTTATTCCTGTGGAGTTTTCTTTTGGCTTGTCGTCTGCTATGGTAAAGAATGTATAGTTTACTGTCAACAATAGGTCAGCAGGGAATGTCCTTTTGGAATTTTGTTAGGCTATCTGCGACATCTGTGTCTTCTTGTTTGTTTGCTTGAAAACAGCACACAGTTAAGTGAAGACAACCTCGAAGTAAAAAGTGAGCTCCCAAAATGTGAACTTGGACGAAATGTGATGCACAATCAGATCTTGTTTACACCACAATAAGCTTCATAAAACTACACAGATGAATGCTGTTGCTTTAAGACGAAAACCAGTCTTCATTAGAATATGATACTACTGTAGCTGAAATATTTCGAGGACATCACTTTTTTCAACTTTTCAACTCTTTGGAACACTGCCTTCTTCAGTAAGTAATGTGCAAGTTAGACATCATTACTGGTATCCAATGGACCTTTATAAAACATCTACAGAACCTGGACTCTGTAGATGACATTAGTCTCCTGTCTCATCGGCAGCAGCATGCACAAACCAAACTGACTATTCTATCGGAGGAAGCAGAGAAGACTGGCTTAAAGGTCAACAGAAATAAGACCGAAGTGATGAGAATCAAAAACAAGCAGGAACTCCAAATTCAACTTCAATGAGAGAACATATCCTGGAAAGAGACCGCTTTTCTTATCTGTGGTGCATTGTCAACAAGGACGGTGGAGCGGACGGTGACATCAAAAGCCACATCAACAAGGCCAAGCATGCTTTCAACAACCTACGCCCCAACTCCTGATCATTATCCTTCAGCAGTAGGACCAGCACCTTCAACAAAAATGAGGCAGTCCTACTGTATGGTTCTGAAACCTGGAGAGTGACAAACATCATCAACAACAAGATCCAGATGCCGGAACCACATGGGTCCAACTGAAGGGGACTGCCTAGAAGTGTGTCCATTGGAGGAGTAGCAAGGACTAAACATTAATGTTAGACAAGTCCAGACTACATTTCCGATGAATCGAGGAATTTGTTAAAACTATTTCCTCCTATTCTGTCAGTATTTTCATTATGTGTAGAAGTTCCTTTCTGCTTCTCGTGAAGAGTCTTTGACACACTAGTCTGCTGCCAGTGGCAAAAGGACGAGTGGTCGCCATGGAGCGTTTGGCGAAATTTTGAAGACCTGTTCAACGGATTCTTCTCAGTGTAAAGCCGACCTGCTCCTCTGCTGGCAGTTCCTCTGTGGTAGTCTTCACTCGTTTGAAGCCCACTCCAACCATCACTTACTTGAATAATTGGGCTGATGGTTCTGTAATTCTGGCTTTCAAAGCAAAATGTCAAAGTTCCCCGTGCATCTTACTCATTTTTGGAAGAACACATGTTTTTATCATTCCTTTGCATTTCAGTCTTGTTTCGACTTGTGTCGTATTTCGACTCAATAATTACTGTACGTTTAATGAACGAATGAGGTAGCAAAGATAGAAAAGTTCGGACGAATACAAAACGGATTGAACGAATAAATTAATGAATTAAAAAAGCAACGGTTACTTGCAGCAATGAATAAATAAACAAATAAATGGGAAAACAATGTAAAAAAAAAGTCTCATGTAAATGAAGAGAACAGGGAATCTGAAAGTCTAATTCACCGATAATATTGTTTCACATTTGCATGTTTGCACGCAACTATTTAAAAAACACATTTTTTTTCTCTCTTGAATTTTTAGAATTAGCATCTATTTTGTGTGATTAAACTAGAATATTTTACTAAGCAAAATTTTGACAAAAACGTTTCGGTAAATTGAGTTTAGAAATAATATAAATCGTACGAAACGACATGAGAGAAAGAGAGTGAAGGACAAACAGCTGGACAGATGAATGGACGAATAAAACGAGAAATAAAGGAAATAGGAAAGGAAAATAGTTGGTGAAGTGGTCTATGTAGGTATGTTCATGTTTACTTTGCTCGCTGACGATGATGAATCACACTCAATCTTCTAGTATATCTCTGGGTTTTTTTACATGTTTCTTCGGGATTCCTCCCAAGAAATACTTCAGGGGTTGAATTTCATTGTAATTTTCTCTCCCTTGACTGCTACAAAAATCTCCTTGTCTACAACTGGAGACTTGTCTGTCAAGTATAATTAAAGTGGATAGATTAGTAAGCTATGAGCAAGTTTTTCATTTATTTTGGCATCGTGCAATTGATAATGAGATAGGAGGAGTAGAAGAATGGGCTTTATGATCTTCATTCTATGTGTGAGAGAGAGAGAGAGAAATGTGCGTGAAAAGAGAGAAAGAAACCAAGAAGCTGTATAGATATAAGAGAAGAGAATGAGAATGCTATGTGCTGCCAAGTGACGTACACCTGAAAGTCTTCGTGATGTAACTGCTGTGATGCTTCAGTAGAGACGTTTGTGATGTCCTCCTGGCGCCCTCTGGCGGCGAAGCCATGCAGCGTCCTAATGAGGCCTTCACGATCGGGAAACCTTTGACATATATATATGTATATTACAGTAACTCATGTGACAACCTAATCATTACGACAGTTTTATGCCATTGGGAGAAAATACTTGTCAAGCCCGCAGCTGTGCTGACATCATTGTCATCAGTCTTGAAAGAGCAAGTAACTCTTGTTATTTCTTCTCATTTTATGTCAAGCAGTGACTTGTAGCTTCCAGTTTAGAATCATTATAACTGCACGTTGAAGGGAAAAAACTATTAATCTGTACTGATTAAAAGATAATGCATGGTTCGGTATTGTCACTGTCAGTAGTTATGTAATGCTTTGTAAAACTACAGGATTATTCAAATTATTGTCAGAACCTAAATGGTAGAAACCATTAATCCAACAATCATACATCATGATTGCAAGGTTATTTACAGAACGGTCTCCATGTGTTAGCTATTGTCTCAACACTATTAAACTAAATTACTATTTGAAGTCCGGACACACATGTTGACATAATTTTCACTGACCCTGAAAACCTCATAAAACGAAAAAAAACCCAATGAAATGAGGGAAGAACAATGTTCGACCTTTACCCATACCCGATACTTAGTGAGACAGTACAGCAGGGTAATAGACTGGGGTAGGGGGTAGACATATCTGTCATGTCTCATCAGCAGCCTGAGCACAGCTTCCATTAAGATTCCATTGTGCTGTGCGCCGCTCATTTTCCGCAGATTGGGATGAGGGAGGTACAGAGACATGCTCCACATCAGCAGCTAAATGATCAAGCAAGGTACTAAACATGTTTTTATGCTTGTTTGTGCTCTCAGCACTCATTAGGGTGTGTGTGTGTGTGTGTGTTTACTAGTGGGTGTGTTTGCTAGAGTGCGAGTGTGAAAGAGAGAGAATTACAGGAAGGTAAAATCGTGAAAGACTAGCCAACAGCGAAGGGACGGACGGCGAGGGAGTGAAAGAATGAGTAAATTTGAGAAAGTATGGTAGAAAAGAAGACAAAAAAATTTATGATCTTGTTTACAAACTAGGAAGAGAGAGAGAGAGCTTTTATGCTTTCACTTACAAGGAAGAGGTTGAGGGACATGTAAGCCAGTTCCGAGTGTTGGGCCTGCTGCACTTTGAGAACATGGCGCGTGCACATCATGCAGACGATGTTTGTGTTTTATGAACTTCATGTACTTCACTGCTTGTAAACTCTTATTTTAGTACTTCCATCTACATGCATATACACGGACTTTAAATTAAGCAGTCAAGTAGATATTAGGTAATATGTACACACCCGTTGTAAGAGAGTGTGTGTGAGTGAGTGAAAGAGGAAGAAGGGAGAGAATATGCAATATCTCAATCGCGTACGACTTAAAACAGAAGATTAATGATAATCACTTTCGAATTAAGAAACACTAATTAGAATTATTCTATTTATTCAAAACTTCTCAAAATTTTTGAAGTATACATAAGGGGAACACTTCCTGTACCCTGCACCTGTCTCCTCATCTCACTTTGCGACAGCATCAGCACCAATGCGCCGCACACTGTATCTTCATCTTCTAGCAAGTCAAACGGAATCTCATCGTTCATACCGTCACTGAAGTCGTCGACTCGACATCGGTTCTTCTTCTCTGGGAGGAGATTTTGATGATCCGATACCACCAGTCCCAAGAATGTGTAAAAATGGTCGTCGCCTGTAAACAGATGTGTGCTATAATTAGAACGTTCCCCCGACAGCTCTCTTTGTTAATTACACAGTGCTTAATTAGGGTCTTGCAGCACTCCTAGATGGCGGACTGCAGTCATTAGCATGAATCTTTATGGCTGAACTTCATTTGCCTTCGAAGCATTGGCGGGCGACGTGGTTAATGGGAAAGTTCAACATAACGTCCCTAGTGATCCGCAGATTCATTGGCCTTTCGCATGTTGTGGAGTATTTGGGGTGCCTCCATTATCCCCGGGTGGGAGTCGCTATATATAGCGTGTCTCGCTTAGACTGCGGGGAAAGAGTTTCACTCCAGAGAGTACGAATACTTTATTTTGTCAGGCCTTTGGACACATTCTAAACGAGTGGTATACAACATATTAAACAGGAGTGGTGGTGGTGATGTTTTACGCCGAGCCAGCAACTAAGGTTTTGTCACGGCAAGGCAGCTAGCCAGCAAACAGATGTCACATGCAGAGAAAGAAGAGCGTGCCCGAGACGAGATCTGAACCCAGGACAGCCAACCCTCACTGTCCTGGTGACAGGCGCTGACCGTTGTGTCACCGGACCGCCGAAAGTATTACAAGGGAAATATATAATACAGATTAGATGAAAAATAACAGAGAACTATTTTTTTGTCGCTAGATATGAAAACTTAGCAGGGTTTCACACTATTTCCTTTTTTTTTTATTTTGCATCAGCATCTGTAGTTTAAAGTTATTAAGTCTATTGTAATACTTCCTTGCAATAAAACTTTTTTCAAATAGTATTTGAGAAAGAAAGTTGTACCTGTCGATACCAGTTCCCTGAACTGAGAAGGAAAGTGTTATTGTGTGATTATTGCAAATTTTCAACTTCGACAAAAGTGTACCGGTTCGAAATCAGGCAAGTGTCGTTTTTACCAGCTTACTTTGTTAGGGTTAGTTTTAATGAAAACTAAACCTATTAGACATTATAGTATCGATTGATTGATTTATTTATTGATATGAATTAGAAAGCAAATACAACACCAAGCCTCCGACACTTTAGAAATATTCTGGGCACAGTTACAAGACTTGTATCAGAAGGTCGAGGTGGTCTACTCAAGTGTCGGCGCCGCAGACGTGGAGATGGTATCGGTGGAGCAGCCCGCGGCAAGCCATTCTCTCAATCACCGAGGTAAGCGGCGACATGAGCGATGCACGGAAACTGTTTTCCATCACGAGGGGTGGCGAGGACTCGGACTCAAGACTGGCGGCCACCATTGGCAGTACTGTGCACACCGCCCTCCCTCCCCACATACGTCACTGGTTATGATAAGTAGGAATCTCTCTGTCTGCTATTGATCTCGTCAACGGCATCATCGGCAGATTAGCCGGCACACAAGCGTCTGAGAGTCAGTCAAGCAGAATTCCCCAACATCCCCCCACACTGACTACCGTTTTGAAAGACTATCAGCTCATTTTCAGCAAGGACCTGAACAGAATCGGTGAAACCCATCTGTAGAGGTTCGCAGCCCAGTTACAGGTAGGTGTAGTTAACTTCATCAAATGTAAATCTCCGAGACATTTAAAAAAACTTTTCGTGAAAGTTAAACAAACCATACTTTGTATTATTATTATTTTTTTATTTAATTTTTTTTTTGTAGGCGAGGAAACACGTACATGAGATTGTCATTTACAGGCACTGAATTCCTCTTTATCTGATGAATTACAAAAATGCTGGATCATTAAAGTTGAAGAGGAAAGGGGACTGGGGTAAGTAAACAAATGAGATCACAGACCTCAAGACCACTTTTTATAGCACAAAACCACTAAGAAGGGAAAATAAGAAGTTAAAAATGTCTACCGCATCAGACGACTAATTAAAAGTACCAGACAAACCTCGTTCCCGTGATAGACTATTTCAGTTATACATGTTCATATAAATAAGGTGTGTGGGCGAAGGTGAAGCTAGTTTGTCGCCTTCACCAAACAACTGTCGGGTACGTGAACTTTTTTGTTCGTCAGCGGTTAGCAAACGCGGGTAGCGGGTGTTTGACGAGACAAGGGAGGTCACCAAACTTTGGTCTGCGTGGGTTGTCGTTACTTACCGGGCTTGGCTTAACTACTGTTCTCACAGATGTTACTACCCAATTTGTGTTCTTCTTGTCGTGTTTATTAGCTGCTCTTCGGAAGATATTTTACTGGCAGAGTTCGACGACCTCGTTAGGTTGCTTTGTTGTAGTTCAGTGAAGTGTGTGTGTGTGCACGTGCGCGTTCTCCTGACCAAGATTCACTCTTCTCATTTCTCTATGTAAAGAAGTCTCACAAGGAAAGAAATGTTGAAAAATATATTGCGTTCAATGTAAAGGTTAACACTAAGGCAGGCGAATATTTGAGGTCTTTTTTAATCAGGCAAATAACTTCTAGTTTTTGACCAAGTTTGGCAATGTTGTCTGTGAAGATCTTAAGAAATGAAGTGTTTTTGCGAGTTTTAGGACGCTGGAAATTTGATCACCATGCTAAATCCAAATTTATTTGCCAATACAATGGAACTTAAGCCCTTTTCGGAAGTTTGATGCTTCGAAACTTTGCTCGGTCAAGAACAATCTTTTCGAAAAAAAAAGCAAAGAACTGGAAGTACAATTTCAAAACACCTGCTTCTCTGTGGCACTTTTTGTGTAAACCTAGTCACATCAGGTCTAGACTCCAGTAGATGGCTAACTTCCCTCTAGAAACCGAGCGGGGTTAAATTTGGAAGCAATAACAAATGAGTGGAACACACTTGCTACCACTTGAGTTTAGGTGGGGAGTAGAGGATGGTATAGGTTTACCTTGTTTAATCATTTGACCTACGTGGGTACAGGGTAGGACCAGGGATGGAGCAGAGATCAAGGTTCTCCATTACGGGCTGTCGTCTGCTAGACACAGGTCCACTCTTTGATCTCTTCAGACTAGTTTTTGCCTTTCCTCTTCCTTTCATGCCAGCTTCCAGCGAGACAGTCTTGGCCAGCCTGTTGTGGCGTGTCACATGACCAAACCCCATAGAATCCTCCAGCAAGAGAAAATAAAGAAAACTTGCGATGAGAGGCAAAATCCAGCCATGTCCTCAACACTTTTGTTCTTGGATACGGGACGATTACAGTGTCATTCTGAATTCACGAATGGAAATTAATGATCCACAATTGGTCATCACCACGAAGCAAACAATCTTTCTTAAAGAATTGATTTTTAAAAAATCTGAAAACATTATTATCATGGCATTTAATTTCACCGTGAAGAACAAACACTTAACAATAGATATCATTAATTAAATTCTTATTTCATCTTTCGACCCTCTACTGATTTCCTGTGGAGTAAAAATAAACATTTTTCCTGTTTGCCCGCGGTTTTCATTCTCGTGCAATAATATACTTTAGAGGATGTTTATCACTAGAGAATTCATGTTTCAGTATTTGTTCACACTGGTCCGTAACAGATCAGATAATGAGAATAAAGTGTTCAATTCCGTGTCTGAATAACACTTTTTATCTGAAAGAAAAAAAATCGTTTCCGGTGAACGCAAGAACGTTTCCCATGGTGCTGAAAATTTCTGTTTCTGCTTGCTTGCTTTCCATTCAATCTGAGGTAAAATTAGTTTAATATCCTAGCAAAAGACAAGGACAAATCACATGGTTGGCAAGAAACACCCCTTCGCTTTTTTCTGGACACCATTTGAAAGGATAACTAGTAATTTGCAGCCAGGCTTTTCTCGGTGCTTGTCATTTAAGTGGAAGAAAAAAAGTTGAAAATAGCTATGATCGGACCAACCACAAATGTTGTTTAGACAGAAAATACAAGTGGGTGCTCTCAGCCCCTATTTTGTGCTTGTCGCGCATACTTTAATTTTAAAAATTCGAATAGCTTTTACTTCACGGGTCCTACAAATATCTCTTCTCCACTGAATTCGTTTTAATCAATATGAATGGAGTCTTCTGAAACTTAAAAATAACTTCTTCTTAGAATCTGGTCAACTTTTTATTTTTTTAAAATCTGTATTTTTTCAACTGTTAAGCTGTATGATATGATTTTAAACTATCATAGTTGCATGAACCAGTTGTCAAACTAGCCTTTTATTTATCAAGAATAATTTTAAACCACCGTGAACTGCCTTGACCCATTTGTAACTTAAATTATCTTTGAAAATGATTTAGTTTTGTGTTATTTAACAAGAAGGATATTGCTCATAGGTTTATGAGCACAACACTGCTCGTGGCTTGAACATATCGCGTCTTCATGTTACCAAAAATAATTTTGAACCGTATTTCACTGATAGCAAAATCGGACATTTTGTCACATTTATCAGGTATTATAATTTTTGGCACGTGCTTCCTTGCATTTTAGCGATTCGAAAGACATCTCGACTTAGATTATCATTTGACAGATCGTCTTGAAACGAGCTTGCAGCCAGAAAAAATAGGGTTAGGTGGCTGAGGTGGGCTGGGACCCGAGACTACAGTCTGTGTTCCTGTCTGCCTGAGGACATGCTTGACTGCTGCCAGACTGTGGTCACCTCTTGATGCCCGTTATAAATAAGTTCAGCTGCTCGCAAACTTTGCTTCGAATTGCCAGAACTCGAGTTTAAAATTTGCTTCCAGTTTTTACAGGCACTTATCCGTCTCAGGTTTCTCCAGATTCTCTTTATTACTCGGTTTTGGTTGGAGCATACGCACTTTCTCATCGTAGTAACAAGAGATTTTCGGTGGATGTGATGGTCCAGCATGTTAGCCTAAAGGTTTACAATGGTTTAACAATGTATTTAAAATAAAAGGGTTGTTCTTCGTGCGAGATGCTTTCCATCCCTCCCAATCCGAGAAAGTAGGGAGTAATGTGTTGTATAAATGAGGACGTAATCAGAAAATTGGTATCAACAAACAAGGCATTATTCTCTTTCTAAGTTGAATTTATTCCTTTTCCTGTTATTTTTCTCAGTTCTTTTTACCTTCTCCTTCTTTCGTCAATGTATAAATATCCATTCTATAAACCCGAATGTTACAATTTGACAACGATGATCCAGAAAAGTTTTTCTGTCACGTAATCTAAGGAAACCACTTGAAAGAGCATTCAGACCTCTGTGCTGAAACGTTTAATATTTTTTTTTCAACGAATTATTATCTCTATTTTTGGGAAACTACATTTTGCTCTTGAAACTGATTTTTAATGACGACAAGTCTTATTCCGAAACGGCAAAGATAGTGCTCAACCCATAAAAGACTCTTCTCCCTGGTCCGCCTCATTGCAATGATGCTTTTTACCTCCCCGACAGGAGAGCCCACGTGACACGTCGAACGAGCAGCTGGTCAGCCTCAGTGGCAGCTTCATTAGCAACTGCTTTGACCTGGCCAAAAAAATGGCTGTTGACGTCTTTCAACAGCTGCATTCTTCTTGTCCTGGCATCTTGGCTTCCTGTCTCCCACGTGCGCTGACATTTTCCCTAACTACTCGTTTCACAAGACTTCCTTGCCAGCTTGGCATGAAAGGCAAAGTTTTGTTCAATAAGTAGGGAATCGGGGATGGCTGTCCCCAACATTTCATTAATTTTCTTCACCATGAAATAATTGACGGCCGAGCATTTTTTGGACTATACGCGAAAAGCAGTTAATGAACAGAGGAGAGAGTCGAGGTGAAGACAAATGACCTCGTCTGCTCCTGCACTAGCGACATAACATTTATTTTTGTTTGTCTGTTTTGTTTTTGCTTTGTGGACGATGGCCACAACATATGGAGTCGATTCTAATTTCCGACAACATTCTTTTCTTAACACTGCTTCCCTTTCATCTACAGTATTCAACGGAGTTTGCAAAGCTACTTTCATTTTTAATTATGAAAGAAAACAGCCAGAATACCTTACCACTCTCTACCAAACAAGTGCAAAAAAACAAAAAACAGAAGACACAAACAATTTAAGCTGAAAGTCCAGAAAAAAATGATAACTCCCTCCCATGGTGATGTTTAGGAAATGTAAAAGGGAAAGTCTAGAACATGAACACATGATATGTAACATCAGCATTTGTAACAGAGAGATGTAGGAGCTGGCAAACCTTTGGTAATATGTTTCTACTGATAAAGTCGCACTCATTTGCTTGGTGCAAAAATATCAGCTTTTAAAGCTGTGAGTTGGCTAAGTCACACATTCAGGGTTACTTTTTGCCCGCGTGCAAAGGCACAGATATATTTTTATTAAACAAGCGAGGAGATTGTAAAAATATTGTGCCCTCGCGCTTGAGTGACTTCAGATTAAAGATTCGAGACACCCAGAATGGGGAAATATGGGTACTTGATTTTTTTTTTCTTTCCCAGCTTCGTTTTTGGCACATTCTGCATTTCTTTCGTCACATTAATGCACGAATAAAAAGAGAAAAACGCGAATGCACGTGCATATGCGCTAGGTTATCTATTTGCACGAGTGGAAGAATTTGTGTGTGTGTGTGAGTGAGAGAGAGAGAAAATTGAACAAAATTTTATTTACAAGGGTAACAGAATAAGGAAATGTTATTCTTTTTTGTATATAGCCATTGGACTAATCAGTAGAAACAAAAAGTTGCATTAATTCAGAAGAAGGCAATAAAATCTTATGAAAAATTATAATATGTACAGATATGATTTGATACGGGAGAGAGAGAGAGTGAACAGGTAGGGAACAAAATATTAAAGAAATACTTTAGTTACAGAAAAAGAGAGATTTCGGTGTTGACAAAAATGTCTACGCTTCCCATCCATAAAATATTTCTGCTTAGTCGAGATACTGCAGTAATTTGGAAACGGCACAAATCTGATAAAAGATCAGAATAATTTCTAGGACAGAAGAAAAAGAAATATACATGTACTTTCTAAGGAATGAGAGAAAAGTAAAAATGTCAAGGTGACCCACCAGTCGTACCGTCGTAGGGTAGTGAGGTGTCAAAGTCCTCACTTATTTCGGGTAGAGGGAGGGAGAACGGGGTTAAGTTTGTAAGGGCCGTGCCCCTCTCCCTCGTTGCTGTACCCTCCCAACTACGGTGTTCGTGCTTTCGGTTTAAAATGTTGTTGTACAAACCACTAGCTATCCTTTTCCCGACGTTGAGAAAAGAAAACAAATAGGAAAAAAAACATTGGTACATTCATTAAGCACTCGAGAGTCTAGAGCATCACAGGAAGCTAACGAATCAACTGTGGAGGGAAAGAGAGAGTGAGAGTGAGAGAAAGAAACTACTGGAAAAAGTACACAGCCACATATCCTGTCTCATAAATTGTCGATAGCATCGCCTAAATGGCTTGCAGCTTGACTGCGCATTTTCCAGATGTCGTGGATGAACTTTGCTGATTCGGGGGCTAAAATATTCGTGCAGCTTGCCATCGGAGGTCAAAGATTTGGATCAACCTGTCATCTCCGGCCAAGACGATCAAGACGATCAAGTGCTGATCCTATGCAGCAGGAACACACCTGACGAGACCTTGTTACCTCCGCTAACGAAAGTCAAAGACTCACCTGTACTCAGGTCGAGGTGGACGGAAGCCAGCCACCTGCAGCTGCTGACTTTGAAAGGCAAGAGAGATTTGCTACCTAGCCAAGCTCGCTGGAAGGTAGCAATGGTGGTCGACGACTTTCGTGTCGTATATACTGCTTTGGTGCAAGTTCGATACATTCGATGCACCCCCAGACTACTTCTTCTTTGACGACCATCGAACAGAGAGCTGAGGGCGCATTGATCACCTATACCAACACTGGCTGATGCTCATCTGATGCTCTTGTGCCCTCGGTAAAGGCCGGCGCACACTGGCCGAGACCTTCAGACGCTGGAGAAACAAGCGCCAGCCTATTGTATGTTCAGCATCGCGAAAGGACGAGGGAAATAGCGACTGGCCCTCGATGAATGGACGACGTGCCATCGAGCTTCTTCGTGTGTACAAGGCAAGTCCACGAGGGGCTACGCACACTAATCAAAGTAAGTAAGTATTGCACTTTTCTCACAGTCCTTTTGAGAATTTGAGGGAAATTGAAGCATCCCGGTCACATTCTCTCTTTGCATGAGCTTAATCAGTCTGATCACATCCGCAAAGAAGACTGAAGAAAGAGAGGCAGACTGGGAAAAAGGGAAGAAACTGAAGTTCAAACAACGATTGTTACTGAAATCTCATTCATCTGTTATTTGTAGGTCAGCTTGTTAAAAGAGATGTGGTAATGCAAACCACATTTTTACACCCAGATAGAAAAAAACAACTATAAAGCTAGGATGAAAAGAGAAGCTAAATCATTAAATCAGCAGAAGAAAAAGGAAGGGACGTAAGCTGACTTAATGACTTGATTTACAGCCTAACCCTAGCGGCAAATCATTAAAAAAAATTCTGAGCTTAATTCATAACAAAATCATCAATCTGGATATCAAGGCGAATAAATGTTTACCGCTTATAATATCCATTCTTTGAACATCCCTCATATTGCTCGTGTTTGGGACTGAGGTAAAGACCTCGTATTTTCGCCAAGTCACATCGACACTCGCTATTAAAACAACATCTCATTATCTCCACATCCGGGCACTGGGTGCAGGATTCAACTACATCAGGAATTAGAACTGAGATTAGCTTTTGTTGCGCATTTCCTAACGAAATGAACTCAAAATTGAAAACAAATTTTTTTGGGATAATCTCCTGGCAGCGAATGTTTTGTTAATTTGCCAACTTTTAGCTCAAACTTCATACTCGGCTTTAGAAGTGTGCACAAGCGCCGATGGCTGTGTTTACCAATTCCGCGATTTACCTAATTCCAGAGGAACTCTGTGAGCTCTGACCATCTTGTGTTTCCCTGTGATCATGACTCACAGAGTTGTTTGTTTTGTATCGAGGTGGCTCCAGGTAAAAGCAATGTTGTACTTGGTTTGATTCAATCGTCACCTGTGTAACACCTGTCGCTGGGGGGAAGCCACTCTTGTCTGTTGTGGGCGATGGTCAGCAGGACGACCTGTTTTGATGTTAGTAAGCAAGTTCTTTCTCTCGTCACCTCGACATCGACTATCCTCACAGGTGGTTTGAACAGTCAAGGTGTCGTGTCTCGTCACATGACCAAACTAGACCACCTTAGGTTGCTTGGTTTGTTGCAAATAAAAGTTCCTGGCTGCAGCTTGGGCTGCGGATATCTTAGCATCAGCGGGAAAGGGTTTTAATTACAATTCCCTCCCCTTACAGTTTCATCTTTTCTGTCTTTCACTGTTACAAACGTCATGTAGAATGAACAAACTGCTGTTTGCAAAGTTGCACAGTCGGTTCCACTATGTATTGCATCTGTTCTCGATCTTTTTGACAGTTGCGTTTACCTACCGCTGGCAAGTGTTTGAGAAGAGAAGTTCCAGACATGTCGGCATGAGCCTCTCATCATAAAAATAATCTTGAAAATGCTTCTAATAATTGACTTCCTTCCACTGTGTTGGCGCTGTCATAATCATTTCTTTCGTACCTCTTATCTTCCCTCTTGTCTCTTATTTTGCCTCTTGTTTAAAGTTTCTTTTCTTTCAACATTCTTTACTTTTGTTATTTCTATTCTTTCTTTCCTTTTCCTGTCTATCTTTCTTCCGCAGTCTTATTTCTTTTTGTCAGTATTTCGTTTAGAGCACATTTGCTACCCACCACAAAAGCAATAAGTATTATGTGAAATAAGTATAACTGTAGTGTAAAATATAACTTCATCAATTGTTCACGGAGGCTTGGCGTTGAACCAACCACGTTCACAATCTTGTGAGATGCTTTAAAATGTCTGTTTTGCTTGGCGGATGTTGAGAAAAGTGGCGGACATCAATTTCTTTCCTTGCCACTTGACGACAGAGGTAGATAAGAAGCTCTGACGGTAGGTTTGGTTACAAGGAGCTTTATTGTTGTTTGTTTGTTTTGGTTTGTGTCGAAATGCACTCTCTACTACAATTGTTCATTTTCTTAGTTTGCTTTACTCTTTGCTTTTTCGGTCATGCAACTCTCTACAGCACTGATATCTTGTCAAATGTTGCTAAAGAAAACCAAGGTAGACTTAAGAAGACAGCAAGAATGATCAAATTGTAAAGTTAAGAACAGAGTTAACCGTAGGGTTAAGAGCCTGATGACCTTTATACAACAAAAATGTAATGACAGGCAGTGTCAGCTGGGAAACAGGGAGTGGAGAGGGAAATGGTGAAGGAGGCGAAAAACTAGGGGGAAGTAAGTAGTGAGGGAAAGAGAAGGAAAGGGAGACAACAGGTGGAGACATGATCGACAGCGAGAGAATTACAGCAGTGAGTTATGACAAGAGAGAGAGAAGAGAGGAAATAAGAGACACCACTGCATCTCTGACGGAGATACATATACTTGTGCACGTGCGATGTACCTCAGTCACAAATCATCAAACATTAATGACCAATCACAACTTCTGACATCAGCACAACGCTGACGGATTAATCGGTGAATAATTTAACTCCAGAAGACCGAACACCACACCGATAAATACAGTGAACAGAGGGACTGGACCACAACATGAAGAGACAGGAAAGCTTCGACAGGTATTTAATCAAGTGACACGGAATACTATAACCAGTCCTGTCCTTTTCTGTACACCACACGATTATCTATTAAATTTTCTCAGTCAGAAAAAGCAGGTGGTAGTCAAGATCCGCAGCAATAAAGTGATGTTGATTATGATGAGATCTCGTTTCTGCTTGTCGTGTCTCAAATGTTATGGATAATTTATTGGAGCTACTGTTTTCTTTCTCCGGAAGGATGGTGTTAAACACCAACCCGATGCAACTATTGGGTTTTTTTTTTTTCTCTCTCTCCAAATGACTGGATTACTGGAGAAAAGTTCCCACAAAGCTGACCAAATAATTACTATTGTTCGCGATTTTCAAGCTTTCATACACAGACACTCTTACTACTACATAGTCGGAAGTCAGAACCGTGGCATCACTGAGGCCGTTGATGTACTTGGTAACAAATCTCTCATCTTAACGACAGTCTTGACGACGAAGGTAATACCATGCAAGTTGTAACATCACATCTCGAGCTCGTTCTCTGGATGTGTGAAGGTTTGTCTTTAGAGACTTATAACATTTTGTTAATTTATAGCCTCGTTTGAGGAGGAAGATGGCTGTCGGGCTGGGCTTTAAGCCGTAGAAACACTAATGAGAACGCCGGCACCGGTAGCCAGGGTCACTGCCGGTGGAGAGTGCATTGCAGCGAGAGCGAGGCTTGAGCTTCTGATTAGCTTTCCTCCTTATTTTCTCCTTTTTTCCCTTCTGATTTGTAAGCAGCAGTCTTCGTTAAAGACTGCAATTATCTTCCGCTGGCCTGTACTCAACATGTGAGTAAACAAGCTACTGGCATCAGCTGTTTGCGAACAGGAAGAGAAGATGTGAAGGAGGTGAAGGGGAGCGAACGGGTCACAGTGAGAAAGAAGGAAGGTAATGGCTCATTCAGTTTACGTAGAGAGGTCAGAGTGAAGGCAAAGAGGTCATAGTTTTTTTGGGTTTAAGTAACATTCTTGAATAAATTCCATCCTCGGACATTTACCTCGCTTAAATGTGACCTACTAAGTGAAATGTGGAATTTTTTGTTTGTTTGTTTGTTGTTGTTTTGTTTTTTTTTTTTGTATGCAGTGTCACCTCGAATGAATAAGCTTGACTAAAATAATATGACAGGGCGAAGGTTGACAATAAAGTCACAGATGCTCTAAGTTAAAGACAAAACTCCGGGTACCTTACAACCATGCATAATATACTATTTATATACTATATAGTATACATAATATGTGTGTGTGGTGGGTATGTGTGTTCACGTGTTTATACATCCACTACCTTCGCTGTGATCATGTCTCTCTGTGCCTGACTTTTAGAATTCTCTTGTACACTGTCACTATTTTCCTTGACTTTTTTTGGCACTTCTTAATTTTTTTTCGCAGAAAGGATGTCTAACATAGTAAGTACGGTAGAATATCTATTTACACCTTTCAGTGTCTGTTTCTGCTGCTGGCTTATACTTACTTTTATCAGACGACAATTTGGAGACATAGTTGAGGGTTGTTAACTGTAAGAAGAATTTGTCTTGTGTTTCACTTGGTGTGTCAGATCCTTGCAGACGTCTAGTCTAGAGAAAAGGTCTAAATAAGTGTTCTGTTGTCTTCAGTTTCCTCTGACAAACGGACGAGTCTTTGTATGTGTCTTCAGTATGTGTGAGAACATAGGTGTGCACTGCACTTGTGTTTGTTCGTTTCGTTTATTCGTTTCTGCAGTTGGTTTGTTCGTTTGTTCGTTTGTTCGTTTGTTTGTTTGTTCGTTTGTTCGTTTGTTCGTTTGTTTGTTCCGTTCGTTTGTTTGTTTGTTCGTTTGTTGATTTATTAAATTTCACATAAATAGGTGATCCTTCGATTAGGACTGGTTTTCCGCACCGTTCCTTCATCCCATTAGCACTTCTCGTGACGAAGTCCTCCAAATGGTCGTGTAAGAGTCCACTGCGGTCAATCTGTCACTGTCGGTGACCATCATGCACTGAGTTCACTCTCAGATAGACCAGACAGGCATCTGATTCATTTTTGCCCGGTGCACCAAATGAAAAGCTTCCCTGTCTGCTGAGTGCCCTGACAACCGTGATGCCAGCTCGCAACATTTCTTTTCACCTCCTTTGTGGTCCTGGCCTGGTGGCTGACTGCAGCCAGTGTAGCAGCCATTTCTGGATGGCTCGTGGTTGAAACACGCCGGGTGGTTTGCCAACGACCGAGCTTCGTTCTCCGTTTTGTCGCAGGAAACGTCTGTCGCAATAAAAACTGTTTTGCAAACGACTGAGACAATCATGCTGTTGTCCCCAAATGCGTCTTTTCGCGAGCTGCCCTTCTGGCGGTTGTTGACATCAAAACATCAGGTAACACGTTTCACGTGGAGCCAGTTGGTGACACTCTTCTCACTCACCAACGCTTGCTTGAAGTCTTTGTCGGCTTATTTACCTTTTCATCAAGTAAACCTACAACGAACCTCTGACGTGCTTGCTGCAGGCGGTCTAATCTGTCACATCTATAAATTTATAGTCAAAGGATGTAGTTCTTTAAAAGTATCTGCAAGACGTTCATTTTTCAAGCTCTCCGACACTGAGAAAAAGCAGCTGTCATGATAATAATAATAACTGGAGATTTGTATACTCACACGTAAGGAGTGTGCCCTTAGCGCCTGAGACAAGAACCAGACGTGGACAACATACAAGGGAAGGGAAGGATAAAGCAACAGTAATGATGCCTAATAAAAGACAAATACAAAAGTCAGGTAACAAAAACTAAGTGTCGTCATTCAGTAGAGGAAGATAAGAAGGGAGGTTGCAATAAACGGAAAAGAGGAGGTGGGGTTGAAAAAAAAGAGTACAACTCTAGGGGCTGTTGGGGTGATGCTCAAGGAAGAGTTGTGCTTTTAAGAGCCCCACATCTAAAAGATTCAATAATGAGAGACATAGTTCCATTGTTTTGCAGCACAATAACTAAACATCCTGTGACCATGTGTTGTTGTTCTGGTGACAGGAGACGGCCATCAGACGAAGAGCTGGCTGAACTGTAGAGGAAGAAAATTTCAGAGAAAGTCAGGGCAGGAGCCAGCAAAGAAATTGGAAAAAAACAGTTTGTACTGAATGCGAGGATGGATGAGTATCCAGTACAGAAAAGGAAGGAGAGGAGTGACTTGCTGGAGTCTGAAACCGATTGATTAAACTTGTGTCCTGAAGCTTGGACATCTCGCAGATTGTTACTTTACGGGCTTTATGTGTCTTGATGTTTATCTTTATGTGTCTTGATGTTTATCTTTATGTGTCTTGATGTTTATCTGCGGCAGTAGCTAGGTGTCAAAGGTGTAAACACCAGCGTACGGATTCATAACAGTTAACTATGGATAAAACAAGTTTAATGTTTCTGTTTTTTTCCGTTCGACTTTTGGCTTATTTTCAAGATTTCTGCTTTTAATTCCTTGTTTACTTAAAACTTTTCGTGGGTTGATCCCAGGTCCAAGCGTTTTTTCCAGAACTTTGAGAATTACTAAGCTACCTGAGAGATCTTTCATGTTGTCCAAAGTTCGTAATTTCCGGTTGTGTACACTTCTCGCACTTACACACACACCCACAGCCTCTCTCCACACGCACACGCAAACACACAAACAAACAACCACACACACAAACACATTCATCATCTGTCCACAGGCTGGCACAGCCAAGTCTCTGCTATCCATTACAATCCTCAGAGATGTATCTATCGCCTGCAGCGAATGCCGAGACGACACTGTCGATAATTGGAATCTTTACCATCGCCAGCTTTTCGATACAGAGTCTGCTAGCCCCAATTGTCTGAAAGATTAATTAAATACAAAAACTAGCTTGGCCTGTGTTATCTGTCAACCGTGTCCGAGAACCTCGGTGTCAGCTGAGGAGGTCGTCGGGAGTGATAAACAGAATCCCAAAAGGCACGTGGCTATTTTTTTGTCGGGGAAGTTGGGGAGGAAAACTATGAATTTCTGTTCAGAGATGACGCATAGCACATGCATTTGCGGCCTATTGATAAATCGTGACTTTAGAGAAAAAAAGTTGAATAGAAACGGCATTAATCGAGCTGAATTAAACGATGAATGGTGCAACCTTAGTTTGGCTTTTAGAGAATTTCTTCTTTAAATTAATGTCTTAGGCTTTCTTTGTAACCCAGCCATTAGGAGAAATAAAATATAGATAAAACGAAAAAAAAATTATGAGAAGACAATAAGACATGTATAAAGAAAACCATCCAACAGCAAGACGTTGATTGATTTCACAAAGAATGAATGGATTAAAATGTTGATCATGCCATGTCGGCTGATGTGACTTAGCCAGCATTACTACTTTACTGACGACCCCTCAAGCTACACAAAGTCAACAAAAACAATTTGGAACAAACATAAAAATGTCCGTCGCAAGATGCAACGATGTTTTAACCACTCCACTGCCTTCCGTCAACACTTGAGCCTCGTTTCTGGTGGGAGCTCTTTAAAGAACGGACCAGACATCCAGAGACGGACATGTAAAGAATAACATTTTCTCGCTAATTTTGCTACTTTTAATCAATTAAGTATTAAAAAGACCGTAGACGAGGGAGAGACCACTGCTTTGTGGGCGTTGTGCCCTGCCTACACACCCTCGAGGTGGATTCACAGAAATGAAAGTTTTCTTCAGAAAAAAAAAGAATCAGCTATAAAGCCTAGGTCTTGATATCAGAGCAGTGATCACATTAAAAGGTATGCTTTTTTCCTACAATTGATGTTCCTCTATCCGAATGTTCTTGTTAATCTTAGTCTTTAGGAAGGAGAGAAAGAAAGAAAAAAAATAAAGAAAGAAAAAAAAGCGTGTAAGGAACTTTTGAACTCTTGAAACTCGATCTCAACGCAAGAGGCAATCGGAAAATGTCATCGACCGTGCTGGGCTCCGCATCCTCACAACTTGTCCGGTAGTTTTTGAAGACTAAAATCCTTTAATAACGTGAAATTCATCGACGCGCTAATTTCGTGCTGACAGCGTTATTTGTCCTCTTGCGGTACAGCAAACACCACCTCGTAAAATCCATTTTCCGGCAACTGGGAAGATGGATCGTGTGGTGCGTCACAGCATTTTGTGGAGAGTTGCCGCGGTGGTGGTGAGGTTGGGGTGTGGGTGGGAGTAGGAGAACCAAACTGAAGAGATAAGAACAGACTGCAAGAAGGACGAAAGCTACTCAGTAATCTCATTACGTCTAATTTCTTTATTTTATTCTATGTCTCTGTAGGTCTCTGTATGGAGTTTAAAATTCCGTAGTTTTTCGTTGGTGGGTAAGCTTCAGCCTTCAAGAATATTCTTCCCATGTCACCTTTCTCTCTCTCTCTCTCTCTCTCACACACACATTCACACACTACGTCCTCCACCATCAACCATCGTCTAGCTGGCATCACACAAAACCACTTCCTCCAGCGAAGATTTATCGACAGTTATATGCAGACAGAAAACCTGTGCTCAAGAGCCATCAGATGCTGTCATTATAGGGCACTCAGAGAACACCTCCCCACCTCAGTTGTAAAGGGTCCATCGTTGTCTGCCCCTGTAGGGCATAAAATCCAGTATAATGTATTGAACAGTCGTCTTTTGTTTTCCCTCTTCCTTGACACTCTCTCATCTATTCTTTTTCTGCCCTCGCTTAAAGAGGAAGAATCTTTCCTTCAATCTTCCTTCCCTTGGTCGCTCTTTGCTGGTCAAACCGCTATCGGAGCATCTTTGTACTAAGGTCCCATTTTCTTCCCTCAAGTCACGATCGCTTAGCTGTCTTTCATCTTTTGCTCGTCCAAGGGCAATAACTCTCACCCCCGCCAAGAAAGGGGTTCTCTCCCCCCAAACGCCCCGCGATTGAGCCCCCACTAGGACCGTAGTGATGGATGTGCCACTCTCATGCAACCGACAGAGCATCCCTTGAGAGCAACAAGAAGCCGTGAATGTCAGCTCCCTTTGCGAGGCTCTTATGAGAAGAAGACAAGAACAGCATGTCTCTAATCATCATCGATTATACAGGTACGTCCCGCCACAGGCTCCCGGCGCAGCTGCACGTGTAATGGCGCTTAATTTGCAGCCACTTAGATGAAGCTCCCGAGGACACGTGCTAAGTATGTTATAACCATCGTTCTTTTTACGATTTGCTTCAGTGGACACCGATTTAAATTGAGGCAATTAATGAGTGATTCTCCCGCAGTGCTGCTCACTCGTCAACAAACTATTTAACCATCCACAGCACGCATGCGCACTCAGGAAGGAGAGAAGGGGAAAAAAAGAGTGTAGGGGAACGAATGTGAGCGTGTATTCATCAGGGTTATACATAGCGTGGACAAATAAAATAAACCAATTAGCAGAGTTACACCTCGTGGTACTGCAGTTAATTTTGTTTTGAAAGCTCAAGGCTTAAACCAGAAAAATATACGAATGTATTATAATCGCGTTTTCGGTAGAAAACAGCAGGAAAGGAAAGCTTACAAGGACTCAGAGAAGGCAGAGTCAATATCAACCATTTTCTTAAAACTTCTAGGTATGTACAGCACCGGATATCGTGTTTAATCTTCTGAATCTTTAGAACAACAATGTAATAGATAGAGAGAGCGACAGAGACAAAGATTTACTACTCGAAAGAGAGAGAGAGAGAAAAAAATAAAGACTAACCAATCGGTAAAAAGGGAGGTAGGCACCAATCACCAGAGTTTAAGCTAAATAGCTGACTTGATATTTGTAGTACAATCATGTTGTCGTACTCCACATGTATCTTCTCAAAGTACGGTTTCAGTCCTTTTCTGAAAAGAAAAGCTACACCAGAGAGCCGAGCAGAGTTTGTGTTAGAGAGTTTGATGCCAGGTGCTGTGTAAACACCGTGATGAGGGAAGTTATCACAAGGGAAGGTTACTGCAAGAGTCTAAACCATCAAGGCAAAATTAAAACTAGTTATTTAGGAACACAAATCTGGAACGTAAATATGTGCAAGACCTTCTGTGTTATAAGTAAGAAACTCACGCAGCTCAGTGAGCGGCAATTAGCTGATTTGATAGATTGATGTCAGAGATTAGCTCCATTAACGTGGAAGTGAGCTTGGCCTAAACCCTTTTGGATGGATGCAGGTGTTGCAACTTCTTCATCCCGGCGCCAGGACTCTGTATGTGCAGTGGAACGCATGGTCGGGCAAGATTTGCTCATGTCTGTGAACCACTCTTGTCCCTTCTCTAAGACCCTGGCTGCGATAAACACCGTTCACCATTTGGCATGCTTGTTTCATCGGTGTAGTTTAAAGTACAGGTGTAGCTGTGGTGTTGGGAGTACTAATGTCATACAACTTGGAGTGGTCTTGGGATGGCAGTGTATATGTATTCCGTTGATTTCCGTTGGTCCTTAAAGACAAACCTGAATGGTTTACGGTTTTTTCAGGTAGATATAGGATATATAAAACTAACCTGTAAATTTCATCCTCCAAAACCAATCAGTTAATTAATTATCCGCTATGATTCGCACCTTTGATCAACGAGCGCTGGTAACAGTGAACTACGTCACGTTAGTACACCATTCACAACAACGCCTGCAGTCAACATCCCAGAGTGTACTACGTCACGCTAGTGCACCATTCATAGCATTGCCTGCAGTCAACACCAGTCACAGAGAGAATGAGCGACAGTTCGGATTATGCGGACGTTGGTCCATACTATTCCCCTTTGAAATATCACCAACAAACGATTATAACGATTTCGCGTATCAAGCAAACGGATCATTGACATCGTACTCAATATTGCGCAAAAATATATCCCTTCGCGAAAAAACCCATCCTAACATTTCAAATGAACGCTATTTTAAAGAATAACTTTCGACCGGATATGACGTATTAATTTATAATGGACGGAACCTTTTTTTAAAAATAACTTCTGCTCGTCGCCACTAGCCTTTCTGTCTTCTGTATTTCTAGCTTGACGCGACTGTCAACAAACTTTTCTTTTTTTTAAAATTTGTAATAAATCAATGTCATGAAGCAAAAATAACATTTTCACTGTCGATTAACTAATAATAATGATGATGATGATGATGATGATGATGATGATGATGATGATGATGATGATGATAATAATAATATAACAATTTAGTTAGCGCCTTATCCTCTCCTGTGGACAAGATCAAGGCGCGTCACACATGACAGAGATCTTGTGACGTGAAAATAATGTGACGTCAGAACAAATTGACGCTACTCCAGGCCAAAGGTCAGCGTCTACACACAACACGAACACACTCCGCAGGTTAAATATCAAACATGTCATACAAGCCGGCATACACTCCACAGAAAACACAGTTTCAAGTAGCACCTCCAACAGACGGCATCCATCTCACTGGAACGACGAATAAGCCCATCACACACACACAAGCTCACTGATCAACAAAGGTCAAAGGACATGAAGCCTACTGAGCTGCGCCAATCATCGCCTACCTGTCGAAAAGGAACTGAAACCACCGAAGCGAAAAAGTCACGATGGCAGGCCCGTCAGAAAGATAAACAAGTCCAACATGGGGAAGATGTCAGACAAGACAACACAACAGAGCTTTGCCCCTCCAGTCTGTCAGACGAGGGAACATTATCTCCTAGACAAAGTGGAAGCATTTCTGTTTATTCGAAATATGTATGTTGTTATTGATGATAAGGACAATGAAGACAATCTCACTGAGGTCTCTACTCATTGTGCTGACATTGTGTTTATATTGTGTTTATTTATTTCAAATACTTTTTATTTAAAATTAACTGTCTGGAAGGCCTTTACTCTATCGATAGTCTGATCCCCATTTGTTTCTCCTAAGAAAAGGAATATCCCTTAAAGTGCCTTTCCTTCAAAATATTCTTTGATGTTCGAACTTTTTTCTTGCGCGTCTCTTCACTTCTAGCGAAATGTGCGGAGCAGTGCACGTAATATTTTCATTAAAATTAATGCGCGCCCTACCAGGCCAGATAATCTGACTTCTTGTCCTCTCGAGGGCAATGTAACTGTGAATGACTTCAGGAAATTTGCTTTGATCTCACGGTTCTTCCGCCCAGACGTCACGTGTCCTCACTATTACTTCTCTCTATTGCCATATTTGGAGAAATTTCAGATAAAAAAAAATAATAAAAAACCACATCGTGTCACTGAATAATTAAATGAATAAGTAAATGAATAAATCAACGAACCAATGAATGAATGGACATTTTAACGAAAGCTGTAGAAGGGGAATAGTGTAAACGCGCGTGACATCTGTCCTCAAAAAGATGAGGTGTATCGGTGCTCCGTTACTATTGCAGGAAGAAGATCAACCCCAGTACACCTCATTACCTGATGGTTTCCAAAAAAATATGACATTTAACATTTCTAGAACTAAGGACTTAGCTCCTGAAGTACGCACTTAGCTGCGAGGACACTATACGTCATGCAGGTGAACGCTTTCAGGTGAGACTAACATTACCTTGTCTACCTGACGCATACTCAAAACATAAAAACACGCGAATGTTGACTCAAAGCGCAAAGGTTGTATCGTGTATTTACATGATTAATACTTTTGTATTGACATTGTGTCGCCCTTGTATAAGAATACGTATGTAGCAGTGTACGACACCCGGCATCGGGACTGGTTCTTTCTATATCTACCCAGCTAAATATACGGGTACTGTTCGACTCATGGCATCGGGAAGACGCGCCTCGATTACAGACAGAATAAAGAAAGAATGTAGTGCACACCTCTTGGCGCTCTACCTGATATACTTGGTTATACATCTTAGTTGCTGAAACTCTCAGCGAATTGCTCTTTTACAGACAAATGTCGAATAGTGGTTTTATTCGTCCCCTCCGGGCTAGCACACAAGTGTGGCTGGACTCGAACGCGAAGTGGTGTAAGTGAGCATAGGGGTGAGCTGGGTGACCATCGCCAGCTCCAGGACATTCTTCCAGACAATTGGTTGAAATATTTGCAGAATCTGCTGAAAGAAGTACCCGTAAGAATGCTAAATTACGTTGGAGGTTTTGACACACACGCGCAAACACACACACACATACACACATACAAATAAATAGACACCTCACTCCTTTGGGTCATAGATAACAGATTCGCTTTGCACCCACACTTTCTCTCTCTCTCTCGTTCTCTGTGACATGTGTTCCGTGACCAAGTTGTGTAAGTGTCTTTCTGCAATGGAACAATCATATCCTTGGAGTGCATTCCTGAGTGCATGCATCTGTGTACGGGAGGATGGTCGCTGGAAGGGCAGCGTGTTGGCAAGCTGTGACATGAAAGACTGTGTATCTCGCTGTTAAATCAACTCGCATCAGCAAACAAAGGAGTCGCTCACTTCTCCGCGGTCCAGAGGGCAAGACTAGCGCATCCCTTAATGTATTTTCCGCATTTCAGGCTGTAAGTCCCCAGGGCCGGCCATGTGATGGGCTGAGATTCGGAATGGTGACGATCATCACTTGCTTTCACATGATGACCTGCCCTGCGCACACGACTCTCATAGAGAAAGTATTAAGTGGCTTGCTTTGGCCACGCCCGTCACAACATGTCATCGTGCAACATTCCAGAACTATGACCTGACCTTCCAAAGTGTCGTGATGAAGCTGCTTACATCGCTTAATCACCTTAAATACTTAGCTTGTTCTTCAATGCTAAGTACCGACAAGAAATGTACAGGCGGTATGTACTCGTTAAGGTAAGTTTCTAAGTCTTAGAATAAGTATCTTAAAATATTTCAATTAATAGTTTTATGCTAATTGATTTTGGTTCAAACAGGATGTCCTCCGCGCTTGGAATAAGAAACGTTTGATAAAACAAGGGAATTGGCAATCATGCTTGAGATAGATGCTTAGAAACTTTTTTCACATTGTCCGTTCATTGGGTTTAAAGTTATATTTTTAAAAATTTACCTTCGTGACCCCGAAGAAAGTTTCTAGTTTTTCAAAAACATGGCGGACATTACAAAAGTACCAGATAACTTGCGAAACTTTTTTTTAAATAGCTGAACTCACGATGAAGGGCACATAAATCTTGGCAAGTGAAACAAAAGGCGATTTTCGGTGTCAGGAATAGTCTTAAAAGAGTTTTCATTTCGGTCAGTATGGAAAGAAAAGATCGCAAAGCTGAAAGTAAATCCGAATCGCGAGTTTTATGTTGTTCCTTATCGCGTGTTCGACATCAGCTTTTATCGGCGACGAGGGATAAAGGTGTGATGGCTGTAAGTCAACAGGCAGGTAAAAATACCAATCTTTCATCTTGTTTTTTCCTGGTTTTAGCATTAGAAGATGTAAAAACGTAGCCACATTGTTAGGTCATCGTTTGTAAACAGAGCTTAGCGTGGTGCTGCTGTTTAAAAACGGGATTAAGGTTTCTTATTCGTGCTCGTAAGATTTGCTGGTTCAAGATTTAACGACCGATATATCACTACAAGCCTGTTAGCTCCTGGGGAAAACATGCTTGTTTTATTGTGAATTGTGCTTTCTTGGGCATTATCAAAGCATTCAACAACAACAGTCGCAACAACAATATTAACAGGAGCACATCGACCTAAGACAGATCATCCGATCATAAAAAGGGAAGTAACTACGTTGCTCCGAAGTTTGAAACTTTAAATCGGTCGGAGAAACACGTTTCTTGGGAAGGGTTGGAGGATGAGGGAGGAAAGGGGTATGGTTGTGGAGGACAACGACACGGTTGCATATTTATTTTGCTGGGCCTCTGATCCTGCAACAATCACCTCCCCTCTCCAACACACCCCACCCCTACTTTGAACCCTGCCTCCGATAAACCAGAAGAGGTTCACGTTGGGTTCTTTAATTTAGCAGAGTGGTGTGTGGAGATTGAAAATACAACTGATGAAACAATAACTTGAAAATTCTTTCACCATCTATCCTTTATAGGCATCAAGGATGCTAATGACCATGGCATCAACAATGACGATGAAGATGGCAGTATTGACAACGTTAGCGACGACGACGATGACAACGATGATGATCAGAAATATCTGTAAAAATTAATACACTTTATATTCATTATAAGTAATGAGCATCATGTTTCTGCACCTTGGGAGAAAAGTTTTATTGTTTTTCCTAGAATATACCGCGATCCATTCGTCGAAGTTCATCGGAAGGTGAAGCGCCTGCAGCAAGGTAATTGATAAAAGACGGCGAAGCAGGCGGGTGTGTGTGGGTGGAAGTGGAGGTTGGGTGGGGAGTGGTGATAAACCCGGTGAAGGCTGTCCATATGTTTCCATGGCAGTAAACAAGTCACGTGACACAGCCAGTGGGGTGACAAAAAGTCTGACAGGAGCCTCAACTGGCAGCTGTTCCATTCTATTTTCCCTTCTGTTTTCTCAGTCTTTCCATACGTCTCTGGCAAAGTGAACAGAATAAAGAGGAACATCAGGTAAACTTTGTGATGTATGGCAGACATCAGCATCCCAGCATCCATTACTGTGTCCTTTGGTGACAGTCGCAATGAAAAGATGACGCACATTCTGTTTCTGCTTCATTTTTCGTACTAGTGTATTGCTATCACATTTGACAGATATAAGTGCATAAATAATAAAGTTGAAAATGGCATTATTTATTTTACAGGGGGGAACATTCCTTTTCCAAATGAACTTTGGGAAGCTAGATATAAACGGCGACAGAAAGGACAGAATAAAGGAAAGATTAAGTAAGAATGATAAGAAGAAATTTAAAAAAAATAGAAGCACATACAGAAAGAATTCAAGAAACAAAGGAAGCAAATCAGAAAAAATAAGAAATAGAAAGAAGAAATAGCAAAAAACCAAAACAAAACGAATGAAAGAGAGACGAGAGAAATAGATGAATTGAAAGAGAAGGGAAGAAAAAAGTGATTATACTTAGTGATCCACGAATGAAAAAGTTTTCTAACATCAAATCCCTGGCAAAACGTGGTCACGACACAGGCTTCACTTTGAAGACATTGGACTTCACGTGCACTCTTCGCCGTCTGCAAGCTGGACATGATTCTGGCATTTAATCCGTAAAGCTGATAAGACTTCGAGGATCAAAGAATTTTCTCCGTCGCTTCATATCTGATGGGGGGACTGCTGAAATGGGCCTCTCTCGTAGCCTGGAGGAAGAAAGAAGTGAAAGGCCTGTCAGCACACGACCACATTTCACGCCAATCTGCCTCCCTACAAATGGCTGGAAATCCAAGTTTTGTTGTCGCTAGGACTGTGGAAAGAGAGGTTCGTAGTTTGGTCATTGAAAACAAAATATATGATCAGGAAAGAAAAGGTTAACAACTGTTTTACTGCGCAGACAAAATAGTGTTTAAGTACTTGCATCTGCATGTGTGAGAGAGAGAGAGCGGAAGAGAACTCGTTCATCACCATCATATACTAGTCCGGCCACCCGGCGTCACCCGGGTGACTGTCAGTGTAGACTGGATGTGTGAGCACCGCACCATAGAAGAGTGGGTGTGTTAGAAGGGTGGAGGGTAGAGGTGACAACGCTTTGTAGTGAAGAAGAGGAGATAACTACAGATGTTAGCCGCCATGCGACTTATTTACTCTCTCTATCCTTTCCCATTTCTTTTTTACCGCCCCTTCCCATCCT
Source organism: Pomacea canaliculata (assembly GCF_003073045.1). NCBI lineage: Eukaryota > Metazoa > Mollusca > Gastropoda > Architaenioglossa > Ampullariidae > Pomacea > Pomacea canaliculata. The sequence goes on along the minus strand of NC_037594.1, from coordinate 17,967,450 downwards.
ATGGCTTTCTCACTTTCTTACAGAGAATCCTCTCAAATCACAGCGTTGTCAAAGTTTTTTTTTCTTTGCTTACTCGATATATGTCAACATGTCCTCTGCGTGGTAAGTTTTTAAGCCACCGGCAACATATTAGAAATAACAAAAAACATAAAAAATAAGCATGCTTGGTTAAATAAACAGAAACAAACGTAGTTCATGACGATAGCCGACTTGAATAGTTCTTCAGTATGGCTGTGACCGAACTGACGATAGTAATATCAGTGATGTTGCTGATGATGATCATAGCAAATACAAACTTAACAGTGTTACATCACACTGATGCAGTGGCCATTATGGTAATGGTGAATATATTGTATAAACAAACATTACACCACACTGAATAGACAATTTTGTAAATAAATATACTGAGCAAAAATTAAATTTTAATATTCAAGTGTGTATGATCACATCAGCATATTTCTGGTGGTCAAAGGTAATCACATGTCCAACGAAGTTACATTTTTTTTCCATTTATATTTGCTTTGTAGAATTACAATCATTGTCCTAGTTGTTTTCGTCAGTCTAAGACATCTCGCAATACTGCATCCTGTGGTGTGATCAGCTGTCAAAGGCAGTTCCTCCACAACATTGACAACCAGCGCCTGACGATCCTTCGGGAAGCCCGAGAGAATACTTTCCGTTGATTGATCTAGTATCACATCCGGGCTTGCTGGGATCAAACATGGCTGAAGGCACGGTGGCGCCGCGGTGCGGGAGAAAATTGAACGCTCTTCCGCTTTTGTAATTGTCATCGGCGGTGACTGAGTAAGGCCAGCAGACCACGTCCGGGTACTTCCACCCTCTAGACGCCCTGAGTGTGAACCTGGGCAGTTGTGAATGTACGTGACCACCTTCCTGTTCTCATTCACAGAAGTCCTCCTTCATCACCGGATCGAAGAATATTATTCGTTCAGTTTACGTTTGGATGAAACATGTTGTTCTGGTTTCAAGAAATAAGAATTTGTGTAATTTATTCATCCTCCTTTCAGTTTTTTAACTTCACGAACGACAGAATTTGCTCTTAGAGAATTTGCATATTTTTACTGCGAGTTGCGACTTCACATCTTTTCCATAAACAAAAGATCTTGCAACATATTTTGGAAAGTCACTTTCGTTAAATTATTGTGATTACAAATGAAAAGAATAAACGAATAAGCATGATGAAAGTGTTTTATTATCGTACGCCATATTGAGCATTCAGAAAATAAGTTTAAAACTCATTCACTTGTTGTATCTCTGCTTTGGATACTAGAGATGTCTTCAGCGGGTTCCATCGTAATGAAACAGTGAGGTCTGCATCCATCCACCCGCCTAAAATATTGTTGATAAGTGTAAAGTTCATACTCAGACATTCACATACTTACTACTCCTTTTCGCTGGTTTCAGAAGTGTTTTTATAGTGCAACATGCGATTTTTGTTGATGGACAAACTTTCTAGCAACATCTGCTAGAGACAGACGCAGGCTTACTTCAGTATTACGACGATGTCAGGTCGGTGCAGAGGATGGAAGGAGTGTAGGACACATTATCTACTTTTTTAAAGGGACATTTCAGACCGACAGAAGAAAAAAAAATTCTCTTTGCTAAGCGGCTAATCTATACTCCAGTGGGAAAAAAACATTCATCGCTTCTTACAGGCTTGAACGATTAATGGACGAGGGCCCGCAAATTTACTTGCCCTTTGTGCACTTGAAAAACTTGATCTCCTTGCACGTCGGTACTGTGTTTCACAAGCTCTCCTGATAATTGTTTACTTGCACACACACACACACAAACAATCGCGTGCATTATTCTTTCATCATCTCTCCGAACTGTTAAACAACTAAGACATTTTTTCTTATCAAAGGCCTTTACAAACACCAGGAATATTGAACACAAGAACTCTAAGACAAGTCGCACTTCTGCTTGCTTTTAAAAAAAGAAATGTATAGTTTGACATTTTTATTTTCAAGAAAGCTCGATGCTTTCTTGTCACAAGGATAACTTCATTTCCCTACGACTAGGGCGATAACTTTTTAAAAAATGTTGGTGTCTTTTTTAAGTGTGGGATTTTCTCTGGTTGGAATTTTCTAAAAAATGTACCTGACGACCTTTGGGGCCAGGTGCACAGAAACCCGCTAAGTTAGCCGCTACATGTGCCCGGTAGCAGCCTGACTGCAAGCTGACAGTCGAACTTTAACCTTTACTGAGGTGCACATGGCAGCTGTAGCTGGGAGCTCAGGAGTTGACAGGAATATTAGCAGTCATCTACAGAACTCCTGGTCAAGAGATCAACAAATAAGATCCACCAAGATGAAAACTCTAGTTTCTTTAGAGACAAACAAAGTTTGAACTTTTAAAGACCAACTAAATCCAAAAGTATGTTGAGCTCTAAAGAACTTATTCATATTACCAATTAATGTCTCAAACTGAAGATTGCAAACGGAAATGAGATTTATTTTTTAAGAAGTTTAATGAAACGTATTCGGAGTCAACTGCATAGCACATTTCAAAACTTCATATATTTCATAGATGTAAAGTTTGTATGCTGTTGTTGGTTTGTGAATTTTTGCTCGAAGGCATCTTTGTTGTAATGTCTGTGTTATTCATTATAAGATGTATTACAGTTGTTTTAAAACAAAAATTAACAGAAAAATGTGGCAAAGGTGTTGACGTCTGTAGAAACAACTTCTATTCACAGGCAGCCCTGTAGGTTACAGAGAGAGAGAGAAAGGTGAAGTGAAGGAGCACAGGAAGCACAGACATCTCAACCTGCACTACTCGTTATCACACTCTCATCACATCTACTCACCACACTGACGACACGAATGTCAGTTACTGATTGGAATGAGCTCCACGCCAAAGAAAGTGGCAGGCCAATCGTTGACAATGACATCAGATTAGAGCTGCACATTCAAGGGCGAAAGAAAGATCAGAACTTAATGATGGATGCTGCTTCTCAGTCAAACCACAAGATATGTAGACCAGATTATACATATACCGTTAAAAAACGGTTACTCCGTGACCTGATATATTTTTACTCATGAAGAGAAAAAAAAAATCTGCTAAGTTTGTTTCATCATTTAATCAATCTTTCAAAACATTTGCCGAAGTCACTGGTGAGTAGGTGAGTGGGGTGTGTCGTCTGTCTTCTCATCGACATGCTTTAGTTTCTCCAAGTTGTAGAAATATTTTAACTTTTTACTTCATGGCTTCAAGGGTGTACACATATATGTTGTTTGTTTGTTTGTTTGTTATTATCGTTAAAACTGTTACTGTGTTGTGGAGGACAGAAAACAAATGTTGTCAGATGAAATCTCATTGTGCGCCAAGCCAACAACAACCACAGCGAGGGTAGATCACGTGACTGACATGGCGCCGCCTCTCATTGGAGTGGGATCTGCGCCTGACGTTGATTACAGGTTAAAACACACACTTTTCAAGCGGGTATTTCATAAACAGTTGCATGTAAAAGATTGTAATTTGTAGAGTTGATATCTTTTGCTAATACCTGTCGATATTTTTTTTCTTAAAGCAAACAAATCCCTGTAATCACAAAAGATTCCAAACATGAGCATCTCTGCTTACGGGGATAAAGTAAAATAACTGAAGGAGTACGAAAATAAGGTGTGCATTTAAATTTATTTTACTGTTGCTTTGAGGGATATTCTTAGTAAGACTTATCAGCCTCATCTTTCTTTGACCCTCATCTAAGGAAGGTGTAGTGAGGTTGTGACTGTGGACTTGCCTTATCTCTGGTTCATATCTATAGAACCAGCAAGCCAAGGTCTCGGTTATAGCATGGACGTGTATATATTCTTCATCGTTTTATTTCATCATACGATCTCTTGTTTACATGTCAGTACTTCCAGATCTTATCTGAAGATGATGCTAGTATCCGTGCTCATCCCTTTTGCAACTGTTTTAGCCAGTATAGAACAGCTCCAAGCTATTCCAGTGATAATAAGATAATTAATAATAATAATCATAAAGTGATATATCGAGCTTAACCCTACCAATAAGGTTCACCAAAGCGCGTTGCACAGAAAAACATAAAGCACATAGACCATAATAATATTAATTATATCCACGCAAAAAGTTCATTTTGTTCTCATGTTGAGAAGGCGAATGCCATCAGTGCTACTACCGAAATATCTTTATCCTTCTCTTTTTCTTTTCTTTTGACTTGCAGTTCTGATTTGTAGTTGTAGTAGTATCAGTGGTAAATATTATATCTACATATCCTCGTCATCATCTTACCAGCGATGCAACTAAAACTCTGCTCTCTGCTTTTATACTCTCGAGGACTGACTATTGTGATTCTGCTTTGGCTGGAATTCCCAAGCATCTTCTTGACGGACTTCAAAGGATGCCGAATAATGCGGCTGCCATGCCCGCAGACCCTGTCGACTGAATACATCTCACGCCTCGTTCGCTCTCTTCAGTGGCTGGCAGTCGCGGATAGTATAGTCTAGAAACTTTCTACTTCCACTGAGTGCGTGGTGTTAGTGATTCCGTTTATAGGGATAGGTCTGTCTATGATCTATCTTATGTAAATCTCTCACGGCAAATCATTGGAAAAGCGCTGAAAAAAAATGATCATCATCATCGTCGTCGTCGTCGTCATCGTCATAGCGCTTTACCCCACTATCACAGGCAACAGAGCGCTTGTGGCAGTAAAGAAAATTACATCAGTACTCCCATATCATTCAATGCTTATTTTATTTATTTTATTTATTTATTTTTGCAGTCCAGTGTTCGTCGCAAGCGAAAATGCCAGGAGAGTTGGTGTTCCTGCCACAACTGACATTTATTTTGTCCCCGTGTATTTACGCTAGAACGCTGGCTAATAGCATATTTATTTTGCTGTGTTTTCTGTCCGGATTTGGTGACATTAACAGAGCTTGTAGTTAATTTAAAATCGAAGGCGTGTCATATTATCAGATGGTGGATGGAGCGGGCGCTTAAGTCGACTCATTACAGGACAGCGGGAAATGCAGTTGTCGCGACGCAGGCTTTAGGGTTGAGACGACTTCAATCCCTCCCTGTCACGTTCTCGTAAGACCCGCGCGAGTGGCTAGGCGGGCAAGCGTGACAGCGGGTGCGATCCGCAGGACAGGCAACGATGATTTGCCAAAGTCACTGTCACCAGATTGTCGCGCGTGTATTCCCCGCAGCAGCCCACAAGTCTGTGTTTGCTGACCTCGGGGTGATGGAAGAGTGCAAGCACACACACATACACATACACACACACGTACACGATTACCTATCCCACACACAAACATACACACACGCACGCACAAAGCACGCGGGACGGCGACAAACACTGAAACTGCTCCGCTCGGTTGTTCATGCTGCGTAGATTAGTCTGCCCTCGGGAAAACAAACAATTTGCAGGCTGCTACGTGTGTAACATGCCGAGCTCGGACCTATCGCCACATCTATTAAATAGATTATCTATACATTTATCAAATAGTTGTCTAACAGTCAGTCGGATGAGAAGGCCAACGCGCTGGGATACCAACTGGCAGATTGAGCTTAACATTGGTAATTTGGTGGAAGTGGTTGAAAGAAAAAGTTTCGTTTCTGTGTTTTAGTCCATTCTCCAATTTACATTGGCATATCTCTGTTATGTCAAACGAAAATTTGCTAATAAAAATATAGAGAAATAAAAAGTTCAGTGAATGCAAAAAGTTGCAGAAATTCAAGTTGCAATTAGGCGGTCCACACGTGGAATCGATGACTCGTCTCTTGCATCAGATACCTGTCATCGTTTCTCGTCAAGAACGCTACATCCTCGACGTACAGCTTGAATTTTTTTCTCTCTCTCTCTCTTGTCTGGAACTCGGAAATGTTGTCCAGAAACAAACGGAGACGGCTGGTACAGCAGTCAGACTTACAGATAGCTAGTGAAGTGAGCTGAGCACCGCTCACCCCTTGTAACATCCCCGTCCTACCGTCGTCAGGATGAAGCAGGAATAAGCTCCTGCACCAAGCTTTCTGGAAAACACGAGGTTCTTTACTTAAAGGGTAATAGCTCGGAGCAGGGTTCTTGTTACTGGTAGAGAGGGTGAGGGATGGAATGGCCTCGTGGCACGACTCGAGCGTGTTAATGTGAAGTTAAGACCTTGTAAGACTACACGGCAACTCAAAACATTACCATTTTCAAGACAGGTTTTGACAACGAACTCCGAGTGGACTGTTCTAGCACCGGAAAACTCGCGGTGGTCACAAAGAACGATCATAAAACTTTCTCCCGTCAAAATCACGGCAGCGGCACGGCGCATCTCATCGACTTCTCGTCATGCGAGACTTCCGCCCACCCTGGTCATTATCCCCATCTCTCCACACTCAGTGTTTTTATAGAGTTGTTAGAGCAGACTGACAGTGACATTTTTCATTACACTCTTCGTTCGGATGCAAGAAGAAACAAACTTGGCTCCAGATAATTTTCTGAGGCTGCTGGCATAATGAGCATCCTCTCTTTGCGAGTGTTTGATCTTTCGGTTTTTGTCGAACTTTCTGTCCTGACCACATGTGCTTACATCGAATTTTTCTCTCATTTTTCGGCTCATTTTTCCACGTGCAACATTTGTACCTGTGTGAGGCGGATGCTAGTATGTTGTTTGCACTGTCCGGGAAGAAAGTACTTACTGTGCCGCTTTCGTCAAGAGCCTCCACCTTTGTCAGCATCTCTACTAAGATACTGTAGCTCTGCCGAAAATAGACAGGCTTCTGACTGGCACATCATCTACTGCGATCTTCGTGTCTGCCAGGCTCTGGGGAAACCTTTGACATGACAACACAGCTGGAGAAAGGAGTCGTTCTTTCTCTTTTGACTCACGTGGCTAAACGGGCGCCATTGTCATTTTTTTCAGACAGAATCCGCTCTCTTTGCTTGTTAGAACAGGTTCTGTGGATATGAATACATATTAATGCCTCGATTTGAATTGACTTTTATCTTTATAGTAAAGTTTCGCTGTCAACTCGCAAGGTTTGATCTTCTATAACAGGGTTTGCTTAAAGGATCATCTGCCATGCAAATGGACCATTAAAAGTAAATGGCATGTAAAAAATGTCATGGGCACACTAACCAACCACACAGTAATTGGTTTTGAATAAGACTAAGACTGTAAAAATACACCATTGTGAGATACTTAATCTGATATACAAGGCAAAATTACAGTCCAAGTTAGGTACTTTGTCTTATTCTCTTTGTATGTCTTCAGGAACCTTAACCGTAAATAAACCCAACAACAACAACAAAATACTGAAGCTTTTAATATTTTTTGGTATTTATTATAATCTTTGGGCACATTACTGACTTTGGGTAATTCCATGTTGTGGATCCTGAGAGCATGGATTTCCATGCTAGAACTCCGATAACACTTGCTAACAAGCCTCCCGTCAATAGATACCAACCCTCAATTAATGGCAACAGCACCTCGCCACTATGTTATGCCAGAGGGGTAAGAAATACTCCCTTGTTAACAGTCTGTTGGCCTGTTTTATCCTGAAAGTGCCAGAATCTTCTTGACACTAGTGTGCCTGCCGTGTATGTGTGTGTGCGCGCGTGTACTTCTTCCTTGATCGAAAAGAACGTAGGCAGAGAACGGACAGGACTGAGAGTGGAAGAGAAGTGTAGTTAACAGGCGAGAGAGTGTGTAATTAAACTGGCTGAGATTTATATTTTTACAAGCTCTTTCCCCTTTTAACGGCAAATTGGTTTCAGTAAACATGCTGCATCATATGAAAGAGGAACAAAGCTCCTGAACTTGTCCATCTGTGTATCCTGAACCTGACCGTAGTCCCGCTAAATGCTGATCAAAAGAGTTTGGAGCCAACGACGGGAACACAAGCCCACCTTTTATGTAGTCCTCCACTGAGCAATGTCTCCATGTGTTTACATGGCTCTTGTCATCGTCAATTCACCAGGTCCGAGCTTTTGTCAACATCATGCAAGAGGACTCATAAAAGAATGTGATCGTGTGGGCTTGCCCGTCCTTCCTGTCATCACCTACTCTTTACTCCTGTTCCCCAGCTGCATGTCGGACAGCTGTCCCCTCCCTGGCAGGGTAAAGCCCACAGGACGCGGTATCGACTGACAACCCACACCGTCTGTAAGGGCAAGACAACCTTCTCGACGAGCATCTCCTGAGAGAGATTCTGTTCTATCCTCTCAACCAAAAGAACTTTTCACAACGCAGAAGCGGGATCCACCAAAGGAATGGGATCCACACCCACTTCCAATCTGAGGAGAATTGTGGGCGTTGGACGGTTGTACCGACGACCTCAGCGATGTATCTGATTGTGATCGTGACGGATTACACGACACCTGAAGACACAACACCTACGCCAGCTAGACATACAGCTGCTGTCCATGGCTCCCCATAGACATCCCATCGCACTTGCTTCATTCTTGTTCAGGAGTAGAACGAAATGAATGTATTCTTCTCTCCAAGTTTTAAACTTTTCTTTGATAACACAGAGACTGGGCAAAACTTTATCCATTGCGAGAAATTTTATTTTTAACATCCACCAGAAGTTAAGCGAAAACAATGAAATGTCTTCTTCGGAACTAAACATTTTTTTTTTGAACGATTGTCAAGGAGATTGCAAAGGTCTTCTCTTAGAGTCTGACATCTCTTCACGTTTAAAAGAACATTTGTTGAACTCACTCAAATAACCAAGATATATGTATCGGTGGCAGAGTTTAAAGTGTTAATCTATATTGTAGCTATTTTGCAAAGCAATTAAAGTATAACTAAGAAGTTCCAATATTTGTGACCACATTCTGAGGTCTGAGGAACCCAACAGGTCTCTCCACGCTGATTAAAAGATGAAGCTCCTCGCCGGCAGGACTCAGCCCAGACGGTTGTTGCGATGTGGCGATGTGTCTGAGCTATCTCGGCATCAAGTTAAAAGGACCACATTTCAGGGGAGAGAAGGGGCCTTCAAGTGGGGCCAAGCATCTCACCTTGCGAAATTCAAGGACCGAGAGCCGCCTTTGTGGCAAGTCTGAAAGCAGCAGACGATAAAGTCTGGACTAATTGCTCTACCCACGTGACGTGTGAATGATGTGAAGTGCTTCACACTTTTGTCTGCCAGCACGTCTATTCATCTTCATTTAAAAAAAAAAGTTCCAGCAGCTAGTGGTGCCGTAGCTGGGACAAAGAGGTGTTGTATAAAGACTAGGCTAGAGTATTCAGTGACATTCTAATCCAACATGATCGAAAAATATAGACGCCTGCCGACAGAAAATATTGCCGTTGTAAGTGTGTCCCCTTTGGATAGGAGACTTGCTCTGGTGAAAAAAATCATGTGCAGCTTTTGCATAATTATTTTTCCAGTGTTTTCTTTTTGATCAAGATACAAGCGCAAAGAAATGTTTTCTAGAACATAGCGTTAACAAAATACTTATTAAATACAATGATGTAAAATCTTTCTTTCACGGAAAGCATCTTGGGAAGGTATGAAATGACTATATCAGAATATTCTTGTGGTCATTTCTCTTTTTCTCTTTTTCATTTTCATCCTGACATTTCTCTTCTCATTCGTTATTAATGAGAGGTGCCGATGACTTTCCACTGACTGGCTCTGCCAATGGGGTGGTTCCGCGACCAACCTTTTGGCCGTCTCCGTTTAAAAGACACTAAAATGTTGTCTTCCGGTTGACATCTACTGAAATGCCCAGGAGTGTCACAGAAGTGGACTTGTTAGGTCCGAACGTTGGGTTCATCTTTACAAAAGATGCAGTTTTAGCTCGTTGGTTTATTTTCTTTTTCTTTCTTAGTTTCTTTCTTTCCATCTGGCGTTTAATTTATTTCTTTGTTTTTTTTCCTTTATTTATTTTCGTCCTTCCTCTTTTACATTCTCAGCGAAATGTGTGTTGGGTTTCAAATGATACGGTTTCTTGCTTGTTTTTGTGTATTGAACACGATGGCGAAAAGATTAAGATATCTCAATCTCATATTTATAACTGTAAAAACTTCCTTTCTGGCCTGTTAAGAACATCCTGTAAATAGATAAACGCAAACATTTCATACATTTTCATCTTGCACATTTGATAGTCTACTATTTAAATGTGGAAAGAATTCTTACTAACATTTCTTTATATCAATTACGTACATAACCATATATAACTATGTCATGTAATGTTTCCATATCTGTTCTGTCAGGTAATTAATGGCCCGTCCAACTGCTATATCTGCTACATTTGTTATCATTTATATTTATGTACTTTATTGTTTTCTGCCAAAATTGTCTTTTTTGTCTATCGTCGTGTTTACCTTCCTGGCGGTCTTTCTGTTCGCCTGTACTTGCTGTCTTCTCGCTTAATCTCGATCTGTCACTTTTGTCTTCTTGTTTTTTTTCTGCCCACACACTTTACAAACAACAACAGCAACAGCAAAGTGAAATGTCTTTATTTCAATCGTTCACTAGCCCACGAGAATCGTATACCCGTTCAGGTCTTAAGCCTGGTGGCGATACCCCATCTCCATGATTCCCCCTGCCTGCACTTCATGTGTAGATATTGTCCCTCACCGACACCAAACAACAAGTTGACTGAGGCAGTGTTCTTTGATCAATTTCCTAAATTGCTGGACATGTGTTACATTCTTCGTGGACATATATGTCTAGTGGGTGACTTCGGTGTTCATGTTGACTGGTCAAAGGGTCATAGGGCAGTGAGATTCCTGATATCTCATTCATATGTAAAATCTCCGCCAGACTGCGACAAGCATGACCCCACCGTGAACCTTGTGCTTGGCAGGCTTTGTGATGGTGTTCACAGGCTGACTAAGAGTGTCCAGTGGGATCATCAATGTCCATATGGACCATCAGGCTCCGTGGTCATGTGGTCCTCAACCTGTGGTCTATCGACAGAGACAAACTTCATTAGGATATTCCTGCTCCTGTAACTTCTGTCAGTAATTGCTCTGTTGAGAGATATACTGCAAAGCCAATTAAAAAGAAAAAAATGCAGCAATTTAGAACTAGTTTAATTTGTTTGTCATCCTCATCATAACTAATCATCATCGTCCATGAATCAATCAATCAATCAATCAATCAATCAATCAACCAGTCAATCATCATCATCTGGAGACATTTTTCTTGATCGATCCTCTCAAAGAGACATTTGCAATACATAGAGACCGATCTCACTTTTAAAAAGAAAGAAAAATGCTTTGAATGATAACAAGTAGTGTTTGGGATTAAAAAAAACCAACGCTTCCTTTAGTTTTTATAACTGAATATTAACTTAAGCCATAATCTTCTCTTTTATATTCTCTTTGCTCATCAAATGATGTCTAACAACTGTTACAGCAGACTGCGTTTTGTAAACAAAATGTTTTTTTGACGCCTTTTTCTACTACACCCATCTTGTTATCAACGGACCTGGCTGTTGGATGCTATCTTGCAAGATTTATAAGATGAAAAACACAACATCTAGAGGCAACACTTTCAAAATTCTTATTTTATATCTCCAACAAGACCGTTTTTAACCAGCCAAATAAGGATGAACGACTAATCAAGTTTGGCATTTTTTTAATGTAAAAACTTTGTCGAACTTGATTAAAACGTTCATCTATTTTCAGCAGGTTAAGAAAGACCTATAAACAGAGAAATTCACACATTTTACACTTACCCTAGCAAGAATCGGTCAAAGAATCACATTTAGCTTATGCAGATTTCGTACTGGAACTTGCGAGTGGGTGTGAATGGAAAAGTGAATGGAAGGGGATTTTTACCTGCCTGTCCAAAAGCAAAACCGTATTCAAAATCAGTCAGGCAGGAACTGTGGCTCAGACTTTCTAAGATGTCTTCTTCTCGACCGAGCTTTCGCTCATCCCTCTGGAAGAGAGGGAGCAGGGTGAGAGAGGGATTTTGTAGAACGGATCACAGAAAAAGAGAAGATCAACCTGGCCACCGCATTACCTTCTTACTCTCCACGGCGCTTGGCGAAATGGGTTCAATGGCCACAGAGCAATATGAAAGGCCAAGTAATCCCGCGGAGGGATGAAGTCGCATAGCCGAAGGACTCACCCTCGGCAGAACTTAGCAGACAGACAACTCTAATTTCTGGCGACAAAACTTGCGGCCGCCGAGCTTGGCGGGCTCAACCCCAGCGCCATTGTCGCCCTTGAGTAGTCCCCGCACACAGCGACAGCTGGTGTCGCAAGGGACATCACTGCGCGGCCAGGAATTCGCCGCCATCTTATTCCAGCGGCCCGTGCGCCGTACAATTAATCTTGTCTGCGACTTAGAATGGCGGCTGTCCACGCGGTGTCGTCTTACTGCACTTGGTGCTTTTCGCTCACAAGCTGAATGAACGTTAGGGAGGAGTGGAAAATGCAGGAAGAGAAGAAGAAAAAAATTGGGAAAAAAGATGTGATAGCTAAGATGAACACACATATACAAATTCTGGAGCCTTTAGTTCCGAACTATATATTTATAGATATGATAGGGGAAGTCTCTCGTGGGCAGTTGACACCGGAAGTGACTTTACATACACTGAGTACACAGAGGAAGGGTTGCATGTCTATCAACTCCAACCATGTGTTGTCATGGATCGAATCCAGCAGGTGACAATGCATTTCGCGAACCTCGTAGCTAGTCTGATGTGAGAAATGGATAATCAGACTTTGTCGTCGAAATGATATCTCTTGTCACCTGAATTGACCTTTGGCTCTGCAGGGGAAGTGTAATAAAAAATATTTTCAAAAATTATCCAAGCTGTTTTCTTTGAGAGTTTCTTTGATCCAAACAGTCCGCGAATTCACCTGATTTTTCTCTGTTTCAGCCATTACTGATATGTTTACTTAATACAGTAGGGTGCTCACACTTCAACTTGTCCTACTTTTATTTTAACTTTTTGTAACAAGAGCACCTTCCCACTTGGATCAATAAAATTCATCATCATCATCCTCATCATCATCTTCATCATCGTCATCATCACACATCTTTAACCTATATAAAATAGACATTTTTGTAGGTACCAGGAAATATTGCTTCAAAATTCAGTCAGATCGCATGTAATAAATTCCATTCCCTGTTTCCAAGCACACTCACAGAGCCTGCAGTCGCACGTGACATAAATCTTGGCAGCAGCTCGGAGTGCGGCATGTCGCAAGCCCAAGAAACCTGCGCAGACCACGCCCTAGCGGTAAAAACATCGCCGTTGCCTGCTGCCCCGCCATTGATTGATAACGCCGACGTTAACCAGACCTGGCGAACCAGGACCTTTCCTCTCTTAATGTTTGGGACAAACAAGTGGAGCGCCGTGCACCAGATTGCATCGCTCGGCGAAACTCGAACCGCTTCAACCACCGGTCTTGTTCGTCAACATGTCCTCTGGCTCCGCGCTGGTCTCTCCTTTGACAAGAAATATCCACTTCGAGAAAGTTCAGCAAATTATGCCTTGACAAGTGTCGACATGCTTTAAAAAAAAAGCTGTTTGTATCAGTGTGGATGTCGTGTTCTTGTTGTGAAACGCACGTAATTTGAAGTGGTTAGAGATGAGAGGGTAAACACTTGAGGGAACAAAGGGTAGGAGGTTTCACAAGAAATCTCTTGCAAAGTAAATCGGTAATGAGCTTCTGTTGACGGTATCAGAAGGAGGAAATTGCCAAACCTAATTGCTTCCTAGCATGTGATCGACAAGAGATACCGTAATGTTGAAATATGGGATGGGGACGGTTCCATGTATAGTTTTTTGTCAGAGCTAAATTATTATAATCAATGGCTTGCTCCATTAAATTATCAGTCGATTTGTCGGTAATTTGAATGGCATGTCGGACTCTAATCTTCAGGAGAAAATAAGATTCAGTCTGTTGTTCTCTTTAAAAAATATTTGTAAAAAATATTTTAACTCGAAGTTGGCTGTGATCGTATGCGTGTATCATTCAGTTTCAATCCACTGTTACTTCTTCCACATAAGCCATTTATTTATTTTTTTTTTTTTGATCATGAGAAATCCGTAGATGAACTGCAAAAGATGAAAAAGATTTACGAGCAAATAATTTGATTAGTATCGACTGGGTACAAAGTGAATCAGCAAGCTAGTGGAATAAACGAGCGAAGAGACAAAAGCTAAAAAGGAGAGAAAGAATTGTTCGTCAGCACTACAATGTCACTGGAGTTAACAAATCGTAAAGAAATGTAATGTCAAAGCAGCACTGTCTTGTTAAGAGGACATTTCTGGGTGGCCAGGCACCTCTGATACCCAACTACCTATTTGTCTATGTTAAAAGTATAACGGGGCTTTAATGAAACGCGTTTTATCAGGTGATAACTACATTCTTCCACCTACCTTCCCTTTTCAAGTAAACGAGGAGCCAACTATTAACGAAATTAAACTTAGGAAAGATATTTTCACTTTAAAATGCAATTAAATTTTTGCTTTCTGTAAATTTATGTGACTAATACTCTGTCCTTCTCTCTCTGCTGTATCCAGAACCTACCCCAGGTCTTTATTTCTTCTTCTCCAGAAATATAAATGGTTGAAGCACGTGAGTCTTCTGTTGCTGACACACAACTTCCAGAACTTTCAGGTGTCAGATTGTTTCGTCAAACACTCGGTAATTTCCGGAAAAAATAACAAAATATTTTAACTTAAAAAGCCAATTACATTTCAACTAGCTCCCTGTGATTGAAAAGTGCGACATGTTTATAATGTTGTCTGAATACTGGCACAAATCTCAAAAGTTTGTACGTATAGGGTTAATATTTACTTTAACCGTATCTCCATCACCTCTCCAACATCAAACTCTTCTGCTTACTCCTCATTTTTTTTCCTTCATCTGTTCACTCCGATCGTGTTTCCCGCGGAATGTATGTTGTGTGCGTGTCTGGTGGTAATCTCTGTGGCTTTTCGTGTACAGTGCATTGAGCCTGTCACCGGGAAATGCCCTTTACAAATTATCATTATTATTACTGTTAAATCCATAAACAGGATGTGGAAAGTTGAGAAAAAAGAAATTCCGTCTTTGCCTTGATGTGTTTATAGTATTTTCTCGCAAGAGATTATAGACAGGATGTCCGGCCGGTGCCATTGTGAACGGTGAAAACAGTGAACGCTTGTGGGTGGTGGGTTCGGATCTCGCCAGGGGCTAGAAAAGCGCTCTTAGTCGCTGAGAAGACGTAGAGGATGGAAAACGAACCCTGTGATTATAGATCCGTTTCCCGAGGCCATCTTGTGTATCACAAGAGAAAGCGATATGCTACTGTTTGCAAATGTATCGGTCTTACAACTCGTCCGGAAATGGTTTAATTTTTCAGCCTGACACGAAAGCACGCCGAAAGAGGCATAAATCCTGTCCACATCCATGCTACTGGGTAAAAATTGCCTGTCATCGAGATATCATCAAACGACGTACATCATCCGGGCATTGGTAGTCTCCTGTCAACAAAGGGTAATACATCATTTGTACCTAGTACCCGTAAGTAATGGTACATTTTTACCACTCCCATCAGAAAGATGTGCGGGTGCTCCCCTCCTCTCTCCCCCTCTCTCCCCCTCTCTCACACACGTATACAAGCTTGCACACACACACACGCACACTGCCCTCCCGATGAAAAGTGTGTTTATTCTTTCTCTTACTCCTGGTATTTTCTCGACCACACTGTGCTAACTAGGTTCATCGGTTCCAGAGTTTGCGACCTTTTGTCTTTAGTATTACATTTTCTTATCTTTGTCAAGCGCTTTGAACCCAACTTGATGGCAAGAAAATGCGCCATTATTATTATTATTATATTATTATTATTATTATTATTATTATTATTATTATGCGCAAGTTATGTATTAAGTGTAGTGTGCTCGTCCTTCCCATCTGCCGTTCCTCACATCTTAGTCAATGTAGACATAAACATCACTGATGACCGAGCTGAGGGCACATTATCTCGGCAGTAAAAGCTTTTTGTGCAATAAGTGCTTCATGACCACTCTAAGGATCAGGGACAATGGCGGCACAGACGGGGGAGAGGGCAATAAAGACAGAATACCTTGTGCACGTGTAGGAAGTTTTTACTGTTTAATAGCATGCGCACGTTGAAACATAAATGCGCCCCACTTCGGACACACATCACACGCGTGGCAAATATTATTTATTGTCATAATTAAAGGGAGGTCTTCCCGGAGATGGCCATGTGATCGAGCAGCTATCGCAAAGACACGCAACGACATAAAATAAAGTATCTATCCACACCCTCGTCCTGCCACCCCGCTCACTCCACAACGATGCACTCAGCCCCCTCCATCAAAAAGTTGGCAGGTATTTCTTATTCTTCTTGTTTTTTGTTGTTGTTGTTGTTGTTGTTGTTGTTGTTGTTGTTCTCCTTATTCGTGTTTCTGTTTCTGTTGTTGTTCTTGTTTTTTTTTTTTCATGTTCTTGGTGTTCTTGTTTTTGTTGTTATCGTCGTCGTTGTTGTTCTTCTTGTTCTTGGTCTCCTTGTTCGTGTTTCTGTTGTTGTTCTTGTTGTTTTTCTTGTTCTTGTTTTTTTTCTTGTTCTTCTTGTTGTTCTTGTTGTTTTTTGTTCTTGTGTTCTTGTTCTTGTTCTTCTTGTTTGGTTGGGTTTTTTTGTTTTTCTTCTTGTTCTTTTTCTTTTTGTTGTTGTTCTTCTACTTCTTTTTCCTGTTCTTCTTGTTCTTGTTCTTTTTGTTCTTGTTGTTGTTGTTGTTTTTCTTCTTCTCATCTCTTAATTAACTGGTACCAGCAGTAGGGTAAAGATGCTCGTACGTTCGCAGGTACTCAGAGGTACGAATGAAAGGCACTTGGTGGTGAAAGCACAAATCGGCGTTTTCAGTAAGAGACAAGGTGTGAAGTAGATATCAGCAAACCTAGCTCCTGTGTCCTGTGAATCACCTACAAACACACACACACACACACACACACACACACACACACACACTAAAACACACACACACACACACACACACACTAGCGATATTGAAAACAAACAGTACTGTACATGTTGCTACGACCCGATCCCCACCCATTCAACACAGCAGGTATAAATCTTAAAATCACAAACAACAAGGCATGCATGTCAAGCAGAAATAATGGTAACGACACACAGGTTAGCCACATGACCTTTGAAATGCATCTGTCTGTGTTTGTTGTTGCACTTGTCAATAAGTCCACGGGGTGCCTGACGCCACGTGCTATCTCGGGTATTGCAGCTCGGTCATTAACACTACCCGCCTTATCTGATGGGACAAGTGCCGCACATAACTCCGCATGGATGGATTACTCCGGAGTAATTAAGCATGCTTTTTCTCTGGTGCTCTCGATGCCAAAAGAAACAATAACAAAAATTACAATTACAAACCCTCCAGTCTGTCATTTAAGGAGCTTTGTTCTCCCGGTGTAGGCTTTTGTCTGCATGAATGCCACCATATGGTGTTCAATTTATTTTTTCCTGATATTAACCTCTATCATTGGTTTTAGTTTTCCCACATAAAAGTTAATCAATACCTGTCAGCTGACCCCTGATAATAAACTTCGACCGTTCAAACGTTCGCATTGTTTTGGCAGACAAGCGTGCTTGCAAGTGTGTACGCAAGTTCAAAAAGCTCTCATTTAATATTCTTGTGGGAACAGATAAAAAAATTTCCAGTCCTGTTCTTTTACGTAAATTATTTACAAAGAAGCACAAACTGTGAGAGTTGTTGTAAAAGGCATTCTTCTAAACTAAGAGTTGAAACCATAGAGACCATTGGAACGTGCCGGCGACCCGCATGAGTGATGGTTGTGAGGTGGTGAATGCACATCACCCTGGTTACAGACAGGAAGCAGATACCAGACAGGAGGCAGATACCAGACAGGAGGCAGATAACAGACAGGAGGCAGATAACAGACAGGAGCACCGGTTGTGGAAGCTGGAGGTATGTGCCATCGTAGGTGCCGGCTTGTCACCAGGACAGTGAGATTCGGATGGAGGGTCTCGACCTCTGGATATGGCAGCTCACCGCTAACCGTCTGGTTTTTTACGGGTACTTTGGTGTCTGCTACCATCTGTGCGTACGCACGTGTGTAATTGTGTATGCATACATTGTAAAAGTGGACATATCTGTGTGAAAGTTCGCTTTCTTTAATTTCAAAGCTCATTCGGTTTTCATGTTTTTACATACCTCCATCGGTAGTAGTAAAGGTTTTTTTAAAATTTTATAATCATTAATCAGAATATTTTTCTTAACTTCTCTCAACAAAAAGCTTTACGTTACAATACAAATATTTTTAAAAAAAAAACCATATGCTTCAGATAAGACTACTTAAAATACAGGAGACTAAAAAGATGTTTGTGGTCTCTGTACATGCGAAAATGTCGACGATCAGAGTATTTTTAGGAAACACAAATTAGTTTAAAATTGGTTTAAAACTTTGTGGCAAAGTTTCTACAACCGTCTTGCAAGTAGTTCTGGGAGTTCAGTGAGTGTCTGTGGGTAGCACCTATTGACTCACTCGGGTAGCATGCCACGTGTGCTGGTGGCACAATACAAAGTGGAATCTCTACCTTCACTCCACACCTCCACCTCGCCAGGCTCGGCGCAGATTAACACATCGCTAAACTTTGTTTTTCTGGTGTCAAAGAAACACAACTTTTTTTGTTTAATAAGAAAGTTGTTTTTGTTTTTTCACCCCCAAAGAAACCGAATCCATCTCTGGCACGTTAGGTGCTAACACATTGTTTATCTCCACTTTCTTGAGCAGGTTATTTATCGCAGTTTGAGGGTCCGGCGAAGGTGGCATTGCCAGGGAAGAAGGGAGAGAGGGAAGGTGAGGGGCAGCAGCAGCAGCAAGCTTAGGGAACCTCACCCACCCCATTCATCACGGTCCTGTTGACTCAGCACCAGGCTCCTGACTCCAACTCTGGAAGTGGAAAAGGTGGCGGCCTTCACCCCCCGCATCGTCTTGTATTCAGAACAGGGTGGGGCTCCTTGTCATGGCCCAACAGTCTGCCTCGTGGTTAGGAGCGAGTAATAAAGTAATAACATGGGGGAGATGCCCACCACCATGTTGTTTTCAACATTCTGAGGTCTGACTGCAATATTACCGTCTATTGTAAGTCGTCGTTAATGTCGTCATCGCCATCGTCGTCATCCCTTGTTTTATTATCTTCTTCCTGTTTTGACTTATTTTGGAAATCTGTTTGTGTCGATGAATACATCCTTCCACGTCACTGAGGTCGCGCAGTAAGGTCATGACTCGATTATATTTTTAATAAAAATAAGTCAATATCTATCTTTGGCGAGGGTTTGCTCTCAGGTTGCTGTCATCTCAGTTACTTTAAATGTCGATATTTTTTTATTACATCGCTGTCAAGTTTTCACATTCTTGCAAAAGTCTACCTGTTACATTGTGACCTTTTCCTTTGTACTATGTCACATGATGTACTGCCAGCGGTTGCCACATTCCAGGTGCGGGAAAAGAGCAAAAGAGAGGAGCAGAATGTAGGCTGGTGCTGAATTTTCTGCTGAAAAAAAACAATGTACATTTGTTTAGAAATAGATCTTTATATGTGTGTGTTTATGGGACCAGTGACGCAACGATTAGCGCTTTTCATTAATACATTGAAGATTGGCTGTCCAGGGTTCAAATCTCGTCTCGGACACGCTGTTCTTTCTCTGCACGTGGCATCTGTTGACAAGGCTAGCTTGTAACATAGCCCTTGTTACCTATTCCCACCTGCTGTATCGATAACTTTTATCGATGTTTTTATTATTCTCAAAGTCAGTGGTGTCGACATTAATGTCATTACTGTATCATCATTGACCATCTAATTCCAAACTTAGGTCGATGCCCTCTTCTCTTTTTTTGATACATCGAGGCTTGCTGGTCATGGGGTCCATTAGTCGAACGTCTGGAGATTTGCCGTCGCTGATCCAAAGCTGTAAGAGAACGACTGTCAATATACAAGCATCTTGCCGCCGTTGCCCCTTCACTTGCCAAGATAATCTCTCATCAGAACTCACGGAATCATGGGATTAAACTTGACAGGAATGCCTGCGCCTTTCAAACCCGACCAGCATGGCTTTATGCACAGCTTTTATGTTGATGAACGGCAAACACAGACAGAAAAAAAACATGCAGAGCTGAAGGAAACAAAAATGCAATCAGGCAGAAAGGACTTGACTCGGTGATCAAAGACAGTGTCACCGCGCGGTGGACAACTGGCGGCACGGGTCGCAGTCTGGAACCAAAGCAGAGGAGACGGCTCTACTCATCTCCGGTGTGACCACGATGTCCATCATGCCAGTGATGAGAACTGCTCACGAGCAGACGAAGTCTAACCAGGGTTACAAGGTCTGTACAATGGCCAGGCACAGCATGCCCTCGGTGCACCAGACTGAGACAATCACAGCTTGGGACCTGGACTTCCCGCACGTCAAGAGTCGGGAGATGGCGAGTTGTTCCGCTTGATGTGTTGTTGTCTTCTCCCCTGTACAGCCTCAGACGTCCTTAACTGATATCTCAGACATTGACCACTGCTTCGCTTCATGCACCACAGAGTCCAAGATGAGAAAGACAGAAGAACAGATATGTCATTCTGCTTGTTCGCTTGCTGGAAAAACTCAATCCTTTTCACAGCATTTTCTGTTTTCTCTCTACATTACATATATATCTTCCTCTCTCCTTCTCTTTCTTCCTGTTTATCTTAGCGATCAGCTTGTGTGTGTGTGTGCGCGTGCGTGCGCGTGTGTAGATAAAAATGTTATTTCATTGGCATTCGGACAAATGACCTTAATAATATTTTCTTTGCTTGTCTTTCTCCAGTCTGCTTTTCTTTCTTTCCGTCCATATCGCGCTGTAATTATACCCTTACATACTCGTGCGTTGCGAAAAAAAACCCACTACAAAAGATAACTAAAACCGGGAAACGATTTCTACTATAAGTAGCTAATTAAAGTGAAGCGAACTGTTATCTTTCACTGCTGTCTTTGTGCAGAAATTACACAGCTCTCTTAGATGCCTGAGTGTTGCTTAATTTTCTTGTGGCCGGTGTGTTCTTTCGTCATGCTCACCTCCTTCTGTCAGTCACGTGCACACTACTCCACTGGGTCAGCGCGTGCAGTTTACTCAAACATGATGGAGCACCGATTCTCATAAAGGAAATTCTGACCACTGCGTGAATAATTATCTGTTTGTCCTGGTTTTTATCATTGCCTCATATTCTCGAGGACCTTTTATCTCAGTTTAGTTTAAGAACTGTGTTTGTCGAAAGCATGCACTCGTCATTATAGTGTTGTGAAGGGTGGTTATATATAAGGTTATTTTGACTGCTTGTATTTTTAATTTTAAATGTTATAGAAGACTTACAAAAAATCATCAAAGTTAAGTGAAAATGCAAAGAAAAATGTCAGGAAGTTTATAACTCAAAAAGTTGAAAAAGGATATATTTTATATGTAGTGTTGTGTCCATCAACCTGTGTTTCATGAACCCCAGGGTTCTTCCAGTTCTTCGAGGGTTTTTGTATTACTATTGGTCCTCAAACCCTGGACGCACGTGATCGATGACGTCAGTCAATAAATCAATAAGCAATGACGACCGTTGTGTTTGTACTGGAGGACGGGGCGCCGACACGTGGTCACGACAGTTGACAAGCTGCTGCAGGTACATTGTTTTGGATCTTGGACTGACTTCTAGCATGGTCGTCTCAAATATTAGCTTCCAGAGACAAACAGTCGGAGAGTTAATGACAAGTTGAAAGGAACCTTGAAGGACTTGCTATTCTAAGTCTGTTTACAGTTGCCTGTAACGATCGAGTTGAAAACTCTGATTGTTGAATGAAAGAAAAACACGAAAGATAAATGAAAATACCGAATCCTTTCTACGCATTTTAAATACATGTATTTTTCTATACATAAATATTCATCGTGTCCTTTATAATTAGCATGTAGAAGGTGGTGTTGTGGCTGAAGTAAACTTTTCTCACCTTTGTGATAAGTCCTGATAAGCAGATGAAAACTTCGAGACAAGAACTCCTCTCAACAAGAAGCCGCAGTTGTCGCAAGAACTTATTCGTACATATTTTATTCTGCTGGATTCTTTTCCAGTGGAGGATGATGGTACAGGATACAGTACCAAAAATTCACAGCTTTGTTTTGATGTTGTAATTGGGTTGATTAGGAGGGAATGGTACGGGACAGGGGTCGCTTTCTTGCAAGTTGGAGGCAATGCCTTTTAGCTTCCATGTAAAATAGTTTCTTCCCCTTCAGGAGTTTTTCCATAAACTAACGACTGTTTTTGTCTGTAAATTGTTTATTTTTACGTCCTTCTTTGCCAAAGTTATTTTATTCAGGTGTGTTTCTGGATTTTTGTCCATAGGGGGAGGAGAAATAATGCTGTCATTATTTTTCGGTTGAGTTGTTTTAAACAGGTAAAGTATCAAACAGTTGTTACAAACATCACTTCGTGGAGAACATTTGTGTCAAGCAAGCAACCTTTGTACCTACCTACTTACCTACCCATGGGGTGTACATTTTATTATCTGATGTGATACACTGAAGGCTAAATCACTCTTACGAGATGTAACTTTTTGTGTAGTCTGTCTGAACTCTCGTTACTCTCAGTCAGTGTCCGCCAACTCACACAAAAATCCTGTCTTGCACAAAGGTGAGCACCTGTCGGTCCTGAGATAAATTTTGTTGTCAAAATGAAGCTTGGAGGTGTTTGTGTAGGTGACAGAGCACGCATAGCATTAACAAGAGAAAGAGAACAAAATGAGACGGGATGTCGTTGCGATCCATCATCTGCTTTCTGCTCAAACTTTTCTCGAAAGAAAGAAGACTTTAGCTAAGACAGACTTCGCGTTCTCTGTCTCTCTTGTGTCTCTGTCTCACTCTTTCTCTCGCCGTCTGCGTTTCTGTCTCTATTTCTTTGTATCTCTCCCTCTCTACTGCCTTCCTTTATTAATGTTTTTTCTCTGTTGTCTTTTTCTCTCTCTATCTCTCTAATTTATCCTTGTGTTTGTCTCTCCGTGTCTCTGATTTCTTTTTTCATCTTTGTCTTAAGTTTGTCTCTTCATTTATCTGTTTTTCTGTTTCTCCGACTTCTTTTTACTTTACTTCCCTCTATAATTCTTCCTCTGTTCCTCTTTGCATTTTCTTTCTCTTCTTTTAGCTCTGTTTCTATGTCTCTCTTCATCTCTCTCTCTATCAGGTGCTACCTGCTGAAGCCTTCTGCACGTTTCTCTCTTATGTTTTGTCCCATCAAAGCTTGCGCTGAGTCCTTATAGCCAACAGATGATGGGATTTGAGCTGCTCAGCTAAACTTGTTTATTTTGCGATGGATAGTGAGAAAGGCGGCTTGTTGTCATGAATGCCTTTATTAACAGCAGTGCACCATGGGAGGCCCTTTCGCTCCTATCATCCTCGCTGTTGCCGTCCTAACCTTTTTAAAGGTCTGGCGGGGCGCAGTGGTGTTGTAATGACTGGAGAAGCTCAGTGCAAGTTAATGGATGAATACCTCTCATCCTTCCTTTCTCGAGATGCAAAGTACACGAACATCATCATGGGCAGAAAGAGGTCAAACTCGTGACGTCACGTTTGTGGACAGTTACGACCGGTCCTAGCTTTCCCATTGGTTTGGCTGAGTAGATGTATTCGTGTACAATCCTGACGTCAGCGTTGTTGACTTTTTTCAGTGCATAATGAGATTCATAAGAATATATCTCGAGAAAGTGGGAAGTGGGATGTCTTGCACTGAGCTGTACGCAGTTACAAGAAAACAATGCACCCAACTAGAGCTTTAAATACATGTTTTGTGTAGTTTATCTTGTCTCGCACATCTTCCTGCGCTAATATTCCCTATTCGTTTTCCCGAATTCCCCCGTCTGTACTGTTTTGTCTGCATGGCTATGTTTGAAAGATCTAGCATTTATTCGGTTACAGTGCAGATTTAAATGACTGGGGTCAATTCTCGGCAGGATACTAAGTCAGAGAGAATAACTTCCTCTCCTTCTCGAGATTAAAGCTTCCGAAAACTTCATGCGCCGGAAGATACTGCAAAATATGACACCATTAGGGTAGGTGGACAGGATTAATTAATGTCTACCTTTAGCCCTCTCATCGGAGGAAAGTAAAATCTCTGAGGAATGTGAAGCTTATCCCTCTGATATCAGTTCTCATCTCTCTACCTCGCGATGTCTCTGTTTCTTTGGGTTTGTCTCTCTCTTTTATTGCTACATGAATACTGCTGAATGGTAAACATATTTTCCCTAAAATGATTTTTTTGAGTCAGCTGCGTTAAGCTAAACTTATATGAAACCTTGTTGCTATCATACGCTGGTACATACCAAAAAAAGAGAAATTTTGTAACACAGTTCATTGCTTGCCATGGGACATTATTTCCTTCTGGATGTCCGGGAGACAACAATATGCCCCCGGGGCATATTCCTCATAGAATTTTTTTTCCCTTCATCCAATTCTTTCGCCTGTTCACAAACGAGTAATCTCGAATCGATTTTTAAAATATGAATCGATACTTGTGAACTCGAGACCCTGTAAGTTTTTCCCTTGAGTTTTGGTCTTTTGATGCCCTGAGCAGTTCCAGATTCAAAAGCGATAAAATACCGGAAGGACAATCATGCTGGTCGAAGAATTTTGAGCAAACAAGTGCACCAAATGAAATGTATATTGATCTGAGATTATGCCAGGTTCTCCACGCTTTGAGTCACATATCAGCGTCGACGGCGAGGTGACCAGGTTCTTCGGAAAACGAACTACTTTTTTCATTTTACGGGTCGCAGACCAGGCGTTAGCCTGCGCACTGAGCGTGAGAAACATTTGCAGGACATATCAGAAAACTGATGATCTCACATGGGTACACCTTCATAGTTTTACTACTTAAACACAAACTAGAGTGAAGACACTGTTTGAAAGTAATTTGTGGTTTTAATTGTTTGTTTGTTTGTTTATTTGCTTGTTTGTTTGTTTGCTTGTTTGTTTGTTTGTTTGCTTGTTTGTTTGTTTGCTTGTTTGTTTGTTTGTTTGTTTGTTTGTTTTGGGGGGTGTTTCAAATGTAATCTTCTAGCCACTGAGGACAAATTGAGAAATAGCAAAAAGGTTTGACCTTAGTTTAAGCCAAGTATTATCAAAATAGTAGAATAACACACATAAACAGAGAGAACGAGACTGCGAGATACAAAAGATAAAAATTAGTAAAGAGTAAAAGGGGTGAACAAGGGGTGAACAAACAGTTAAGAAAGCAAAATAAACTTGCAGCAGTGAGGATGGCTGAAAATGTCAACGCAAGTGCATGATGTGTCGATAAATGATGTGGGGAGGGAATTATGAAGGTAAAGCAATATCTGGATGGTGATAAATATGGGCTTCGCATTAGCTGTCATGGAAACAAATCAAATATGACGCGTCTGCCCGGCTAGATAAACAAATAAAGTGCAATTAGTGCGTTTGTCGTCGTTGATTATGCTACAGTGAACGTTGCTTGCCCTCCATGAGTGCACCTCACACGTCCTCGTGAGATTGTATCTTACCGAAAACATCAAAAGGTCGCCTCGACATGAAAAGTATTTTATTTCCTTCGATTTGCTTTATCGAAACGAAGAAATTTCTTGCTTTGACTTATCACATGCAGCAAATGTTTGGCAAGTCTCTTCTTTATTTTGCGAAAATAATGTTGTTAAAACGTGTTGAGACTGAAAAAACCTTTGTGTGTTGTGTGAAAGTCAGGGTTAACCACTGTTTGTCTCAGTCTAGCTCTGACTACAGGGACTGAATCAACGATCTCTTGCCAAGAACAAAAGGGACGTAACCTGTAGTAAGCCTCTCTACAGAGTTATCCCAACAAAATAAACTCAATTGTCCAGTTGATAATAGAAGCATTTAATAATATGAGCATTATGATTGTTTTTTTTTTTTTACATGTTGGGACGATTTATCACACCTAGTTCCACTAGAAACAGAAACAACTTGGTTTGTCTGTATTAATGTGGTATTGTAGATACATTAAACCACTCACAGGTCACTGCCTTATGAGCTCTGTACCTATTGGGTTTCGATTTGCTTTGCTTATGGAGAATGTAATGTGGTTTATACCCCACTGCCCTGCAATAAAAAACCGGTTGTTGTAAAGCTAGCGGGCAATATAAAGTAACGGATTTTTTTCA
Organism: Pomacea canaliculata; assembly: GCF_003073045.1. Taxonomy (NCBI): domain Eukaryota; kingdom Metazoa; phylum Mollusca; class Gastropoda; order Architaenioglossa; family Ampullariidae; genus Pomacea; species Pomacea canaliculata. The sequence continues at coordinate 17,941,301 of NC_037594.1, read as the reverse complement.
CAGGCAAATAATGCTTCACAGCTGTTCAAAGGCTTTGGTGAAGAGGACAAAATTTGTTGGCAAGAAACAATGATTTCGCAATCATTGAAGACGAGTGGAATGGACTTTGTTACAGCAATAATGCTCAGCTACAGCCTGGAGTCCTCTCCCCCTCTCCCATCCACGGCAAGCAGAGCATCTACAAGCTGACTCCGTGGTGGAGGAAGCAATGACAGTGGAGGAGGCATTGACGGTGGAGCAATACCCTGAAGGGAATCCTCCATCGATTTCTAGTAAGCCGCCCGCAGAAGACTGCTGAGAAAGAAGATCAGATGGTCCTGAATGCCTTGCATTTTTTGGATAGGAAGGTGAATGACAGCCGCCCTCCGCCCACCGCCCACCGCTCACCTCCTCCCTCCCCCAACTTTCCCATAAATCTGCTCCTTTAATTGTCATACCCGGTTTCACATGTCCCCTCGTCAGATCCCCCTCGTTAATGAAGACTGCCTGCAAGACCTGAGAACAACAAAAAAAAAAAAAAAAAAAAAAAGGCGCGTGCAGTAAACACACACACACAGAGACAAGAGGGCGCTAAGCCAACCCGCTAAAAGAGATTTCACTTGCGAGTTGTCTTGCCTTTCTTACCTTGTACACGAATCGAACGGGGGGTTGGACAAGCACGTGAATGTGGAAGTGGTGGTGGAGGAGGAGGGACTCAGAGCGCGCGCTCGCGCACGCACGCATGAACGGACGTGCACATAACATGGGGAGAGGCAGCGCGCGTGTGGCGTGCAGTCCGTGGGAGAGCCTCCGTGTGGTGCAAGGTGCTGTGTCGCCAGCTCCACGCTGCCTCTTCTGCTCTGTCAGGTGACGACGACTGTTGCAACGGTTTTGGGGGGGCATGGATATTCGGGCCACAGTCTCCAGGCGTTTCAATAGTACGTCATTAGCGTCCCCGCGTACTTCGCTACTATTCACTCTCGTCTAATCCTCGCGTTTTTTCCACTTGGCGTGTGGAAGACAGACTGCTTTTTAGCTCAGCTGCTGATCAGATGCAAATTCTAATTTCTATGGCGTAGAATGAATCGCTTTGAATGAAGCAGGCGGAGAGGAATATTCAGAATTTAGTGAGTTGCTTGAAAGAGCAGACATGTCCGCTTTAATGTCCATGGGGACTTCTGTTAATGGTTCTTTTGCTCTTTTTTTTCCGCAGGACTGGCGCAAACTGGCTCTAAGACATGTGATTTCTTCCGACGATTCTTCTCGGCCAAAGGCTTGAACTGTCGGTGAGTACAACTCATTCGTTGATTTAAAATAGTTCTTTCGCTGGCTTGTTAAGTCTTGGGTTATTTACCAAGTTGATTGGCTGGTCTGCCGACTGTGAAGTCATGGCCCGCACGTATAAAGTCACCATTTTCATTGGGTTTTCTGTTTTATTTTCGGCTGTTTAAATACTGCTACCTAGTGTTGTCTTACATCTGTGCTTTTCCTTCATGGCTAAGGCACCCGACACTGCGCTCAAAATGTAAAGATGCTGTGTGAGGCAAGAGCACACACGGGACAAACGTCTCTCTTTGAGTGGAAGGGAGAGAACTCCATGAACACATGCATTGTTCTTACAACAAATTACGTACACAGTTGTGTTTGAAGGTTGTTGTTAATCAGAAAAATCTCGCTAAACATTTGACCAAGATCAACAAAGTTGTGTGAGAAGGTAACAGGACATCGATGGCTTTGGAGCCAACGTTCGCGACTTTGTAACTTTGGTCGACATTCTAAGTCCAAACTTGTTTGCCGATACATTGCCCAAACATCTGGCAATCAAATGGGACTTTAAGACACTTCGGAGGTTTGCTTCGACACATTCCAATATTAAAAACAACAGTAAGGCTATTGAAGTTCGTAAGTACCCTCGAAGCAAAGTCTTATTTACCTATGAACTTATTTCATGGTGTTTACAATATAACAACATTCGTGAGATCGAACATAAAGTCAGGGCTTCTGCTAAGGCTAAAGACCCTTCTTCAGATTTTTAATCTTCGCCCAAATTTGACCCCATTGACGAAAATTGAAGGGGTCCTCCGAACTTTTAACTGTGATTTTTTCGCTAGCAGAAGCCTTGAAAGCTCTGATCTTAACGGTGTGTGGGGGAGAGGGGTGGGAGACATTAGTTACCCAGGTAAGTCTTCAGAAGAATTTAATAAACTGTACAATGTCTGCAAGCGTAAAAGAGGCTTGTGTCGGTTTTAAAAGCTAGAAACATTTATGTGATAACATTTATGCACTGTCGTCAAATTTAGAGTAGTAAATGTTCTCTACAAATCCTAAAAAGGGTTGTTGTGGTCTGTCACAAAAGATATTGTTCAAACAGAAAGTACTTAAGTGTTCTGTGCCAATGAACTTGTAAAGTCAGTCACACAACTCCCTGTTGTATAGTTTGGGGGGCTCTGAGCGGCAATACCGACAGTCCGCACAACAAACACTGATCAGACGACAGAAATATGCAGAAATGTTCTCAAACTTAATTTTAACATATTCTGAAAATACATCGAGTATATCAGCGGGCAAAACGCACGAGAACAGTTCACAGAAGTGAGGTTTAATGAGGCGGCGGTGGAGGCAGGGATGACGAGTGTATTTGTTGTTGACAGGCGAGTTTTCTCTCTAACATTGTTATAATCATAATAATACGCGAATATTAAGGCTTTGGGCACTTAAATGGTAAAAGTGGTTGCTTCTTGGTATCCCTCATTGCCTTACCTTTTCAAATCCTCCACAGAGGCAGCTGGGTTGACTCGGGTGTTGGCTGGCAGGTCGGGTATTTAAAGTTCAGAGTGCACCTTGTGTATGAAGACAAGGGCTGTGATCACTCCACAATCCGCTTTCCCTATGACAGCTAGTGATGTGAAAAGATGACATGGATAATAAGCATTGGCAGATCTTAAAACAAGAAGTGGCTGATCCTAGAAGAGATGAAAAACTTTCATTGATGTACAGTGCAAGAGGAAACATCTTACAGAAGGGGGCAGAATTTGCGAATGTTCCAGATCCCATCGTCGTCCACAAGGCATGACATGAACTCACATCAGGTCGCATGGATGAGCAATAATTCCGCTGTTTCTGCTCAAGGACAAGTATCGAAAGCAGCTTTGTGAAGAGTTTTATGGGCTAAAGTTAAAACTTTTAAAATCTGTTTCGGTGAAATCACCCAATGAAATACCCCAATGAAGGTCTGTTGAAGAGATAACAAGTTTCTAAAACGCTTAGTCGCGTTTGTCTTAAACAAATCCGAATGCCCCACAATCAGGTTTGCCACACAATTCTCACAAAACTACAACTGTCGTTCCTAAATAAACATAATAAAAGAATACTTGGACATCACAGCCTTTTCCATTGTCTTCCTCCACCAGTTATTCTCAGGGCGGTTAAAAATAGGTCCTGCTCTCACAATCCTTTTTACCCAAAGTTTGCAGGAATCAAATTAATTTGCCTGGAAGTGTGATTGGAAACACTGCTTCTCTCTCGCTGGAGGTCAGGTCTCCAACTTTTGGACCGGATGTAAGAGCATCCTCCTCGTGGCACTGCAGGGTGTGTTTGTCTGGTGCTGAGTTAACGAAGGGGCCGCCATCTGAAGACGATGCTGGTCCTCTTCTCTCCCCGCCAGCCATGCCTGAAGTACTATTCACTCCACAGCAGGAATGTTTGTAAGGTTACTTTTATCTTGAATCTGAATAATGCTACGATCCAAATATGTATTTTAATGTAGTAACCTTCAAAAGGAATTATTTCAATGTTTGCTTGGTTGGGAATCATGTTAAAGACCCAAATTAACATCCTCAAAATATATTAATTCCATTGACAGAAGCTGGAATGGATTGATAACTTCAAATAGGAAAGTGGGAGATGGTCTAAATGATCACAATGACATTTACTGCAGAGAATGTTTAAGGCTACATCAGGTTTATTCTGATAAATCCTTGATTCGGGTGTTGGCAAATGATGTTATATAAACAGCATCTAATGTAGGGTGACATCACTATTTCCTCGGCATCGGCCTGTGTGAAATGCCAGCAGCAGAAGCGGCACGCCACTTATGAAAGATTAATGTCCTCCCTTCAGTAACGAGATATTTTCATGCATCCATTTCCTTTTATAGAAAAAGAATAGACGATCGTAGAAATTCGTTGACAAATGGCTTTGTTAAAGAAAATTTCGTGTGCGGTAATTGGATGCTTGGGATCTTGTGGTTTCCGCTCCCTGGATTCTGCAGACTGAGCAAAATCTCATTGTAGAAATTTTGTGATTTTCTTGAAGACTTGTGGCTTTAGTTTTTTTTCCCCCGAGTCATGTCATCGGTAGCTTTCATAAACACTGTTTTTCTTTTACATTTATTGCATTTGTTTCACAATCGAAGAGTTTATATAATATTTATCTTTAGTGCAACCGTTTGTCATCAAAGGTCACAATTTTGACCTGGAAGTGAATATTCAGCTTCTGCAGAATAATCCTGCCGCACGCATGAGAAAATGATGGAACTCGATGCCGGAAAGCTTCCACAGAAAAATCTTAAAGTGCTTTCTCTTTTTTTTTCTTCTTGTCGTATTATGGGCGTTTACATTTGCGTTATTGTTTATTGATACATGATCCGACCGATTATCTAACTGTCTGAAGGAATATACACTAACTGACAAAGAAAGAGATGCACATTGCCTGAGATCACAACATCGTTGGAAGACAAAGCTGCAACATTGTAGCATCGTGTAAGCAAACATTGTAAGCAGCTATACAGATGCCCGGATGGACAGCAGCTGTGCGGGAGCGAGAATGTGGAAGGTAGAGGGTATGTGGGAGTAGAGAGGTAGTGGGCAATTTTTAAAGCAGACGAAGAAAGAGAGAAAAAAGTTTGTTTGTTGTTTCTTCTCTCGAGGTTGCTAGAGTTTTAGTTTTATTGAGAGACAATCAAGCTTGTACAAGATTTTATGTAATCAAGTTTCCATGAGCCCGTCCAGCAAGTCTTGCATTGTGTCTGAGGTTTTCTTCCGTGAATATTTTGGAGGCGCGACAAGTGAGTTGTTGTGCTGGTGTAGGAAGAGCGAGACATGTGGATATCTGGCCTCACCAACTTAATGATGTCCACCAAAACAATTGTGGCATAATGCAGTCTTAAATCAAAATTAAATATCAAAACAAAAACCACACCACCACGGCACAACAGACAGGCCTCCTGGGCACAGTTAGCAAGTTGCAGCAGCAAAGCGAGGACACCAGCACGGTACACCACCAACACAGACTCGGAAACCTAACCGCAAACAGATAAAGAGAGGACAAACAGAATAAACACCTGCGGCATCACAAGACAGCAACATCTCGCGACACCCACACCTACCAAAGGGCGAAATCACCGCGAGGTGGAAGCACTTTCTCTCAAAATCAACAACAACAGCAACAAGAAGTACAAAATGTCCACCCGAGCTAGTTTCGCGGAAATGTACCCGTAAAAGCTTGCCTCTAGGTAAATCTTTAACTCGTGTGTCTCTGCATCCTTCAGTCGGACCCTGAAGCTGTCAACATGTAGCTGAATTTGCTTTTGCTGTCGTAAAATTAAAAAAAAAAAAAAACAGGTAAAGAGTAATGTACATGTACAAGCCTATGCATGTAAAACACGAGAAGTCAACAAAACCTAATAAAAACGATGTTCGAAACGCTGGTAATTTATTCTAGAGAATTTAAAATATTTTCGCCTTGGAGAAGATATGTAATATTTTGTATTGTATTGTTTTTGTTGTCGTTGGTGGCTGGCCTGTATGGAAAGGCTCTCTCTTTTTCATCTTTTATCACATTTCGCTCTCTCTCTCTCTCTCTCATATTTCTTGAGCTGCTTGGAGTCCGATTGCACAGGAGTAAATCGATGTTTGTGGGTTTGTATCCTGGTACACGTGATTTCTGTCTGGCTGGCCGTGACACAAGAGCGGACACAACAACACACACGCACGCACAGAGATGTCTGCTCGATATGGACATCCTTAGACTAGTGATAAAATGTTCCATCTGCCTACTTGATGGCTTCTTCATTTGCCCAGACACTACTCCCGCAGCTGCCTCTAAATTACTTTGATACTATCCACCCGAAGTAAAGTCTCCTGTTCGACACCCATTTTAACACCCTTTATTTATCGCTGCTGCTGCCTCTGGCACCTTAACTGGTATACGGTGGGTCACGTGGCCTGTGATTTACACTGACCCAACCCTTAGGAAATATCTCCCAGCTTCCAGGTTCAGACACTGCGGTTACAACAGACTGCGGTGCTCAGGTCTGATGCTGGTCGTCTAAAGGTAATAAAGTACACGGCAGGGGCTGGAGCAAGGAGACGATGTTCTTCGTATCCAACAGTCCTTGCAGAACTGGAAACACGACTTCCCCTGTCTGTCTGCTGAGAAACTCCAACCCTGGCATCTTCTTGCCCTCGATAGTGTCAGCCCATCAGAGAATCTAACCTGAAGACAGGCACAGACACAGAGTCGGGATGAACCATGGTAATTGCTGCTAAATACACCTGCAGCCAGTAAATGTGTGTCAGCCATTAGGCAACAGGTACTCAGCCCTGAAAATGGGAACATTTCTCTGCATTTCACATCAGGAGTGACAGTGTTTATTTTATCTCTTTTTAACGCCATCTCGACCTCCATTCTTCTCTATTCATATTAATAGTCACATTTTTTTTAGTTTATTTGCATGAATTATTCTTTTACAATACAAACATAGACAATTTCTTGTCATTACAGTTTGTAACTCTTTTATAATGAGGTGGGTGCTTGCTCAGTCTATTTCATCTTGCTGCATGTCATGAAAGAAAAATTGTTGACCTCCGCCAGGTCATTCTAAACATGTCGCACGCAAATACGATCTGAGGATAGAATCGTATTACCCCCGTGGTCCAGATTGTTACACTGAACACTGCCCTCGTCTACATGAGTAGCTCCACCTGTTATACAATCAATCCTGTTACACTTTGTAACAGAAAACAATCACCGCATGAAACTTCTGTAATAGTTGTAAGAGTAAACAGCATACAACATTAATATTGGTCGGAGTGAACATGTTTGGTTTATTTAAAGTAGCTCCAGGGTTGCAGTTGATGAAATTAATTCATCTTCACCATGCATTTCTTATTCCATCAATTAAACTCTAGAAATAAATGGCGAGCACCCTTGTTATTCTCATGTATAATCCACTACCGACCACCTGCATAATATTAAACTATAATATTTTATCTTCAGAATTAATCTTTAATTACAATCTAATAAGCGTTTAGCATTAATATGCATTTATAGTTTTCAAAACATTTTAAAAGGAAATGTGAATCATGATGGTTCCTTCCGTTGGAGGGCGCGGAGCAGTCCAAACATGTCCAGACACCAATAAACTGATTCTGGTCATCGGATGAAGACGAGAGCGGACAGAATGCTGTCTAAATGTTTGGGATCGGGGCAAGCTGCTTGCCTCTCCATAATGCGGTCGACAGTGTCATACAGCCTCAATTTACTGGAGAATTGCCGATGGGTGTTTCTCTCGCCTGTGATTATTCAGTGCACCACGAGTGATCCGTCAGGCATGTGGACGACATGCGACACCATTGTCCTCCCTTCACCATCACCATTGCCAGGACCAGTTGCCTAGCTACATCCGACGGAAAGGAAGCCTAAACCCATGTTTCAACGATTGGTAGAGCAAAGGTGAAAGACAAAAGGTTAGTGTGGGATTTAGGGTTGGGTATCATATGTTCGTAAGGACCGATTGTAGGGCTTAGTCATCAGACTACCGTTCGATGTTCGTGTAATCGGACTCACCGTCGACTAAAAGCAAAAACTGGTTCGTTTCCCCACATGTTTTCTAGTCTTCTCATATATAATTACTATTTTTTACGGGATTTTTTTCTTTTATTTTATCATTTTCCACCACAACCTACCTCTACCCACCCTCACCCACCCTCACATCTTCCTCCTGGCAAAGTCGAGTCGTTCTACCTACGTCTCTCACATCTGTGTTCGCCACGTTGATTTATGGCGAGAAATTCAGTGGCCACCTACAGGTAAGGGGAAGGGGAGGTAATTGATTCAAACAGAGTAGTCTCTCCAAAGTGCACGTGTCGCGGCATCGGTTTGCACGAGACATAAGGTGTCGCGACACCTCAGTGATTTATCGCACGCGCTAGAGAACGAGGTGTACGTCAGCTTGTCCTCCTCCCCAATCTATCCTTCCTCCGACCCGTCGGGGCGCTACGCTGAGCTGCACAGCGGTCAAGCGTCAGCAACAGCGTTAGCACCATCTCCAGCAGGAGCAGCAGCAACAGCTGCGACTGAACGCGACAGCCTGAGGCGAGACGTGTTTATGAGATTCCGTTGCTCGCCAAATAGGGGCGGGGGGACAGGGGGACAGGGGGACCCCCCTTGCCTTTTGCTATAAAGTGTGGATGATGGGAAGCTCTGATCAAGTCCCTTGACAGAGCCTGGCAGTTACCAGCGATGATTATCGTGGCCACGAGTTGGTGGCGCTTTATTAAGTGTTCAGCCAAGCGTGGCGAGTCTGTGCCATTCACGCCATCTTCCGGTTTGGTTTTGTCCCATGATCAGATCACCTAGTATGGTAATGCAGTATAGATCTTACTTTGTTAGGCGATCGATCATTTTCTTTTTTGCGGAAGTATGCTACAGCTAATTAACCTTCTTTAATGCAGCAGTGCTTGAAGGGGTACAAAAATCAACCATGCATGACATGTGATTTATGTAGTTAAACAGTCGAGCTGACAGCAGGTGAGGGGTAGATAGAGCGATAGAGATTTATTGGAAAGTAAGAGTAAAGGGGGAACAAGGTATGACAAAATATAAAACTCGAATCATCACAATGAACACAGTCGTGATTGCAGCACGATAAAACAAAGACAAAAAGGAAGATAAATGATGAGAATCGTAATGAGAACGATAACATTAACACTTCCTTTATTGTGTCTACAGATAACAAGTGTTTGTTTTTTTAATCAGTCGGTTTTTTGTTTTTTTTGTTCCATATTTCTGATGAACAAGTTGTGTTTGTGCCTGGTGTCTAAGCAATTACCAGGCTGTGTGTGGGTGTGTCTGTATGTGTGTCCGGGTGGGCGGGTGGACGGACGCAGGGACTGAAAGATCTGGCTCTAGTTCTGCAAACAAGGGGCACACAACTGGCCGCACGGCGCCATCTGAACCGCCTTGTTGACAAAGGGAGAGAATCATCAGAGAGGCTGGTCGTCTCGTTTGATACCAATCACAGGGAGGAGGAGGAAGAGGGAGGATGTGCAGTGCGGAGCGCCACCTCGTGTCACAGAGGGCGCGGCAAGCAGGCATTGATTCTCGCTTGTGCAGCATCTCCTCCGTGGACTTTTGCAGCATCTCCTCTTTTTCTTTCTTCTTCTTTAGTTTTGATCTTTCTTCCTTCTGGATGTTTCGCTGTCCAGTGCGTTCACCCCTAGATGCTGTCTTGTCTTGTCCGACCTGTTGAGGAGGATCCATTGTTGGGGGCGCTGGCAGCTCTGTTTGCACGCACTTTAGTTTGGCAGACATTTGCGTGAAGACTGTTTCCTGCAGAGTTTCCTTCCTTCCCCGTTATATTCCACTTGGAATTGCCGAAAAGACTGGCCTATCGGGGTGGTGGGTGGCCGGGTGCTGAGAGGACGTGACGGGTGTTTTGCCAAGAAGACGAATGTGCAAGTTTAACTAATGGAGGGGCTGGAGATGCTGGTCGTGATGTTCGTGCGGTCCGCATGATGGAGTTTGTTTTGTGATTTTGATGGGCGTGCGTGACTGCTGGATTGTATGCACGTGCGTGCGTGTCTGCATTTGAACTGTGCAAGTTGTCAAACGAGACAAAAGAAACCGATTAAGAAATTTCACGCACGATGCGTTCATGTGAAGATTGTAAAAAGCTGATTGGAACACCTTCCTGTCAAGGAACTTTGAAGATGAAATATCTGTTTGATAAACACTCAGACATTCCACGTACTTCGGGAAAAAAGTTCTATCAGCTTATAGCATGTGTGATCAACATACCCGTTTAAATATTGACGAAACTGATCACAGATTTATATTTTCATCAAATCTTCATTAAAATTATTGGAAATTATATCTTAGCATCATAAAGCTGCAATAAGTAGTGACTGTAAAAACTATCTTCATTTTTATTCAAGAAAAATATTTGCAAAAAGAGAAAAAAAAAACGAGAAAGATATAAACAGATGAAAAGAGAACAGTGGGAACCTAAAATTACTACCACCTTCTGTGTAAAGTTTTTGACACAAGTTTTCTCAGTCAACCCGCCATGAAGGTCGATACTAAAGTGACTGGTCAAATCTGATGACAGACATTTGTCACGTGCTACAGGCTGGTAGCTGCTGTTGCGAAGGGGAAACGGTAGAAAGCCGAACGAGGGAGGGAGAAAGAAGTCCGATAAAAACACACAGGAGCCTTTTCAGGTTAAAACAAGTTTAGCGGGTGGATGAAAAAGCGTTTTCACGTTCCCTCCTGTCCGCTGAGAGGACCCCGGGTCAGCTCCGCAATTTCTCCAATAAAAGAGGCAACGGACTGTGGAGTCGGGGTGTTACCGCTGTTTTTGGAGGGTGGTCTTTTGAAAAACGCCGCTTGTGTCGCCATAAACCTGCTCGTCTGATTCGCCCCACACGATTAAACATTGGCTCACTCACAACACAATGCGGCCAGATCGAATCTGTTCTCCCTCCTTCTCTCTTTCTCTCTGCCTCCCTGTCCTATCTGTATCTTCTCTTGCATCCTATTCCTCCCACTTGCCCATTTCTCTCACTCTCTCGTGCCTCTCAAGTTTATCACACTTTATAATAAACGAGCACTTTGCAGATTGTGAGAGCTACAGGTCAGGTTGTTTAGGTTGGGGGCAAAGAATTTGGTGTTCGGGGTCACGTGCAGAACATATCTCAAAACCTGTTTTGTAGAAGCAAATTTTAAAGTGTTTTATGCAACCTTGTACGAGCGTTCTTTATAAAACCCGCTTATGTGATCTTTACACTAACTGTGTTGAAAATTCGAAATATGTAACTGTGCCCAAAATCCACTTAGAAATTAAAATTGTGTCCTAAATTGTTGGGAAAGGCACATACCTTCCACGTGGCCTTAAGTTCTTTGATGACGATGTACCCGAAGTCAACAGATAACACGAGCTAAAGTAACTCTGTAAACAGGTCGGGAGAGGTTTTCTTTGCAAAGGCGAGATCTGAACCCGTGATCTTCAGAATTGTTGTTCTCAATTCTTACAGTTGCGATACAGAAGACGGTATGACTTTTTCTTACATCTGTGACTGTTACATCACAGATTGTCACTACATCTGTCACTCGTTGTCACCATAACTTGTCGCGGCATCTACGACTACATTGATTAACTTGATCGTCAAATTTTGTCTATATTTCTTTCAAAAGCTTACATTTTCTTGTGAATAAGTGAAATGGACTCCATTTATAATGAGAATGCAATGATTGACAGACGGATAGTCAGGAAAGAGTTACATTTTGCTCCATCCAGGTTTCCTGGACAAAGCATCCATGAAACAGTGTTTTCCCTAATTTCTCAATGTCCATCTTTCAAATTGTATATCCTCGACAAAACGAAACTTTCATCAAAGACTTATATCAAAGGTAATCTTAGTAAATAAATTATTGTGTAACCACTCCGTTGGAAGTAAACTCGATAGATCGGTATGCGAGAAGCTTGAAAACACTGCTTGTTGAGGGCAAGTTCACAAGACAAGATCCACAAGACCTTATGAGATCAAAAGCAAATAACATTCAGTCGGGCGCCTCGGTACCGTCTGTGTCTAGGGTCATTTAGTTAACCTTAAAGTCTATGGTGCCATTCCAGTCAGACTTGTCTACATAGGAACACCTGAGGTTTGCCATTCCGTGGTGATCGTAGGACCCCAGGTCAGACAGAGTACAACGGTGAATGTGTCCTAATATTTCACAGTTACAAATAAAGTAAAATGGGGTTTATATCAGGAACCGCCATCTACAAGACCCGCTAACAAAACGTGGAGGAAAATGGAGAATATCTACTGTACTAAGACGAGCGAAATTTGTCGACAGGACAATAAAGGTGGAACATTGGGACGAGTTTGGGTCCTGCCAAGAACAGATCACGTGACACCGGCTGGTGAGCTGACCTGAGTGGGGTTGTGGTGGTGGGAAGAAAATAGACGGTCAGAGGGTGAGACACAGGTAACAGTAAACCAGGAACCTTTGCTGGATTGGTTTTAGTGTGAATTGGGTTAATTGTTACATGGAATGTGGGTGTGGAGTTGGGTGAGAGGAGTTGTTAGACGAAGGGGTTGAAAAACAGTTGACAGCAGCGTGGACATTACGGTTATTGCCCTCTCGACTTCTTTCCCCCTGTGTTCTTCGCGATAAAGCTTCAGCAGCTGAGATTTAAAGCTTGAACTAGCAGCCGGCCATTTCTGTAAAAAGCTCACAAGAACGCCATCACCTCCTCCTGCCTCTGTATTCCTGCCATCGGTCCACCAGAGGATGCGGCAATGACAACACACAAGTGAATTACCGACTCCAATCATGCCATGCTCACCATGAATTTTCCCAGGAAGACAATATCCACAGGACTGCCACCGGAGCCTTCTACAGTCTGCTGAATGTTTTTGGACTTTACAAGATGGCTTAGTGCAGGAATTGCCTCAGATGTTAAGACATTTTTTTTTAATGGTCGCGAATCGACAAATAAAAAGAACATCAAAGAACGGGTTTTTCTGTTAGCGGCTGCTCAATCGCAGCAAGAAGTAAAAATGTACTTGATGTTAACTCTGACACTATTTACATACTTCATCAGCCGCTTATTTACCGGCGCGTGGAGCTGAAAGCTTATAATGCAGTTTGTTTTCGGGCTAATAAAGACGAATGGGTAAACAACCTGCGCAAGAACGGACAACTTTGAACTCGCTGAGTAGCTTTCAGCCTTTCTCTCTGCATGCAATGGTTGTAAGAGGAACAGAAATGTCTTTATCAAAAATGTTCTTTCACTAAGTCTCAGACACATGCAGGCTTCCCGTTAATTCAAAACTGATGTGGGATGTGTTTAGCAAACACTTTTTTGGGGAAAAAAACTTAATAAATGACTTAGACAACACTGAAAAATCAGGGCAACACCTTTCCTAAGTTTTATAAGTAATGTTTATAAACATCATTCACGTGTGTCGCTTCGAAAACTTTATAGAAAACACCATTTTGGTAATGGAGATGGGAGGTTCCATAGGGTGCAGTGGTCAAGCGGTCTCTCTCTCTCTCTTCCGGTGAATATAGATTGAGAACAATCTAATTTCCTTGATGGTGACTTACTAACAACGCGTGGGTAGCTTCAATCTAACCTTGATTTTCCGGATCACGGGACCAGTTGCCATGGCTTCTTACGGTCTGGTGAGTGGAGGACGAAGCCTGAGAGCCAACGATTGGAGAAAAGCCAGTTTTGGAAGAGGTAGAGGAGGGAATGGTAGTTACAAAAACACAAGAAAATTTGAGAGCTGCATCCACTTTCGTTTACATTTTGACTGCAGAGCCTGGCTTTGCGCAAATACAAGGCATTTAGGTGATCAATGCTCTGGTCGCTGCTGTCCGCAAGGATGTTACAGCGCAGGGGCCAACTACATCACCCCTAATTACAGAAGACATGTTTGTGGCTTTGAGAAAGTCATTGATGTCGAAATACTTTCAATTTACTGGACATCTCCCGTGCGAGACAGAGATTTGTGAGGAAGGATCAGGAGAATAATGGTTGCTTGGTTAATGGGTCTGGAAACTTCCAGATTTCCAGGGCGGGCGGGGTCGTTAACGTGACGTATCGACGGTAGGTTAGATCGGGAGAGTGGTTCCCTGTAAATGGAAGGATGTAGCGCAGGTCCGGAAGTGGAAGATGGAATTGGTCCAGGGACGTAGGTGCTTAGTGTAAGTGAAAGTAATACGATTCGGCTGCCCTCGCCGAGTTCACTATAAAAGAAACGTGGAAGTGACCTAATGACCTTTATTGGACGTAGTAAAGTTTTGGTTTTTTTTTCTTTCTGGTTCTTTCCTTTCGTGAATTTTTTATAGTTTTATATTTGTTTATAATTTTGTTAATATGTGTAAGTGTATGTATATAGTTTATCTGTTATATATTTTATCCATGACAGCAGCAGTCAATACCAAAGACCTGCAGGTCATGACAAGTTAAGTTTTTCGAAGAAATTGCATGGGTGATGGTCAGAACTGTGGATGTGAGAGTGTTGTAGTGACCCCTGTGCCAGAAGGTGACCACAACTTGACGCACAATCAAGTGTGGCAGGTGACTGGGTCATTAAGTCGCGTCCACAAGTAATAGGACGAGTCATCAGATAACTCGGCAAGATGTTCCTGACGGCAAGAGCTCCTGCTCTCGCGGAATTTTCCCTTCACGCTCTTTGTGTTTGTAATTGGAATCTTATTAAAAGTTTGCTCCACAACTGCAGTGGTTGTTTAGGAATTCGAGTTTCGTGTGCTCCCAAAATTAGCTTTAGCAGACAACATAATCTAATTTTAGGCGGCTTTGCCGAGCATCGGGGATGGAACGCGGCCCCATGAGGCGAAGCTTCTTGTGTGCAGCTGTTAGGTGACGTGTTGCAGCTGCTGCTGACGTCCTGCACGTGCCTTGACCTACACCACTGCTACAGCTGCAGCTGCTCCTGCTATACTACTACAGCTACAGCTGCTGCTGCCATACTACTACAGCTACAGCTGCTGCTATACTACTACACCTACAGCTGCTGCTGCTTTGCTACTATAGTTGTGACCGCGACACCTGTTTCAGCCACTTCACATGAAATTTCTTTTCTAGCTGAACAGGGGCTAGACAAGATGTAATTTCTGATGCCGAGGTTACCGGCTTCATCGGATCCCTGGACATAAAGTAAGGCCACCCAAAGCCTTAGAAAACGGCAAACCGTGGTCGTCTGCTCCGCACTCATTGATTTCTCCCTGCCCTTGAGCGCCACCCTACCGTAGTCCTGCTCCCTCCCTCACACCCGTTTCAGGTGAGGGATGCCTTCCGCCTGTCGTCAGCAGGCAAGGACCGTTGAGTATCCTATGTTGCCGGGTACCGGCCTTGCGAGTCGTGTTACGTGTCGCGAGAATCAAACCCTGTTCCCTCCCCACCCGCCCCAACCCCTCCCCACCCACAGCAGCAGCAGCTTGTGCAAACCACAGCACGTCCCTCCTGTAACCTGTGTGCTTGCACGTGCTGGGAGTCCAAGCCCAGCTTTCCCTTCTCCTCAAGTCAGTACATTCACTAACCCATTGCAGTCTCAGATTAGTTTTCTTCCTCCATTCTTCAATCCTTGACCTCCATAGCCCGCATCACAACAGCAAAAATCTCATAGTATTCCTTTTTTTGATTCCCTTTTTCTTATTTAGAGCATTTCGTGACAGGACTTCGTGTTGCTATGGAAACCCAGCGTGCAAGCTAATAATTGCAAAGATTTGATAAAATTCGTCTTCAAAAAGGGAAACGTTATATTTGCTCCCTTTGCTCCTGTTTCCTCCATCATTTGTTTTGCTAAAAATAACAGGGTAAGGGCTGGTAGCTAAAATGAGGCTCTTACTTTTTGTCTTTAAGGAAGGATAAAGTTAAAAGCATAAATTGGGAATATTAGTGTCGCAATTATTGCGAAATGTGAGTCTTGTAAAGGGAACGGTGTAGGCAAATGAGTAATGAGTGCCATGCTAGCACCTGCTTAACCCTTGTGTTCTCGCCCACTCTCTGTTTTCCAGTTTTTTAAAATATTATTTAGATATTATACCAGAGCTCCATCTTCCTATCTTTTATAATAAACATGATTTTAAGCCTTTAACTCCTGTCACCTCTAATAACCTCTCTACTCAAGCTCTATGTCCCAAAACAGGGTGTGGAGATGTGTGTGTGGTGGGGTAGACACTTGAAGCCAATACAAATTCACACAGTTTGTCCATTCGTCATAAAATTTGGTAAGAACATTCTAATTGATCATGGTGGGTTTTGCTGGTGTACATGGGTCTGAAACAAGTTTAGCTTCATATTTTATTTTCTCCGTTCTGTGATGTTACAAGTGACTCCAAAACAACAACAACAACAACAACAACAACAACAACAACAAAGCATCAAAAGGAAAAAAGTACAAAACAAAAACAAGTTTTTCATTTTAGAAATTTAAGAAGAGAAGAAAAGTTGGGTAGAGCGGAAAGACAAAGAACTTGCGAGCGAGTGAAGCTGTGATCATGATCTGTCAAGTTATGGAAGGGACATCCAGAGTACAGTGTTTTCTCCTTCACTACACTGATGCCGCACATGAATACCTTTGATTCGAATGAAACGATAGATTGAAAGTTGGCAATAAAATCACTCCTGAGGTAGTAGCAGCAATAAACCCGGGTGAAGCCGGATTGCCCTGTTAATAAGCATTATACATAAGATCCCTCTTTGTTATTTTGTGTACACAATTTTAAACAGGTGATTCATAAAACCTACAATATGGCAAAAAGACAATTACACATATAAACATGTAGAGAATGTTACCTCAGTCTGTAAGCTTTAATGTTTAACAACAGGATTCTAATTTTTTTTACCATTTTTATTACCATTAGCAAGCAATGTACATTCACTGATAAAAACAATTACTGCATCTACAACTCGACACTGGAACGGAAGTTATTTTTAAACTTTAATTTTTACATATCAACAGATTATATCAGTCCAAATATTGACATTTACATGACACGTATCACACATTAATGTACATAACTAATACAACTGAGCATCTATCTAACCATATAGAATAATAGAACCATTGTCAAACAGTCCAACGCTCATTGACCTTCGCGGGTGGTTTTTCTTCAACGCCCAACATAACAATAATAAAACTGATTGCCTATAAATTTTTAACAGTTATAAATATGTAGCTTTACTTTTTATTTATTTGTTTTTTTCCGAGTAAAACACTAGCATAGCATTTCCATTGATTTTGCCTTCAGTGGTCGGGACGGCGGCTGTACGAGGTGGGCGGCAGTTACAATCCTTGCACCAGTCCCTACAGAGGGCCATCCAAATTAAGTTTGCTGTGGGAGAATCGTGCTTCATTTCTCTTACGATGCTGGCTGATTCACAACAATGTCCGCTCACACCACTTAATTTTAACAGCAGTCCGCCAACGATATTTTTTGCAAGCTAGGATTGATGCTCGATGGCTGGATGAGGCTGAGGTGAGTCCTCCCCGCAAGGTGGAGACCTCACTGGCAAGTAGATAACATCTGTCGGCGAGATTTGCGAGTTGCTCCGTGCATCGGCACCTCATTACCTCCTGGAACAGTTTAATTGGCCTGTGTGAGTATGTGACTACTTTCCCCGAAAGGTTTAATTTGTTAATTGCTTTTCTTGATAACGTGATTGCTTGCCCGAAAGGCTTGATTGGCTGGTTGGCTTGGTAGGTCACGTGAGGTGCTGCGACAAACCAGAAGGTCTTCTTGTACGTGGCAGGTACTTGAGTTTGAGGCTTTCGAAAATACGACAGATCTTTTCCCTTGTAGATTAGCTTTGAGCACAAATTCTGGAAATGGCACTTTTCTCTTATTTTGTAGATAGCAGGTAGAACTATGAAGCATCTTTGGGGTTACAGGAAAGAAAGTGAGCATAAAACATTCAAAATAAAACAATAAAAGTTTTTCTGAGTTCTAAAGAAGTATCTTCAGTTCATTTTGTTCTTACAAGATGATGAGTAATGGATGTACTCACGTTAATAATCAAGAGTGAGTGCTCATGTGAGTATAAGAGATAAAGTAGCTGTCAGTGCGCGTGTATTTCTCTGTTGCCCATCGTACGTGGAACAAACCTGATTAACTTTTTAATAATTTAATAACTTTTAATTATATCTCTTTCAGCGGATTCATAGAAGCCGAAATAAACAGGAGTCACCAATTTTCTGGCATACCATGTCATTAAAAAGGTCCAGCCATGCAATCCGCTCGTGTAATGATGCCTCACTCAGGTTTTTGAATTCATGGGGAGGTGTTTCCTGAGACTGTACCAGTCACAGCAGTTTCTTAACCAAGCTGTAATCAACTCTTTCTGGCGAAAACTCGGTTTTTGTTTTCTTTGCTCCTTGCTTTGTCTGGGAACTTTTACAGCACGAAAGATCGAGAAGGGAACAAACCTCAGCGGATCCCCGGTCTGCTGGCACTGGTATCACCATTGTTATCCTTTACGCTGGGTTTCCACAAAATCACACTGATAGAAATAACCATGACGAAAAAAACACCAAAAGGAATCATTGCTCCTCGTTTTTAGGTTTAAATAAAAGTATTTTTTATTCTAGAGAGCGGTGATTGACTGCCCTCAGAAATGTAATTAATTGTTGAAAACCGCGCGACCACAACCAGAAGTTCAAAAGGCTGTAATCAGAGATTTTGTACTTTGAGCTGACAGAGCATGCGGACAGGTCAAGGGTCACAGGGGTTTCCCGTAAGATTAGGTCGAGATGGAGTAACCTTACGGTGGAGCATAGTGATGGACAGGAAGACTGGGTAGAACACAAGGAAACATAATTTATTATAGAATTTAGTATATAATTAAATATCGAATGCCACGACTGATGACGAATTTTGAAGGACATGGAATATTAGCTTCATTAAAGGAAAAACAGATCACATCACAATATGGCAACTTTCAATAAGTTTTGTCAGTTGTCAACCGATTTCATATTAAACATCTTTTTCAGTCACTTGGCTTCCATCTGATGAATGCATATCGCTATACACACGTTAACATGAAGCCTTGGAGTACTTCCTACCCGACAACTGACCTAACAAGCTTGCAAGCGGTGACGGGTGCGGACACATGGCAGTGAACAAAACCACCGCGCATGCTCGGTGGAGACTTCCGGATAGTTGATCGATCCCCAGCTGATTGATAGCTTTGTTCTAGGTCACTCTGTGGCTGTCGGACAGCTGATATTGCGCAGCTGACGCCTTAAAAGCACCCTTTGTTTCCCGTCCTCGTGACAGCCACTCATTTCCTTATTTCGTACTGGGAGAGGGAGGGAGAGAGAGAGTGTGTGAACTTTGATGGTGTTGGGAGGGGCTAGTCACGTGTTTCTGTGTGTGAGTGTGTGTGTGTGTGCTGGCATCGTGCGAGTAGGAAAAACAGAAGAACAGAAAACAAGAAAGGATAATGAGACCTGTCATTAATTTTTCTACGTTTGCGGTAAACACCAAATTCTAAAGAGCACCAACAGCAATGCTTTCATCTTTAAAGCGAAGATTGATGGAGTTTTGAATTAATGAGGTTGCTATTCTTCAGTCGGAATATAGAGTGTGCACGCAAATAAGCACTTGATGCTTTTCCTCACGTCTGCCACGCACACCTTCATTCGCACACTCGTCTTTATTGTCTCCCTTGGTGTGAGTTTTGTTCTGTTTGTGTGTTTGTGTGTGTTTGTGTGTGCCAGAGTTTGTGTTGTTGGCCTGAAAGAATTCCTTTGATGTTCGCATTTCTTTTTAGTGGGTGTCGTGTGACCGTGAGAATGCTTGGCTCTATGTTTTATTTTTATTATTTGTGTTGTGTGCCTGTGGGAATGCTCGCACTTCTTCACATCAATGTATAAATGCAAATGTCTCACCATGCGTTTCCAGTGTTGTCTTTCCTTACCTTAACGGATAGGTTGCGCGCGCATCTGAACAGTGGTCGTACATGATGTTAATACTGATTTATTAACATCTGCCTATAAGACTATAGCTGGTATCTCACTCTAACAGTATAGCACGTTTACACACTCATAAAATGACAAGGGTTCAAACATGAAAGGGTTATTTCTTATCAAACCTTCAACCGAGCCTTTGACGACTGGGTCCAGCTCCTTCATGGAGCATTAACGACTTACCTCGGCCTTACTTATCATCGGAACTGATCACCAGACTCTAAGAATCTAGAAAATTTTTTCTATGTTCTTGTGGTTTTCTGCAGCGACCAGGCGCGGCAAAGTCTGCGACCATCTCAACCCTTTCATGTGGTTAATTAGTAAACAAAGCCGACAGTTGTGCGACATTTACAGGCGAGGTGCGTGCATCAAACAAGGGGAAGTAGTTCTTTAAGACCTGGGGGGGAGCTTGTGATGTCCCCGCGAGATGACGGGAGGCTGTTGGTGGTCGTTTATTTTATATCTTCGCCGCTGTGCAGTTTCCCTTCATTTTCCGCCGCCACCCCAACATTTGTTATGTGTGGAGGCAGTCACGGGTAGCTCCCTGTGGATTGTGGGTAGGAACCGCAGCACTGCAATCTGCTGGGTATCGGCACAACCACAGTTATTTCAGAGACCCATCGCCAGGGGGCGCAGCAGGGAGGAAATTAGGGAAATATGCGCATTGCACAAGAGGGGAATCGCCGGGGGAATTAGTTTGCGCACAGTGTAAAGGCTTAAACCGCGGGGGAATCTAGGGAGTAGTGCTCAGTCCACGGGGCGTAGTGCTGAGGAATGTAAAGAGAAAAATAGTTTTCAGAAAAACACAAGAACATTCCCCTGGCGGGATAAGTGAGAGATGACCATAAATTATCCAAACATCATAACAGCACGAGGTAGCAGGAACAGTTGTTGTTGTTGTAGCAGTTGTTGTTGACAATCAGTATTTTATGATATCAGGTCTGTATCAATAACAAGACATTCGCGATAAGGTTAGGAAAAAGGCTAAAGTGTTCCGATGGTGAGACCAAACTACCCCATAAAGGGGTTAAATGGGATAATGGAATATTCTAAATATAACCTTGATATAATTTTGGAGATTACAAACGCATGTATATATATATGTGTTCGTAGGTGTGTGTCTGGAGGGAGTGGGCATAATGCTGAGATATGACGCCATACAACTGATTATTGCTGATTAGAAATCACGTGGCAAGGGAAACTCTCCTGCTGCATGTTAAAACATTTTTTCAGTACCAGCTCCGACATACTTCTCCCTAATTAACACGATTATCACGCCCCTCGAGCCTCTTAATGAGCCTGGAGGACGAGTAATGAGTCATATCCTTCTACCTTAACTACGCATGGTGGCCTATTCTAATCAGGTTTTTATTTTTAATTTAAACAAAAGACTCCTAATAAAACATCTGCAAGGGTTTTTCTCCCCATAAAACTGTCAAGTCGCCAGATGTCGCGCGCGTCTGTGTCGAGCGTCAACTTTAGTTGCTTCCAGAAAAAAGTTTTCTGATGAACTTTCAGAAAGAGTTCAAGGACCTTACTCAGCTTGTGCCAGGAATATTAATCTCATAGCCCATACCTGTCTTCGCCACAGCTGCTGTGACGTGTGTGTCACTTCCAGCAGCCAGCTGTGACATAACAGGTCGGTCTGTAATGCAGCTTCACTCAATGTCACGACTAACAAGATCACGTGGTATTCATAGCACTCTATTTGTACAAAAAATGAGTTATGGATAATCGTGTTCATTCTGATATTTTCCTGATTTCCTGCATTCCTGATGTCCCCGGCGTTTCCCGTATTTCTAAAATTTTCCATGTTTCCGGTATGTCCAATGTTTTCCATATTTTCCATCTGTCTGCAGCAGTGACACGTGTGCAGGTCACCAGACTTATGGTGGTCCAGTTGTATGCCAAGTGATCATGAAAGAAGTTAAGCAGCTTTTCATGAATTTATTATTTATATACAGATTACAATACCGTAAATGCAGCGCCGCTATGAGTGAGTCCTTTTATTTGTAGACACTGAAAATTCCCTTTCACTGCTTTTCCCAAGCGGGATTGTGTATATGCCGCTGTTTTAGAAGGTTTGATAATTATCACGAATTTTTCAAAAAGGGTTACCAATCGAAGTTATCGTTCATGTAAAATTGAGTTCTCCCATGCTTTTAGTGACTTTTGTAGAGATCGCACTGAATGCTTGCAAAAGAACCGAAGCTTTTTCGTGTTTGGTACTCATCTCAGTGAAAAGCTCCTGTTGGGTGATTGGAATGCAATATGTAAACGGAGTTTCATCGGAGGGTCCTTTAGAGGTCTTGTCCTATTGTATCCTGGGGTCAGCCAGTGCCGTTGATGCAGTCATTCAAGTGTAGGAAGGCCACTAGACTGTACCATGTGCAGACGGCCATACAGGCGCCAAAGGTTATCATGGAGGAGGCGAGATCTCAGACGTACATTTGGCTGGTAAATGAGACGGGAGATGGAACTAATTTGGAACCCTGGACCTTCTCCACGATATAGGCTATATTTTTTCCAGTTCCCACTTCATTTTCTTGCGTGGTGACAGGGTCCATTTAAAAGTACGGTCTGTCTAGCAGATGATCTGCCACGATACGGTTTGGCTCCGTTCAGGCTCACCATACTTTATATCATGACAGAGACACATCTCAACGAACCATGAATAATCAGGATAAGAGCAGCTGAAGACCGCTGGTGTTTTTTTTTCTTTTAGAAGATCGAGGGTCTGAATCATGGCTAAAAACAATCATCACTTTGATTTAAGAAATGTCATGTATCTTTTAGAGGGAGGAAAAAACAAAGAAAAAGTACGCGAGGAACTAAACAATAAATAATGAAGACAAAGAGAACAAAAACATGCTTGCTACACATCAGTGTGTTTAATGGACATCATTATCAAATAATAGGACACACGGACATGGTGTTATGTAGCTCAAGGGTTGGGAACATTTGGTCTGCTAAATAATGTGGACTGACCATGCTAAGACAGAGAAACTACGGCTCGACCAAGTATAGCAGGCTAATTTTTTCAGTGGATAAATTTTACATATACCCTGCAAATGACCGTAAAAAGAAACAAAGTTCCTCACCGAATAAAATTACAAAACGAAAACATACTCTTCACTTCCAATTACTTTGTGTTGGTTGAACTGCGTTCGTAAGTACCTGGCATTACAAGCTGCTGTCAGTTCTGTCTCTTGAGAGTCTTCCCTTAACGATAAAGCATACTTTACAATACCATCAGACTAACAACCGGAAGGTGCGTAGTCATAAACAACAAACCATAGGCGGCTCACTAAAGTTTCACAGACACCAGTCCGTGAACTCTATTTTTTGACTCGTAAAATATCTTTTTAAACAATTTGCAGATGGCAGAACCGAACGATGTATGGAAGAACTCAATTTTACCTGAACGAACCACAACTTCGTGAACTTTCTGGACATCACCTCACTTGGCGAACGATTATCTTAAACATTTGAGAAGATGGCGGGAGGAGAGGGACCTAGTTATTAATTCATTTTCACGGTCCTGACGACAGACCGGCACCATTGGTGCTGTTCTCTTTGGTAACTGCTTTTGAATTCCCTCTGTAAACAAGGCAGCCGTTTGGTGGGCAATGCCGGCCTAAAGACTGAATCCACCCAGCGGTTGTGCTAACCGATTATGGTGGTGGACGGCCACAGCGTACATACACCCATGCAGTCGGCCCCATGATGGCAAGGCCGCCAGATTGTGGAGTTGTCTCGGACAACAGTCTTGGAGAAGTCTGAACAGAGAGTGAAGAGCAGCGGGTTTCCTGTCTCCTCTATTTTGGAGGTTTCCGTGGAGAGGGGCTAGTGAGTGGGTTGGGGATGCTGGGGGTAGGGATGAGTGGGAGGGTTTGCTGAATAATGTCAATTCCTTTCTGGATGCATGCCTTCTAGCAGTGCTGTTTGTGAGAAGAACCTCTCCCGTCGTCTCTGTCTCGCGCTCTGTCATTCTGGCTTCACAGTCTCTGTCTCTCGATGTCCTCTCAATCTCTGGGGTCTTTTTTCTTCCCTGGAGTGCGTTTGATGGCAAAACATGCATTGCTTCAGAAGAAATCAAAGCGTCTGCAAGCTTCCAAGTCTGTCCTGGTTATAGTTTACAGGAAAGTTAATCAGTCTCTACGAAGACATGTTTATATCTTCTTTATTGTAGGTTATTTTGTCGCTAGGCACACTTAATGGTAACTGAGTAAATGATTTCTACTAGAGAATGTCACCAAAAAAATCCACTGACATTTTATCACGAGATATTTCTGTTCGTGAAAGGTCTGTTTATAGCTGTAACTTATAACCAAGACAAGAACAAATGGCTTAGTTTTTAGACTTTGTAATCTGAGGTTATTTCTTCAGCCTGCCTGTTTGGTATAAAAGTAGCCTGTATTTAACTTGCGAAAAGGAAAACAAAGGAAAGTAGGGAGACAAACTGATGACAAATCTTGCGTTATTTATATAGATATATATCCAGGGACACACCCGCAGCAGTACAAAAAGGGGAGAGGGTCACTTAATAGAATGTGATGAAAATACGGCAACAAACTACCCCATCTATATGCAAATTTCAAGAACGGAAGAGGTAAAATACCTCCGGCCGAAGGAAATTGTTCCGGCCGTTGGTGAATGGAAGGTTCTGGGACGGCACCGGTCTTGGAAAACAATGTCTCAATGAAGAGCTGGTGAACAGGGAGGGTAACGGAGGTTTGTTTTAAGGCATGTGGCCAACGTACGCTTGCAAAGACTTAAATAAATTATTTTTATAAAAGAGGAAATAAAACAGTTGTGATTATAAAAATGGAAACCTGCTGAAACTGTGTTTACGCTAGGTTTTCGTTACACAAACGAAAGATTTTGTAGCCACACATTTGTTCGTTTGTTTTCACAACTTTCTCGTCTTTACCTCATCTTCTTTCTGTTTTCTTTTTTTTTTAATTTCCCATAAATATTTACTGTTTTTATGTCATTGGCTCTAAGGTAGGAGTTTGTGTTTTTACCAGTTTGATTTCAGAATTGTGTCTCGTCACTCTCCTCCTCCTTCCTTCCTCTGTGTGTGGTTGTGTCCTAACATATTAGACACGGTGCGTGCGCAGCTTCACACCAGTTGCTTGCTTCCCAATATCACGATCTTCAAGAATGGATACACGTGCTGTAACTCTCATCGTGCTCGTCCTCACGTGGACACCAGCAACAGCAGCCACCATCATGGTAAAAATCGTTTTCCTCCGTCTCCAGGGCCGTTAGCTTCTCCGTGACAGACAAATGATTTGAGACTCGTTCGCCAATAGTTGTAGCTCTGCTCCACGCTGGTGAGAGGCCAGACTAGACCATTGTATCATGTCATTATGCAGCTTGATAAAGTCTTTGGTGGAGCAGATCTTCATGCTCCAGAAAGGAGGGATTTCGAAACAGAAAGATCATTACCATCACTCAGTCATGCATATGTAATGAGCGAGATATCACTTCACATGCGCGAACACGCACACATTCGCAGGCAATACTTAAGAAAATCTCTTATATCCACACATTCCCCCACCATACACACTTGCTTACATACAAAACTACATGAACAAACATATTACTAATTGTTAGTATTGCATCACGTTTGAGTATTTACAGGTCGGATGGCGGAGACACTAAAGCTGTTACTGTACCGTTTCATTTTAACAAGAGGAGAGGATATAAGAGAACAACTGAGCAAGAAAGTGTCCGCCATTTTGGATGCTTGTTTTTTTTACTACAGAAGGATCTGTGGACAGAAAATGCTAGAACTGGTGACAAACGAAAGTGATATTTCTGTGGCTGGTGAGGACATAAAGCGAGCTTCAGACACTTTCATCCTACGACCTTTGAGGGAATATCATATCGTATAAAGTTTTGGAGGAATTGGGAGTCAGCTTTGGTCTGTATAATGAATGTGCGATGGTCTGCTTAGAAATCCGTTAGGCGATGGTGCTGCTCCGGCAGCGCTCAATAGTGCCAAGACTGTCAGAACTTAGTAGTGGAGTCTTTTTATCCCAGACATCAAAGAAGCTCAGTCTTCGTTTACCATCCCTTCTATACTTAGCCGCTTCCTACTTTAGTAAGGCTTTTTGCTTCTATTGCTATCCTTTTATATGTACGTATGTATGTGTGTACGTGTATGTGTGTACGTATGTAGCGGAGGGATAGGATATCGTTGATCTGGTTGGTTTTAACTAGGATAGTTTCTGGAGTAATTATTATCCCAATCTCAAAAAATTACCCACCAAAGAAAAAATATCATCTCTACGATTAACATTCTCACTCCAACGGATCATATTGTTGGTCCAGACGTTCCACAAGGCGGGCAAAGGAAGAAATAAAGTAAAAAGCAGACACTGCATCGACGGAGTCCATCTCTGTATTGAAAGCCAGCGAAGTGTGACGTCCCTATATTGAAACCATTGGCAAGTGCACAGCCATGAGGAGGAGAATTCACAGCCACTTCTGGCAGACACACCGTGGACAGGTATCGACAGCAAACAAGACGGTCGAGATCTTTCTGGACAGACATAGTCTTTCTTTCTCGTCTCCTTCGCGATTCGAGGAGCATTACCAACTGCAGAGAGCAATAAAGATCGAAGAAAAGGAAAAAAAAGAGGAAAACAGGAAACATCTAAAGATGTGAAAGTAAAGGCAGGCGACGAGGCGTTAATGCGGTGAGCGAGCAGAGTGTTCCCGTAAGAAGGAGTGTCAACATGTTTCAATATCGAGTGTCGCCTCGCAGCTTGTGCTGCGCAGAAAACATGGCTCTTGTACGTGCTTTCTACGTCCAGAAAACGTTTCGTGTTTCTTTGGCATTTTCGTGGTGAAGGAGTGTGAGGGATGGGGTGAAAGCGAAATTACAAGGGAGTGGATAGAGAAAAGGAAGCAGCAAAAATATTCAGGGTTATTTTTCTGTACTTTCAACCAATCAAAATTCATGTTCCGGAGGTACATGGCGGGACGATGGCTAGGAAACAAGCAAAGTGTGCTAGTAAGAATATAATTAAAAATTGTGAAATAATTACACATTTTTACTTTACATGTAAAAGTAAGTTAACATTTTAACAAAGCTGTACCAAGAAATTAACTTTACTATCATACCACAATGACTTGATTATCGTGGCACTAATACCTCGTCCATGAGAACCCATGACCAACCTATCCACCAAGTGGTGTTTGCTACTTTACATTGTAAATTGTAAAATTTAGCTGTTTAAACACAGAGATGAAAATGATACATTGCATGAACACACGGGCAAGCGAGACAGCATAATGAAGCATAATGAATAGTACAAGGATATGCACCTTCTTCAGTTATTATTATTACCACAACCTCTCTATAGAGAGCGTAAAGAATAGATGTTGTCTTCACGAGGAGTATAGTTTATTGAAAATTAAAGACTTTGACTATTATTTATCTTCTTTGTATTATTTATCTGATCAATCATCGGCCAAATACGATTTTAATGTATCAGTTCACGGGCAACATATTGTGAGGTCAATGACCCTAGAAATACTATACTTCTAATCTAGAAATACTTCGCATCTCTTGGAGCTGTGGCAGATGAATTGGCTTCTCGCCAGTCGGAAGCGACAGGAGGCAAACCTTTGTAGTGCA
The DNA here is from genome assembly GCF_003073045.1 of Pomacea canaliculata. Lineage (NCBI taxonomy): Eukaryota > Metazoa > Mollusca > Gastropoda > Architaenioglossa > Ampullariidae > Pomacea > Pomacea canaliculata. The sequence goes on along the minus strand of NC_037594.1, from coordinate 17,913,881 downwards.
TGGCAGACTGGAACAGTTCACAAGCCACACCTCTCTTCATTCCCTCATTTCCTATAGCCTGGACACTTCAGACAGTAGGGGATGAAGCCAGTTCTTGTAATTTCTTTCAGAGCTCGTGGTGCGTCACCCAGATCACTTTTTTTCTATTTTGTAATATTTCAAAAAGCAAAGAAAATCACTTTTTATGTGTCCTCACATTTAAAAAAAATATATTTCTAGAATGGAAATTTTTGGATCAAATGCTCTTTTTGCGTTTATTTCAAACACCTTAATGCACTTTTGTCTTTATTTTAATTTTTTTTCTTTTAAATAGAAAGTTATTTTTTTACATTTCATTAGCCGTTATTGTACGATTTTCTGCACGCTTCGCTGGTTACAAGTCGTCTCCTCGTCAGCAATGGCCTTCTACAATGTTATGGATCCCAGGGTTGGGGATTTAATTATGTTCAATAATATGGTAACCTTACAGTGTCCCTATTGATTGACACTTCGTCGATATTCGTGTATTGAATATGTTGATAATAAGCACTTTCGGAATAAAAAGGTGAATAACTCTACCTGAGTGTCGCTGTGAACAAAACAAAACAAAACAAACAAAGAAAAAACAAAAACCACGGCTTTTTTGTCTGTATGCAATACCCAGCTCTTATCAACATCTTCTTTGTATTATGTGCATGTTTTTTTACTTGTAGTCTAATGTATATAAGTGGTAGTTCTCTCAGGAGCACGTTGTGAAGAAAATAGAACATGTCAATAGAAAGAGTGAAAGATAACTAAAGAAAAAGTGGATGAATGAGTTTGATTCATGTCTATGACTGATGTACAAATAGTTGAGACCTTTTCAAACCAGCATCTTCTAAAGCTAGGAATTCGCTAGAGGTTGGATCCCTAGAAAGTATTCGCTGGTGTAATTAACCAAACATCTCGGGACATTTTCATTCATAGTTATCTCTAGATGCTACTTAACCGCGAGTTTCATTGTCGTCCTCTCCCTCATCCCATCACTGTCCCTACTGCCAGCTTCACAGTTTCCCTCAAATTCCATCCAAGATGTACTTATTACAGTCACAGCAGTCCACAATATGAAAAGAAAGTTGGCACAGGGCAGACGATGCTGAGATGGTGTTTAGGGATCAAGCTTTTCGAAATTCCAGCTCAGTGCGCCACCTGTTAACGGAATCTTATCCATCTTTCGGTTCGTTTAATCTTCTAGCCAGGCATTCAGTAACCAACTCCAGACAAATCCTCTAATGCCTCCACGAATCAAGTAAGGGGGATTATTCTTTAAAGTGGTAAAGATAATTACACACTCGTTCATCTGGAACTGCTGGACACAATGAAAGATCAAGGGAATATTATAGTTCCGTAAATTTTTTTGTTTAGATTATCACATACACAGCTAATGGTTGTTAGTTTCATGTACCTGGCGAACATAGTGATGTTTTTTCATCGAAGAACGTTTCAGGAAAAGTAGTTTTCATAGCATTTGAGGTTTGAAGTCAGTATAGACCACGGACAAGTCTTTGCATTTCGAACTGTTTTTCATCGGAAATGGAAATTATGTCCTGTCTGTGTAGCTGGTGATGTCACAAACAGGCTGATGGCAAGATGGATGTGAATCCAAAGCAACTCGCGAGTCCAGCCAAAATACAAAACTTTGTAAAGTTCCCAGGAGACGTGGGTACAAAGATGCTCTAATCCTCAGTCGCATCTTTGAAATCAGCGTCTGTAGCTTTGCAGAGCTCTAACGAGAACACTACAGGCACGCCCTCGCTCAAATAACACGGACGTCCTCTTGGCCATTGAACATCTACTTAGCTGCCATCCGCCGACATCACATGTTGAGCTCTTTTCGTAATCTGTTCACCATCAAAGAAGTTTCGTCCCTGCTACAGAGGGTCTGAGGTGGTGTCTGCAAACTTCATCACAAGAACAAGCATGAAAGGTGGTAGAGGCATCTCCTGCTGCTCAAGCGTGTCGGTAAGGCGGTTTTACTTAATTTCACCAAGTTCCTTTCTGGTCACGTTTGAAGACCAGTGTCCTGTGAATTTATCTCTATTTTCATTTTTGGAGGTCATATGTTTATCTTCTGAAATTCTGCATTCATTTTTGGAAAAAAGAGTGCGCATGAAAAGCAAAAGAAGAAACACCTGCCTGGAATTCTTCCTAATGAGCTCAAATCCCAAGCCCAACACAACAATGTGTTTAGTGCACACGGTTATGCAGTAAAAAGTCGAGAATTGCTTATTCACTTCGTTTAATTTCCATGCGCTATCATGCCTCTAAGGGAATATATTTTTACATCCGAAAATCACAAATAAAAGATTGCTATTGATTTTAGGAAGACACTCACATAGTGTGACCATCACCGATGTCATTGCAGATGCCGAACTCAACAAAGAAAAAACAAAAGAATTATTTGTGGGAGTTTCTCAAGTACATTCCTAGTCAATTCTAATATTAGTCACAGAAATTTCTGCCATTTCGAAAAGAACGATAGTTATCTTAACTTTGCCCCTACATCCGTTCTGGACTCTGAACCAATTCAAATCACAGTACTTGCATCACAGGCCATGCTTCACACAGAATGGAGCTGCTGACACTAGAGTGAAAGTTTTTTTTTTCACTTTACCCTTTCCTTGGCACGATCATTCGACTGCTCGTCACTCTTGCGAATGGAGAGGGTGGCACATATACATTTATCTTCTTTACTGACAAAGATCTGGATCCTGCAAGGTGCAAGATGGCGTTGTTCCATGAAGCTGGCGATTGGACCAGGCGAGCTTATCCACAAGCCATGCTTTCATAACATCGTGCTCGTGTACCTTACACTTTAGTAGCAGCGAAATGTGCGTTTCGGAAGATTAGTTTCGATCGGTACAATTCTGTGTTGCCATTCCATTCGCCGGCAATGGAATAATGGTGGTGGACGAAGAAGTAAGCTTGCCGGCAGAAAAGCCCATAGGCCTGTCTCCTGACGTGATGGACACCTGATCAGTTGCTGTTCCCTGCGAACACGACAGTTCCCTTAGTTGCATCAATCACATATTTCATCCCGATAGATCGCAGTCACATCTCGTCAACATCTTCTGGACAAAGTTCCAAGACGGAAGATTTGAGTGTCCTGTGCAAAAAAAAAAACAACAACAACAACAACAAAACAAACAGCAGTGTGTTGTTGTTTGTTATTGTAACAACTGAAATGATGCCAATACTTTTTTCTTTCTTTCCAGTCCGTTCGTCTTGCTTATTCGCTAATCTTTTGTTTGCTTTTCTGCTATAAATACATTAAGTATTGTCACACTTTGACCATTCTAAAAGTATGTATTAAGAAACGAGGAAGCAGATCACATACATTTAAACTGAGTAATGCAAATATAATTAAAATTTAGGAAATTGCTGTTAAAAGACATTGAAGTTCATTCTGTACATAGTGCAGCTAAACGTGAGACAGACATCTATTGCTCGTCTAGTTCCAATTTTCAAAACCCTCGCAAAAACATGACTTCCAGGGATGACAAGTTCCAGGATTGTGTAAAAAGGATGACTACTCCTAACAACGGATGACACCATCTAGCAATGTGTAAAAAAGGCACGAGCTCATATTCAAATGAAGGGACAAGAAGATCACCATATCAGAAGCCGTTATTATCCTGGCCTGTACCGCCATCAGCCTTCATGTCGGGGGGCTTCCCCTCCCCATTTTTCTCATCAATCCTTTTCCTCCATCCACCTCCTTTTTCTTTTGTTTTTCAAGATCTGTCAGGGTGTCCGTCCGTTTGTCACTGTTAAACTGCTCTCGCCTTCTTTCATCTGTGCTTTTATTTGCGCGTTCTCTCTTGAGTAGGTGTGATTGTGTTTATGTTCACTGACCGTTTTGTTGCTCGCCATGTCATGTCACTTCAAGTGCTGGAATCGTATTTGCGTGGTGCGCAATTTAAGGCGCGTTGATTCTCTTCTAAAATGCTTACAAAGATGTCAAAAGTTAAAAAAAAAATAATCAGCAGCTTAGAACTTTAATCTCACCTGATGTGCATTGCAGCCTTGCCAAAAAAGCTCACGTACACTAACATCTTTTATTGTCAGACTTGTTACTTCAAGTGTTTCGGTTTAACTTCGAAAAATCTCTGTTGGTTTATATACAAGACATCTTGAAAATGTCTAAAGTCATCGGTCTCAAGAGGCAAGTCGAGGACTATTCATATCCAAAGTTAACAAACTCAACTTACAATTGAAACCGGGGGAAAAACTTTTAAACCCATCCCAGATGCCGACAACCATAACATTTCATTCAGCGCATTGATAGTGTACGATTTATCCATGTGATCCACTGGGAGTAGGGGGCTAGCAAGCAGCCCTATTATCCCCTGGACAAATATGCATGGCAGAGGGAGGAGACATGAAGCTGCTGCTGAGGGCGGGGAGGAGGGCAGCTGACAGGCTCCTGTATCCGAGTCACGATCGTGGCTGTGAGCAGTCCTCGTGTTCACACTGGCAGTGGGCCGTGCGCAGGAATGCAATTATCCTGTAATGTGCATTCCAGTCTGCCACCCATGTGCTGTAGTCTGAACTGCCAGCAAGAAATACATTTCCAACCAAAATAAAAGTGTCTGCCATTATTCATTCTTTGTGTGATGGCTAATACAGGGCTAGGCGTTTTGCTGGACTATTTATCTCCAGGCCTTGAGACTATTGTAAGTCCTGTATTAATATTTCGGTATGTAAAATATTATGGGATGTAAACCGTAAGAGATGTCAATAGTATTTTTCTGCACTGGGAAAAAAGGATCTCGCGAGATAAAGGTTTTGGAATTATACAAGAAGTAATTTTTTATCTAAATGATTATTTAATTTTCGTGCTTGGTCCTTTATCTTTCTCGTGTTTTCCTTAGATGTTTCTTATTTAAGTTTTTGCTGACTGGTTGACTGCAACATTCAGTGCCCTTTCCTGCCAAGTGTCTGCCGAGGTCTAAGAGAAAGCGCGTCTTCAGGAAAAGTTAGAAAGTCGTATAACATCAGTCTCCAGACCACAGGAACAAGCTGAATCAATGAAATTAAGCAGAAGAACCAAACGGAGACCTATTAATTCCACGACTGCAAGGGCAGCTTCAAGGGCAATCCAGGTTTGGTCTATAAAAATAATCATGGATGTGTGTAGAAGCATGAAGAAGCTTGGCCGCACTATCAAGCTTCTACAGAGACAAATGAGAAGATGCGTTCATCGTAAATGCTCGCTTTAAAGAAAATACAGGGAACAAAAGCTTTAAAGACGACTTAACGAGGACATTAAAAAGAGAGTAGACAAAGAGAAGGAACAGAATTTAGTGGGCATGGGAGACAGAAGTAAACACCCGACAAAATTTGTTAACAGAAAGAGAGAGACAAGAGGATGAATGCATCAGTCGATTTTTTTAAAATTTATCCTTTATGTCTGGCAAGGACGGGTTATTCCTGTCTTTACTGCGTTTCAACAAAGATGCCCTGACCGCAGACTAGCATCTCCGATGACGGCGCTAGGAAGAAAGCCGGTATCCATGGCAACGTAGGACACTTCGGCCATTGCAGTCTTCTAGCCGTCGAGACGCAGGAGGCCTTGCGGAATTCCTGGACTTGAAGACTTGGTGTGCAGACGGATTTCACAGCCAAACACGTTAAAAAAAAAAAACAACACAAAAAACAAGCGTAAACACCTTTTTCTGGGTACAGCAGGGTGCAGCAGCTCTTGAGACTGCATCGTTAAATGTCAAGCTGTTGCCTTACAAAAGCAGACGACAGCCAAGCGGCTGCTGCGGTCCTTCAAGACGGCGGTTCGCTCCCACTGCTTCTACCTTTAAATAAAAAGAAAACTAACAGAGAAATGCAGCCGTCTATATTGCTCGTTTCATCATCCAGCATACATCACTCATTTAGGTTAAGCGCCATGAGCTGGTGTATCGGCACTTTCTTTGTCCACTTGACATCTTCTCTTTCCCTCTAAAGCCCCACTACTTTGTCCCCACCACCCAAAGCTCCCCAGACTTTTGAGGCATTGGAAACCTGCAGTGGTTCCCTTGTTTCGTGCCGAAAGAAAAGCCTTGAAAAATCGGAGACTTTAATTTGGGACCAGTGAGTGAGGATAAAAGACATTAATGGACTGGTGTTACCAGACGACCGATCCCAAGTACATGGTTATGTTGCAAAGTTTTACTTCTCAAGTCACTGGCTAAGCGCAAGGCAGCACTAAAAGCAGAAGTAGACACATAATCCTTTAGAACGAAAATTGTTTAGCAAGACGGGGAGAGCATTAACCCCAGAACAATATAACTGGCAAAGATGCACTCTCCTTATTTATTCACGATAAACCTGTTTCCCCCTTGAAGACTGATTTACCTGGTTTTTTTTAATTCATGGCTGTTTCCTCCTTAAGTCCTGATAAGCCTAATTTTTATCCCCTTGATGCATGCTGGCACAGTCTTGCATGCTTAGTAAACATAGTAAACCTACTTCTCGAGAAGCAAGAGAAACCTTGGTCACGTGCTATACCCGCCTCCTCTTGCACTCGTTATAAGCTAATTTGCATCCCGCTTGACCGAGGCTAAACCTGTTTTCTTTGACATAGGGTAACCATTTTTCCCCTCTAACATACGATAAACATGTTTCCTTTCTGCAAAAATTCCAGTAAATGTAGGCCAACTGTTGCCTGGGCTTTTTCGGCATTTTTTTTTTTTTATCTTTGAAATTTTAGGGCTCTCGAGGGAGCTAGGGCATAATTTGCAAGCTGTTCTTTTTAATCTCTAATTACTTCCCATGGGAGACTAAAACCTTTCATTCTTAGAGCTTCAAGATGGAGATCGGCATTCATCAGATACAGCTGCAAAGTCAGGCATTTAGTCATTTAGTCTCACAGTCAGAGGTGGAGGCAAGTCTTGTGGGGACGAAGGTCAGAATGTTAACAGGAATCGTCTGAATATCAGATGCCTACTGAGCCTGGGTCAATGACCTTTTGACGATAATAGATGTGTTGCTTTGACTTTACATGTTAAATCGTGTTCTTTCTAAATGGAAGCATGATACTTCTATGGGTAGGCCTCTCCGAGGAAAAATAAAATGGTGTGAAAGAACTAAGTAAGTTTTTATCTATGAATAATGCTAAGACAAGAGAGGAAATTTATTTGAATATTCATTTATAGCTCTGGAAAGAATTCAAGAAATTCTCAATCAATTCTTCATAAATCCAGAATTAAGACTTGACCTGTTTGAGAATTAGCTAACGGATGGATTGTGAACCAGATTGTATGATGATGTCCTCACCGAATTTGTTTTTAAAGATCAAATATAGTAGATGTGGGGTTGGCATTTATTACATCAGCTTAAAGAGGTCCTTGAGTATAAAATAATTCAAAATAAAAATACTAAATATTAGAGGTAAGGAAAGGAGGAAAAGGTGACTAGACAAAACATTTTGTTTTCAAGTTTCTGGCGGGCGATTAGCTTTGCTGCTGTTGGCATCGTGCACGTGATCGTTCCATGCTCAGTCACAAATTGCCCAATCCAGGCCCACCCTTTCTCTCGTAATGTCTCCGTCACGTGACGAGGCGAGAGAGCGTAATGAGAATATCGCATGTTCTGGGGTACATTCGTGACGGGTACAGGACAAGTCAGAAGCATGTGCGGTCTTTAATCAGAGTATGCTCGAGAAATGAATTTTTGGAGGTCGTTACACAGACTGGTGGTTTCGTGGAAATTCCGAAAACACAAAAAAAGAACGCTTGAGGGAGCAGACGATCACATGCAAATGGATGCTAACTTGCCAATTCACATGCGCACACACACACATTCTTTCTCACTCTCATACACACGGACGCATGAACGCTACTCTTAATCTTAAACAGAATTCAGTGAGCGAGAGATACAAATAAACAACAAAGAGAAATGCGTACATGACCCCTGTCAAGGGTCACAAGCACTTTGCCTCTCATTCATAACCTCTCCCAAAGGACTCGTCTTGAACGCAGGATTCTCGATGTATGACGGTCACGTGTCCTGATCGTTTCGCGTGGTTTCCCTTTGTTTTCGAAAACATATCATTTTCTGCTTTTCCTTATTCTACTTTTTTTATAGCATTTCAATCCTGTCAAACTGTTTACTTCAGTGAAATTCTCTCATTTCAGAAGTAGCTCAGAGTAGTATGAGCCTCGTTGCCATGTGTCTGCTTCCAAGGCCATCACTAAGGAGTGTGGAAGTTTTCTTGGGGAAACATTGCATTCTACTTTAGCTTCTCAAATTTCATGCGATGTACGTATATCAGTCCATGTATTGTCTTTGACATTTAAAACAATCTCTGAAGTTTAAGGGCGAACTTAATAACTATAAGAGGTCGTTGACTTAGCCCTGGAGGAGGTACAGAGAAAATTATGAAACTGCGTCGGGAGATGTTGTGGGGGAAAGGGGGAGAGGTAGTTAGTGAATTGCAGGTGGATTACCCTGTCTAGGGCATGGTATGTAAAAGGCGGAACCCAGCTCTTTCCTTTTCTGATAAATTAAGTGCGATTTCTGCTAAGTGGGCAGACATCCCCGATGAAGCATGGGAAACCTTCTCCCCCTCCCTACATCATCTTGCCTTTAACCAGGGAAACGGTAAACTACACGGTAGGTAACTGTCATTAACTACCCCCACTATTACACTTCAGGGGGAGGGGCAGTATGTCTTGCGAGATCAGAAAAGTTAAAAAAAAAACTCTGAACACGAGCTTTCATAAACTTTCAAAACTACTCGATGGGAAAGTTTGAAACAAGCTGGAGCCAAAGATGCTTTGCTTATCACAAAAGTCTGTTGAGGCTTCCTGCTATAAGAAGCGGCAGCAATGAAAAGTTTTTAATCGTCTTTGAAAAAGGAATTTTAAAAAGTACGCAGTAGCAATTTTTAAAGATGTTTTACAGTGTTTTTGTTAAAGGGTCCTGATAGACTTTTTGTGCAACTTGAAATTACCTCGCGTATCTGAGGTTAGAGAGTTGTGTGGATGCTGGTTTCTGTAGACATCTCGATCGATGAGGCTGAATCAGCTCGGACTCCGAAATAAACAGAAGGTTAGAAAAAAAGCTGCTGCACTCTGGCAGAATGCTCTTTGGACAAAATATTAGTCACAGCACATCGCCCTTGATACAGCAGCGACTGTAACAGCTCGGTGTACTCAAACTGTTTGCCGAGTGTTTCTGGACCGGGTCTTTGCTCCATGTCTTACAATCTAAAGGATGCAACCACTGCAAGACACGAATAGAAACAGAAACTTTCAAAGGTTCGACGTATTGATTCCTTAAAAGGTTTCTCCAAGGAAAAGTTAAAAAAAAGACTAGTAAAAGTTAGATGCATTTAATCTAAGAAAACAAGTGTTAAAATTGTGTACATTTACCGCGTAATCGAATTAGGTTCCAGAAATGTCCTGAAATATTGAAATAGTTCGCGAAGGAAGCTTTTCTAATACCAAATAAGGCTTTCTATACTTAGCACTGATTTTTACCGCTTACATCTGATGGCTATTGTATTACAACTGCCTCCCGCTTGTTGTTTACTATCAAAGTTACAATCTTATTTTGTGCAGAGATATGAATATAAGAAACTTTAACTGTTTAACTGTCGTAAAATGCAGTCGACATGACGGAATAGGATATTCGTATTGAAATATATGATGTAGACCGAAACTCATGTATCCATTTAAATAGCTGCACTGGTTGTAAACTTCGCTGAGGAGAATTTAAAGAGGAATTAACATTTAATATTATTTGGGTTGATTGCTAGACGGCACTAAATTTCTCAAGAGGACAAGTATGAATAAAGCCATTTTTCTCAACAAGTAATTTTACCAGCAATTAATCACAACATAAAAACTGCCTACTATGAAATATTTTAAGAAAAGGGAAGCTTTATCTTCAAGCAGAAGAACTTTTATATTTATTATATTGGACATGCACGTCAAAATGATAACTTTCGTCTAAAATGTTTTTGATGGCTTAAAATGCTAGCAATGAACAAGCAAAATAAGTTTACCATTCCGTGGATGCCATAAGAATACTTTTAGGCCTCGTTCAACAAAGCTTATTTTCCATTTTTGTTTAATATTATATATTTTATTGGGAGACCAACAGAAATTTCAGAAGACATCTTCACACTCTGGAAGGAGAGGTGGGGGAATGGTGTTTTACTGAGGTTTACATCTCGGCAAAGCAGCCAGCCCTGTAAACAGATGCCACATGCAGAGAAAGAACAGCGTGCTCAAGACGAGATTTGAACCCAGGACATCTGATCCTCACTCTACTGGCTACAGGTTCTAACCGTCGCGTCAGTGGACAGCCTTTTCTTTGAAGGGAGTGAATGGAGCGAACAAATATATATATTCCATGTGTGTGGTTCTGGAGCCAGAACAACTTTGCGGTATACATATATACTTTCAGTTTCGTAGCCATCGTATTTTAAAGTACTTTCAAGCTCTGATGGAGCTGCAAGACGCGGAGCACATGAAACAAGAGTGCCGTGTGCAGCAGCCGCCATGCTGTCAACGGACAGGGATGGGGCCTGTCCTTGCCATCAGATAGAGGCGGCATTACGTGGAAACAGCCGGTGGAATTTATCTTGTCATCGCCATCTGAGGAGAAACAGCATCTTGTCCAGCACCTGAATGGAGGAGATCATGAAGAACTGCATCCAAGTCTCGCGACGCCTAAAGGTCCTCATGCGTCTTTGTCACTGTCGCTCCTCATCTCTTTGGGGCTTGTTCTTGCTCTCACCATAGAGTGGTAAAGTATTGAAATCTCTCTCTCACGGCCTCTTTGTGACTCGCCCCTTCACTCTTGTTCTCGTTCAGTGAAATATTGAAATCTTTTTCTCACTCGCTCACCACAGAATGTACTTATTCCTAAAGACATTCACATATTCCAATACACACACGTCCGCTTGACATTGTGTCCAACCCCACTCCGTCACACGGTCACTCAATATTAAACTGGTTTTCAGCAAGGTTCGGTCTTTGAACAACTTGTAGAGTCTCCTATAGACAACATTCTTGACATTTTTTATGCATTCAGCGGCCTGACATGGACGCTGTGGACGCTGGAAGACAACGGAGTCATTAGGAAGAACTCGCGACCCGTCACTTCATCAAAGTGCATTGAAAGCTTTTAGCATGTGAAATAAGGATTCGCTTTCATTTATTCATGTGCCATACTTTCTTGACGGTTTGATTGCGTCAAAGCTGTCTTCGTGTAGCGGGTGTTTCACCCGATGAATAATTCAGAACTGGATGGAAGAGGGATGGAGAACCCATTGTTCGCTTGCGGGCGAATTTATCAACGCGAGGTGATAAGTGACTGTCGATTGAAAATAATGTGCTTGCCACAGACCTCTGCTTAGACAATTGGAATGATGTCATTCGGCTGTTAAAGGTCGCTGCACACGGACAAGTTTTCACTGGACAATAGGTAGTGTGATGTTCAGAGCAGGGGAAGCCGAGAGGTAAGTGCGCATACACGTACAGAGCTTGGATGACCAGTCACCAGTGGTAAGCGAAGAGTAAACCAGAAAAAGAATAGTTTTATCAGTTCTGTTTCATATTTCTTTTAATCATTCGGTCTACACACCATTCATAGCAAAACCGAAACAGATAATAAATATAACCTAAAACGCCAGGAAGCTGCCCCAACACCGATCATGAACCTTACATTTTGTAAAGCTGTTTTGGGCTCAACAAATTGCTCCAGCCCACGTACCCCTACACACAGAGAAATATTTTTAAAATAAAAGTATAAAATAATTTAAAATAAAAAAATTAGAGGTAAGGAGAGGAAGAAAAGATAACAAGACAAAATTTAGGCTACAAATCAGCAAATGCCTGTGGACCTCTGAGTGTTAATAAAGATGCTTCTTCTCCAACCAAAAACAAATCTCTGGTATAATAAAAAGGAAAAGATCGCCTGCAGCTGAGCAAGTCGGTGACCCAAAATTTGGGAGGAGGACAAAGGAGGGTAGGTGGTGGGAAGAGAAGATGGCGTGTGTGGTACGAGCCTTCTCGCTATTCTACGAGAATCGCGCTTTTCTGGGTTTTTGATGAAACGCAACAATTCTGTTTCAAATGAGAAAAAAGCCTTGGCCAAGAACTAAAGGGAAACACGAGTGGTGTGGTAGACAAAAAGAAGGTTCTAACTGTATATCAGATGCACGCAAATGGTCGCAATCTTACAGGATCCGGCGCCATCTGCTGGTGTTTTGACGATTCTAATTTGTACAAATTAGAAGCCAAGTGATGGCTGTTGACAGAATCAGTGGAGTAGGATACACTGTTGTCTGTTTCTCTGAATGAGAGTTAATGGAGACAAGGCGATGGAGAAAACACTTCACGCGATTCAAAAACATTTTAAGTGAGCGAGAGTGTGTTAGGTGGAAATACCCGGTGATTAGGTATCTTGATGATTGTTTGTTGTCCCTCGTGAAGGCCGTTCCTAACCAGAGAAAGTGTAGAAGCATTAAGCTTCGGAATTATCTCATTTGTACTAATAAATGTAACCTTTTAAATTTAGCATGTTGATAAATGTCACAGGGTAGCAAGCGATCACTCCAAACTGTTTATTTCCGATGACATTCAATACAACTTTGTCGAACTTGGTCAAGCGTTTGATGACATCCGCCCAAATTTGGATGCTTGTGAGGGTCGAATTAAACAATAAATAAGCCATTGTATAGTCTTCAAGTGCCTTTAGAAAGACTTCTGTGCATGGAGTTGCATACAATGTGTGCCGTGGCGCAGACAATTTAAAAAAAAGCAAGAATCCAATTTAGGCACATTCTTTAGAAAAAGGAAACTGCATGCGTGCCCTGTAAAGTGCATTGTTACCTAATAAACCCTTTTAACTGCATATAAAAGAATTTCAGTGGTTTTTTTTCCTCGGTCAGACTAGAGGGATTTTTTAAATATAAATTTTGAAAATTGCCTGTGCTGCAGTCTCAGCATCAAATGACTTGCTCGTGTTGTTTTGTTCGTACACAAGTGTTTCTGAGGACCAGCTTATTACTGAACCAAAACTTCGATTTGCCTGATGGTTAATGCTGTCGTTTCTTTGATGGTCTGTAGCTTGGAACGTCCGGTGAGCGAATGGCAGGCCGTGACACCGATTTCCGTAATGACCTAGGATAGAATATATTTGTAGCAGTAGTTCATCATCATCCATCCCTCCTCCTCGTCATCTCCTCCCGGACCATGCCAGCACATCCACTAACAAGTTCAATGCATCTTTCTCTTCTCTCTCTTCCTCATACTCATGTCCTTTCTCTGAGAGATCTCTTCTACATTCGTACAAGTCATTTGAACAAAATACAGACATCCCCCTCGACCACAAAAAAGGAAGATTGTTCTTCTTGAAGGAGTCCGCAGCCTTGGCTCTCTATTCGTGAATCGATGCACCCATTTTGTCAGGGCTTTCTTTCATCATGATGCGAAATTATAGCGGTGTTCTGTGGAGCCTGCACGATCAAAGAGGCTTACATCCTGCTTGGACTGACCGAGAGACTGTGGCGGCCACCCGGGCTGTCTTGTCCTATTGTTAGCATATCAAAGTCAGGCTTAGGACAGCCGACTGTGTAATTACCCGCAGCACGCGACTGGCTGAGTGGTAAGCCACCCTTCACTGTCTGCAGTCTCAGCAGCAGCCAGTAGTCCTTACCTTCCAAAGTGTATTTTTGATTTTTAGTGTTTCTTCACTTTCATTGTTCAGGTTTTTGTAAGGGAGACGGATGTGTATGCCAAGTCCCTCATCCTGTCCTCCCCTTGTCACTTCTCTACCATGTCTCACTTCGTGAAAATTTCAACAGTCGACTAGGTCCCTAGAATACAAGCTTCATCCTCTGACCTAGTTTTTTTTTAAATCTAGATTATAATAAAAACGTTTCTTATTTTTTAATCTAAGCTGTCCTCTATTGCTCACATCATCGTCCAACCTCATTCTTTGTGTAGAGAATCACCAAGAAATACAAACACTAAAAAAACTACTTCAATAGATGGTTAAGAGTAACGATCATGAGGTCACTTGGCAATTCGCCAAAGAGTTGTTTTCAAAGATACATGTGCTTCCATTACAATTATTCAATGAGTGCATTGTCAACTACAAGGAGGCTGGGAAGAACATGAGAAGTCCTACAGTCTTACCTACTGTTATAATGTGATGATGTAGGCATTCTCTGTAATTGTTAGCTAACCGCATATTCATGTCACGTGTGGGTTTGGGCCACGTGGCCAAAAAGAAAACAAAGATGGTCTGCTTGCTCCACGGCATGGCGAGGACAAGATGGGGAATTCTACACAGGACTGTGTCGCGTGCCAAAGCTCTCACACGTGACAGAATTCGAGGCTGTAGTGAAAATCCACTGCCCTGGAGGAATTCCGAAGAAAATTGGAAGGAACGAGTGGAGCCAATGAGTAAAAGGGTTAACTGAAGTTGTAATGAGGGGGAGATTGTCCCGCGTACTATGAAAGAGGAGTTAAGTTTTTCTTTTTCTTTATATGCTTAATTATCTCGAGTTCCTTTCCAAAACAGATTGGAAAGTGTATGTAGAATCGTAGAATATAATGTCACATATTAATAGTACTAATATCTTATAATTTATATGTTCTAGGGATCAGTAAGCTAATGGAAGTTTAAAAAGAAATTATAGAAATTCTTTACACAGGATGATTGAAATAACAAAAACGATTATCTATTTTATGTAACCAAGTTATTTTGAGCCGCTCCATTAATCTCAAAGCACTAAGGAAAACGACTAACCTTTAAAATAAAACTATTAGTCAAATAAAAGTTCTAAAATACCTCAACAGTGTAAAGCTGTGAAAACCATGAGGACTAAATGAAGGCAAGTACATTTTCATTTAACTGTAACAATAGCTATACTGGACAATAATTACGGGTCCACGCTGGTTTTTTACATGGAAAACACGACTGTTGGAGTTGTACATTATCTACCCTATTATAAGCACTTAAACGAGAAGGTAATAAGAAACAAAAAGAGAATTAAGTATTACCCCACTTAGATTAATATGCTAAGCATTCAAAAATTAAAGTAACAAATATACAAATAAAATGATGCGAAAATTCAACAACGAAGTCTGCCTCATGTAAGTCGCTGAAGCTATAGTATAATTATATAGTAGGTCAATGAGCGCAGTGCTACTGGACAGTCAAATGGGAATTTCACACAACAGTCAGCATCCTTCAAGTGTTCTTTCTGCCCTTGCACAGGAATGGAAGAACAAAGCACACATCAAACGGAGAACACCAAAGTCTACAAACATCCACGGACAAGACCCAGTGACGAAGACGAGGCTTTGGACGTTAAGGACATGAACTTATAAACAGACAATGCTTATGTCAACAACCCAGAGTCGGACCAGGTTTCAATTTTGCGCGGGGCACTTGAAGTAGAAGGCGAGTGATTTACAAAGCGAAAAATAGGTCCAGGGAAAATTGTGACAAAATCTTGTCAGGAGGAATAAAAACATATACAAACAATAACAAACCATTTATCATCCCACCCAACCCGAAAAAAATCAACAAACATACACTGCTAATTTCGTGGTATTCAAGCTGACCTATGAACCTAGAAACTTACTACATCTGCAATTTGAAAAAGATCTGATCGCAGTTGGAGGATTTTTCATTCCGTGGAAATGTAATTTAAGTTAACTCGACCTAATTATTTGGTTATTTTGTTACATTCTTTCGCTGTGTTATATTCTATGTGACACTGCACCTGACAGGTCTTTAGTTTCCGTGTACACCGCACTGAGCTTGCAGAACAACATGCTTTACAAGTTCATTTAATAATAGTTGTAGCAGTAGTAATAAAACTCACTGAATCAGGAAAACCGACAAAGTGGTGTCGATCTGTTTGTTCACGATTTGTGTCTCAGTATCAGTAAGAAAAGAAATGTAATTTTCTCGATAATCATTTTTATGTTCTTATTTATGTATTTTTTTTTGTGCAGAACCCTGACTTCTTAACTCCAGAGAACTCGCATACTGAGAACTGCATCACTGAATAGCAATATGGCTGGCCACGATCGTCTTTCACCTTTCGACCCCGTGTCCCCAACAGGCTACTCGTACAGCCTGCACAGTCACCTCAACACCAGCGGCCCTGACAACGGAAATCAAATGACGACAGAAGAGCCGTCCTTTGAAGAGAACTGCTTCAACCGATCGTACATTCCGGGGATGGTCTCCAAGGAGACGTTCATAGGCATCATGGAGTTCTCCCAGAGCTACTCACACCTTCACGGCTATGTCAGCACGGCGGTGTGCCTCTTTGGCCTCATGTCCAACACGGCCAACATCATCGTGCTGACTCGCAAGAACATGATCTCGTCCACGAACACCATCCTCATGTGGCTGGCCGTGGCCGATCTTCTGACCATGATGTCGTACCTGCCCTTCGCCATCCACTTCTACCTCATGCGGGAGCCCGGCCTGCGGCCCTTCGCCACGCGCAGTCTGGGCTGGATCCTCTTCCTGATGTTCCACGCCAGCTTCAGCATTGTGTGTCACACGGTAGCCATCTGGCTGACCATTGCTCTCGCCATTTTCCGCTACATCTACATCTGCCTCCCACCAGGGGAGCATCTACTGCAGCCTGCGCAGGGCCAAGATCACCATCTTCACCGTCTACCTTCTGACGGTGGTGGTGTGCACGCCCAACTACTTCACCAACCACTTCGTCAGCAGCCGCCAAGACCAACCCATGCTTCCTCCCAATGCCAGCGAAGAGGTCACCCCAGGCATCGGCGACCACGAGGAGGGCGAGCAACTGGTGTACGAGGCTGTGCCCTGGACCGGGTCAAGGACTGCGGAGGTCGCCACACTGGTACTGAAAAGAGAATAGAGGAAAGAATGGATGAGTGGATGGAGGAAGACAGTGTTTGAGTGAGAGATATAGGGATGTATGGGTTGATGAATGGATCGAAGTGGGGACTGATGCATTGAGCTGTGTGTATTATATATGTCTGTTGATGTTCGGGGTGTAATAGATTGATGATTGATGTACCGTGGTGTTTTCAATGATGTGTGAAGTATGGACTGACTCATGACTGGGTGTGTAGATTACACGTGGACTGAAAGATGGATTGATGTACGGACTGTTGGAAGGACTGCTGTGTGGATTGCTCTCTCACTCCCTATGTATGGGCTAATGCATGGATTGATTTGTGGATTGATGCATAGAATGATTGACGGCTAGATGGAGGGTTCAATCGATTATTCAATTGACTAACGACACAATATTGGAGCAGTTTGATGATTTTATAATATTGCATTTAGTTCTTTAGCTGGGCATTTCTTTACATTTCTTAACAAGTGATTTTTCCTGAAAACACTGCGCCACTTACTATTTGGGGTATTGTAGGTCAATTAAGTGCATTTTACATGCTGTAGATGTTTTAATAATTCTAAGTACCACCTCGTTTTCTTTTTTCGGCATAAAGTACCATTCTTATCAGGATTAAAAGAACTTATTTTTAAACTATTTTTTTCTTATTTTAAGGAAAGGTCAGGTTCACATATCACAATGCATTGCTTACACCACAAGCTTGACAGTGGAGAAACAATATATCATGTTAACAGCATCAACGTGTGTTCACACAAACAAACTTTGAACAGAGCTCTTTTCTAATTTGTTTCTTTGTAGTCATTTCGAAAATGATTAAGAAAAGATTTTTTAAAGCGAACGGTTTAATAATTACGAGCTAGGGGAGTACGGGAGGTGAAACCAGAACTTCTGCGTTTAAAATCATTTGTCCGTCTAAAAAGTGTCCCTAACCGACTGATTTAAATGAATAAATTTCACGCACATTAATCTCTGGTTGGAGATTTGTGTAATCAGCCGGTGATCCTTAACTGATGGCATATCAACGCTTTGTGACTAAATGGAGGTTGAGAGAGGAGGAAGGGCAGAAAACGACTTTCTAACACAGCCATTGTGTCTTTAACTTGGCAGGCAACATGGAGTGAGTAACAGATGCTGATTTGGTTTGAGAGCATTTATGTGCATGCCATCTCCTTTAAACAGATTGGATTATGGCCGCCACAGTGTTTGTCTTTTCCATCACAGAGAACTACTCCGGTCTAAACATGAAGAGACAACCAGAAGCCTGGATGGACATTACAACAGACGATAAACGGAGGAAATAGCTGGTCGAAACAATGGACAAACTGAAAAGTGACAGAAGGACAGAACGAACAGAGCAGTGAAAGAGGAAGGCGAACAGAAAGTTCTTCGATGTTTGTGTACTCAGGCTACATTTTACTGGCGTGTTGAAGTTCCATCTGATTCTTCGTCTTTTGATAATTTTTTTTTAAAGTTAGGTCGATTCCTTCAACCCAAGTCACGATCAGGTTTAAAAATGAGGCAGGATTACAAACGACAAGGGCAGCTCATTAACAACTGAATGGAAATATTTTACCATGCAAAGAGGCAGATGGGCAGACACGCACACAGATCAGAAGGACAATGCCCACAGCCATACAAAAGCTGTAAGATAGCGCCTTGGGAGCCATCTGTATAGAGACGCACACAGCCACAGACTAACAAGGGTATGCAGGAAGGGAGAGTAATATGTTTGATGAAGCAGGGGAGGCAATGGCATTCTCTGCACGCTGACACTTTTTTTTCGTTTACTCATTTTTGTTAGCTAGTAGGAAGTTTCCAGATTCGGCTTCCCAATTTGGAAAACTGAGTACACTTCACCGAAATGCTCCCCACCGTATCATCGAGTTGATTTCCACGACACAGGATTCAATGCGCATCAAACTTACTCTTGATCTTCTTAAAAGGCTTCACGCTGAACACCAGGGACGATCGCTCTTTTCCGTTCGACACTCCTCTTCCCGCACCTTTTCTACTTCCATCTTGGTGCAAACTGTTTAGCCTTTGAAGATGTTTCTTCCCTACGCGGAGAATTTTAGAGAGAAGTGATGGCGATGACAGCCAGCGGCAACAGCAACCTTAAAAAAAGCGCTTTAGTAAGAGTGAAGGATAGGTGGAAAATATGAGACGCGTTTTCGCCTGTCTGAAATTTCATCATGCCACAAGAACTTCTTTCGCTTGTTCATCGATTTCAATTACACGGATTCTGCAAACTTGGTGCTTAGAGCGGAAATGACGTGAGTGCACTGAGGCGCTTCTGCCCCCCCCCCCTAACTTTTTTTTTTTTGGCTGTCAATCACAAAGAGTTCAGAGCTTCACGACTCGTTATTTTGCACACCCGGATGGAAAGTCTGCGAAATGTTACCAGGAGGATATGGGTTGAGGGAGAATTGTCTGTGTGGCTGTCTGGTCGTGCGGTTGGACGTATATCAAGTTAATCATGCCAAAAAGTTTGGTCACCAGGATGAGAACCGAACAGCAAACTTCGCGAACTTGTCTTCTAACGAAAGACCACTTAAAAATACGATCACGGCCTGCTGCTCCTTTTCACAACTTCGAAGCGCCATCGAAAGTGTCAATCCAAAAGAAATTATCAAAGTTTGTAATTATCATAAAGATTCGTCCATTATTTTTCCTAAATGTATTCCCACTCATTATATGCTTTACGTTTGTGAGCGTGGCTTTTAGCCAAGCTTTTGTATCAGCAATGTATTCTAGGAAATGCCCTAAATCTTTTCTGCTTTTTTTTTTCGTGCACATTTTCTTTCTCCTTCTTGACGATTTTACTGCCTTTGTTTTTGTTTTTTTTTTCTTCCTTCCTTCTTTTTCTTCCTCTATTCATTTTCTGAAGCTAATTTTTCTTCGTTGAATTTGTTTCCTGTGTTATGCACTCGACTCGGAATTTTTATTCATTAATTCGTCCCTTGACTGATGTCGGTGGTGGAGGAGAGCACATGGATGAAGGCGGCAGCGGACAAGGCCCGTCACTCACGCCTGTCAAGGGCGATAGTTTGCATGTCCTGCACAGGACGACCAGTTCACTCCTTCAGGGTCGTAAGCCAGTCTTTCCATCGACACCCCTGCAATGTACCTGAAAGGCAGTCTTCGACAAGATGTCGTGTTGGGTCACATGGCCAAGTCGGACCAGATGAGGTCGCTTCATTATTGAAAGTAGACTTCCTGGCGCCCTACGCGGGTGGCAACCGGTCTTTGTACAAAGTCATTGGTTTCATGTTGTCTGGACAAAATCCGAAGCAGGCACTTGTTCTCAAATGCCCAGATTCTTTTTTTTTTATCGGTGAGCAAACACCACGTTTTACATCCGCAAATTAGGACGGGTACCACGAGGGACTTGTACAGATTGCACATTGTAGTAAACATCAGAGGTACACCAGACCATCTAGCCTAGCCATTGCCGCTGTTGCGATCCTGATGTGGATATCTGTCATGTTGCTAGGGTGATTCCCAAGCACTTAAAGCTGCTCCAGTCTTACTTCCGTCCATGTATTTATTTGCTTTGCCGTCGCCAGCGACTTTAATCTTGTCAGCGCCGCTCTCCATTCCTTTATGAGTTAAGTCGTCTTTCTGTCTCTTGCTAAGGTTTTCTCTGTTTGTTGTTGAGCTCATAAGCAGCACTTTTATCACTTATACAAGACCTTCTTCCTGATTTTTTTTTATCACATTCCCTTTATTTTACCTTTATATATATATTTAAAAAACTATGAAGTTCTGGTAGAGGTTCAGCTGATGTCGAAGATGTTTCTTTATCAGGATGCAACAGTCAAAGATCTGCTCAGCTGTGCTCCTGCTTTCTTTTTCTGCTAGTTCTGTATTACTTTCAGCAGGACTTTACCTGGCTTGATGATTAGGTTGATTGTTATGTTGCTCTGGCATTAGTTGTTTCCTTTTGGGAGAGAGGCATAGCTAGTGTGTCCATTCTTTTTCGCCATTCTCTGGTTCCAGACTCTTTGGCACAACTCAGTGATATCAGTTGTTGTTTCATCCCACTTTGCTTGCAGCTCAGATGGAATGTAGTCAACACCAGGTGACTTTCCTCTCCAGGGTGAGTATCGCTCTTGCGATCTCTTGCCGTAGGGCTGGAAGGCTTGTGTATTTTCTGATTCTGGTCTGGTTGTTTTGAAGGATATTTGTCTCCCTCTGAAAGTTGTACAGGGCTTTAGAGTATTCAGTCCATCGGTTGAGTACACCAGTGCTTTTTGTGAGAAAATTATCGTTACTGTCTTTGATGACTGAGGTCTTGTGGTGGCCTGACTTCGTGAGGGTCTTTAGTATTTAGCAGGCCAGCATGCTGTCAACCCCATGCCACTTTCTCCTTTATGATCCAGCATTGGCCCTCGATCCAGTTCAAAGTCAAGAAGCAGTCCCAGTTTTTTTAGCTGAAGCACTTCAGACACGTTGAGACTAAACTTGTCTGTTAATACAGTTCATCCACTTCATCGTCTGTTCTGGTTGCAGTAGCACATGTTTTGCTATCCCCACTCCGCAGCGTGCCGGCAAGGTTCAGGGATCATTGTTGCTTTGCGCTTCGACCAAACCCGGCATAATGTCTTTTTAGTAGCGAATATCCCTGGTCCTATCTCTAGGCTTATACACATCGTGGCGCCCATCTTCCCACTAAAGTAAATCACAGGCAATAATCAGCCTGGTCACAAACCAGTAGGCACTGCATTCTGGCCGCTAGTTTCATTGGGGAAAGACTTCGCCTGCTGATGCCGTGTGACCATCATGATTTTCTAATGGGTTTACTCCCTTACCATTGATTTCTCAAGGCAGTGAGGCACTCCGTATTAGCGTGCATTAAAACCACATTTTGGCAAACAGGTTATTGAAATTAAAAAAATATATAACAAATTTCAGCTTTCATTTGTTATTAGCGAATTCTCTTGAAAGTACTGTATCTCAGACACGGTAGAAGCAGCGTTAACAATGGATGTGTTTTTTCCCATTCAAGTGAAAATGTCAATAGGAATAATTTCATTATTTGTGTTTCTTTTTTACTTGTAGTAGGACTTGAACTATATTGCTTGATTAGTTGTTTTTGTTGCTTTCTTTTCAAATAATATGTTTTATCTCATTTCACTTTGTTAAAGGTCAACAACTGGATCCAGGCGATTCTTATAAAGCTCATTCCTTGCGGCATGCTGACCACTTTGACCATTCTTTTGATCCACGCCATGCACAAGGCTTACCGGAAGCGGATGTTGCTCAAGTCCCAAGGTCGCAAGGCAGAATCGGACAAACATGGCGAGCACAACCGCACCACCGGGATGCTGCTGGCCGTCGTGGTCCTCTTCACCATCACGGAACTGCCGCAAGGGATCCTGACTCTCATGAACATCTTCGTCGACTGCTTCCGCGACATCGTGTACAACTCCCTGGGCGACCTGCTGGACGCCATGGCGCTGATCAACAACTCCGTCAACTTCGTGCTCTACTGCTCCATGTCGCGGCAGTTTCGCGAGACTTTCGTGCAGGTGTTCTGCAGCTTCTGCTCGCAGCATCGTCCCGGCTGGCTCAAACTCAAGCTGATTACCAGTACTGACCAACACGGGAACGGCCAGACCGCCATCATGGACATGTCAGCCTCCAGCCAAAACAACACACACGTGTGAGGCGCGAGCAAGGTTCTTGACACTGGCACTTGTCGAGACTGGCCAAGTCCCTAGTGATCATAAATTTCATTTTCTTTCCAATTATGAATACAAACTGCCCAGTGTCCTTCCGGGACAAAAACAGAATACATTTGACAAATCGTTATCTGCAAAGTTAGCAGATATGGATTTAAAAGAAACTAGAGCCTTGCAAACAATGATTTCATTGAATTGAAGATTGGGAGAAAAGAAGCCAGGCTCTTGCAGCCGATTTTTTTATTTTAAAAACACAACTCCTTCTTTGGCTTACGAAATATTATACTTAAAGACGGCTGAAGCTTATAAATAGCTCATCCCCGACATTGAACAATATGATTAAAGATAATTCCATCCGATACTTTTCTTAGTTCAGATTTTAAACTAACGGTTGTTATGCTGCTGATGGCTGGGGATCTGTGCAGTTGTAGTGCATAAAAAAAAAACTTTAGAAATTGAAAGAGAGGTCCTTTAAAGCGAACTACTAAAATATAGACAAGCTGAGAGTTCATGAACAGAACAGTACAACTGTCGACCATTGCTCCTTCCCGCCTCTCCTTTCTTGTGTATGTCTCCACGCATGCGCATTGGCTGAACCGCCATTGCGTTCCTTGGATCTGGCCAGCAGAAAGACTCGCGCCATGAGCTTTTAGCGGTTCTCCCATACACTTGCTCCTTGCTTCACGAAGTTCATTCTTACATCTGCTTACAGACGACACCCGAGGCAGATGACAGCGAGTAAGTGAAGGGGTAACGTACCCCGAGGGTAAAAACCCCGCACAAAGCCAGAGAGGACAAGCTGCTCCTGGTACCACTGGACCAGTTACCTGGACTGGATGTCATCACGATGGTGCAGCATAGCAATGGTTGAGGATCTCCGAACTCGCTTAACAAACCATTGATAACTTGCTCTTTACCCACAGGATGTTGACTCAGTGATCTCTTTGGAAAGAAAAAAAAAACATCTTTTAGAAAAGCTGTTACTGTTTGGAAACTGGGTAGTACTGCTAGCAGTACGCTTGGGCTATCAGCGATTGTGATGGGTATTTGGTTGACACAAAGTGCCTCCTTCCTTCTAACTGATTAAGAAGGAGGAGCTATTCTCTATGTTACATGGTGTGATAGATTAGACAGTTTTGTTCATGTTTCTAATGTTTTATCATGATGAAAAAAAGATTGATTTTCGTCTATTTCAGGCAGTTACATCTTCAGCTATAGACTAGTGTTCTTTATTATTATTTTTTTAAAAAATATTTTGTGTCTTATAGTCAGAGAGGATAGATTTTCATCCATTTAGGATAAGTTTGCATAAAATAATATTTGTTGCGAACTGTTCATTGCTCATTCTCTGAAAAATTGCCTGACTAGAAACTACCCTCTTGTTGCTGTTTTGTTCAAATTTGCGGCAGGTTGTACTTCACATCTCCACCTGCCACCGCCCCGACATAAATTCCTGTGTCATACAAACCCGGATGTGACAGACTAAATAAAAACTGATGGTGTTGGAGGAACAAAGTGCCTGACTTTTAGGAAGGACATGTTTAAAAAAAGGACTTTGGTTTTCATCAGAAATCCTAGTTGAACACTAGAACAGATTGAGCTCGGCACGGTTGATTGATTCTCATACATGACAGGTGTGTAGTCCTACAGCTGCACACTGATGTCCCCTTTATTGGGGGGGAACAACTCGTCTTTATTCTCGGCTGCAGTTGCGGGATGAAAATGATTGTTATTAGGTCTTCACGTGCTAGAATATCATTTTCCATCATCGATTGATGACAGTCTCTCATCATAACCACCACCTCTGTGACGAGTGTTGCTTCCTTCATTCGACTATAAATTTAATTAAGGGTTTGGCTTCTGCAGACCCTCCTTTACATGTCTGGCCGCCTTGTCACTTGACTGTTTTACAAACGATTAATTATCACACGAACGTTTGGAGGATGAAAATGTTAGTGAAACATGCGAGAAATAATTGTACATATCGGATACATCGTTTTAGTATAAATTTTATCTTGTTTAATGTACATAGCTTCCCAGTCTTTTACATCAGTGTTAAAACCTCTGTTGCTGCTGTTATTAACTTTAATAGAAACATAGATGTTAGAACAACGCAAAAACACAAAATACTGTAATAGAAACATCACAAACATTAGACTAAACAACAACAAATTTACATACTAAGTGTGTGTGATATATATATATATAAACTGTGATAAAAAGCACGCAAGTACAGATAGAATATTCTCGCACGCTTATAAAACAAATGGGATCACCGTGTAGAAAATCAGACATGAAAAGGCTTGATGGGATCATAGATGCTTGAATGGAAGCAGTAATCTGTTCAATTTTAGACAGTTTTTTTGTCACGAGACACATAGCTTTGATTTTCCTTTGATTTTCCTTTGCTTGATAAGATTTCACTGAGCCAGAAGATTTACTAAATTGGGTAAAAAGCTTGAGTACAGCAGCATTTATTTACAAGTTAAAAGCAATAATAATTCACGATGTAAGCATCTAAGTTTGTATTGGTTTCATTTTGCTAGTTAGCACAAAGCCAAGGACAAAGTTTTGCTGGGTTTTTTTTTCGGCTTTACTTAAATCTCTTTCAACTCTTTTGTTTACATAGAGGCTACTTACAGTTTATATTACTTTTATTTTACATATTGATTACAAACAAGAACCTAAACACTATAATCATCCACGATTTAAAATATTCCGCAGTGCAAAGTGTCAAAGTCGTGGGCGTGCAAACACACAAACACACAGAAGCAGGCAGACACAACCTATCCATATACTCTATCCATCTAAATCACTAGCACGCACGCACTCACGCACGCGGGTTATTCACATATCATTGGATTCTACTCGCCCTACACCTCCACACTGTTGAATACACAAGCGCGCGCGCGCGTGCAATACTGTAAGCTCAAATTAACGTGAAGGTCATTTCTGTGATTTGTTTACATGTGGTTGACCTGTGTTCCCAACGTTCCTTGGCAGACCCAGATTTCGGTTTCCTTGTGTGGTCAAGTGGTAAATGTCCTAAGTGTTTCGATTCTGAACAGTTGCTTTTCAACTTTCAGCTTCTTACCCAGACAGCTCAAAAAGGCAGTGGAAACTTTGAGGAATGTTCTTGTCAACATCTCTGTATATAGCAATTCAATAAAGAGCACGCACACATGGTCAACGGATATCATCACAAAGTCAGTGCATGCGAACACGGATATACATATATATAAACACACAGATGAAAAAGATCTCCTTAAGTCAAACTTTAAATGTGGATGGATGGGGAAAGAGAAGAAAAAAAATGAAACGCGCTGACTTGACATCTACAACCCGGAACACGTGTCCAGTTCACGCGCATGCGTATGATGCAGATGAACTTAAAATTTAAATGCATACGAGAAAAGCCACAAACCAGAAAATGGCGAGTGCATACAGACACACACACACACCCAAAGGCGCACACACACACTCTCTCTCTTGAACACACACAAAGCCGCACTCACGCACGCACACGCAAGAACATGTTCGTGTGAGCCTTGCTGGCAACCAACCAACGATGACTATTGTTACAGACCTGAGCCTGTTTCAGATAGAAATGTCACAGTGTGTTTAGTGGACTGAGTTCCAATTCTCTCTGTAGTTCACAGCCAGTAACACCGCTCTGTCTCTCTGTCTGTGACTGTAGCTTTCTTACACAGGACCGTGAGGGAGCTCGTCCTCGTGCTTCATGTTCAGTCATCTGCCTACAAAAAATGCATTGATTTGTTTCACGATGTAATCCTTCTTCCGAATTCGATTATTTAGTGTTTTGTGTTCAAAGAAGGTGCATAATGAATCCCATGCTGTACATATTTCATTACTGGTTGTTCCTTTGTTTCCTTTTCCTTTATGACAGTCCCAAATTTGTTCGATCTTCTTTAACTGGGAAACATGAAAGATGGGCAGTTTTGTGGTAAAAAAAAGCTTTCGCCATAGAAAAACCACGACAGTAAAGAGTCAAAAGAAACAATATTATTCCTAACTAAAAGCAATCTGTGAGCTGTTTCAAATACTGCGATCTTAAACATTTGGTAATCAGCGAATTCCGCTAAAAGGAAAAATGTTTAGAATTACTTTTCGCCCGGCTAATCAGTTTTTAGGTGGCTTCATTCTGCCAGTCCGCAATCTAGTTCTGAAGTGGGTTAGAGGGTAAACAACATTTTTATTTTGATCATTGAGGGTGAAAACTTAATAGAAAAGAATTTGTGGACTTCTGTCACAACAAAGTTCAGGCCAAACATTCATGCAAACAACACCTGTAAGAACCTTGACAGTTAACAATCAGCATGTCAGGACGCCACAACCTGTAAACTGGTTTAACACGATGAAAAAAATACCTGGAAACAATAATTGAAACTAGAACATAAAGGTACAAGATATAAATGTCTTCAGCAAAACAGAGACTTCTCGTGCAGGACGAGAACGCAAACACAAACATGCAGAGGCGCATCTTTAAAAAAAATTATCAAAGATCCCATAAGCTTTGAAATACATAAAAGTTGTGGACCATTACGAGTATTGTACATGTTATTGAAAGACTTTGCACAAATTGTTACTAACATATTCCTAATGCGCTTTCCAGACATTTTAATGCTAGCTTCGCTGACATAAAGTCATCTGTCAACCATGAAAAGTAAAACATTGTGGGTTTTTGTTTTATTTTATTTTAATTTTTTGTTTTTGTTTTTGTTTTATTTTGTTTGTTTGTTTGTTTTTTTTGGGGGGAGAAGGGATATCAGTGTCATCATCTGCACCCTATAAACATCCGTAGAAACATATAATCATTTCACCTGTCAATGCTGTCAAATGCTCACTAATAACCTCGTCTAAAGCAGCTTAACGATTGTCTAATTACCCCCGTTGTCAACCGCCATTGTTCGCACGTGTACAAACTGTTGACGAGTCGCCGCAGTAGACCACTAGCATCAAATTGTGTATGTGATGATAAATGTGCAGAGCAACGCAAAGCTCTGACAACGTGGTTCTTTGTAACGGGTATCTTCTGTTGAGTTGTGGGTGTGGTGTTGCTGTCTAGTCCAAACAGCTTTGTTCTCCAGGGTTGCTGTCACAAGCCGCCTTGCACTTGTCAGAGATGGAGAGTCCTTGCTGCAGGACAATGCTCTGCCTCCGCTGCTTTGCTTTAGCGCAGTCTTGTTTACACTTTCATGTGACCACTGTAAAAAAACAAAGAAAACTGCTTGCATAGGCATGTATGTCAGTGCTGCGTGGTTTGTCTTTGCATGTGCGGGTGGACGAGTGCCGGGCTTGTAGGACGAGAGTGTGTGATTGTGTGTGATTCTGTGGAGGTTTGAAAGTGTCCAGCTCATGCACTTTACGCACAGTCGTTTCTGGAAAAACTTGTCCTAGTTAGAAGAAAACGGAAAAATGGCTTTCTAGGGTGATTCCTCAGAGTTCTTGGATTTCCCGTGCTATTAATTTTGGTTCTGGTAACTGAGTTTTGTTCGATTTTCTTACCTTTTTTTCATTCTTCTTTCATTGGCTGATTCAGAGAAAGGATGAGCATTAGTTTGCTAGACTGTACGTGCTTGCTAAGACCTCAAGATTTTACTAATTGTTTTCTGTGTTGTCATCTGATGTTCATAATACTTTGTCACTTCAGCCACGGTCTATCAGCTCTTGTGTGTGTGAAAAGGAGAAATAACTCCCACCAGTACCCATGTCTACTGTTCTTTTCCATTTCGTGATGCTGTTCCCATGGTAACCGTTCCTAAATGTGAGTTAGCTTGATTGCCACGTTCTCAATACCAGAATGCATGTCTGCTCATTATCAGACCTCGTGATTAAGGTGGTTTTGTGACCATTTGCGTTCCTGCCCTTTCCAAGCATTGATGGACCAAATATTGCTTGAACTGCTTATGATTGTGTCTGACATGGAAGGAGTAGCTACTTCTTTCGGGAGAAAGTAACTATAACTATATGAGAAATCATCAAGTTGCATGCGTTGGGGTCTAGGGCCAGATTATAAGGCCACACCATCACTTGTATGAATGTTTGTGTGCGTGCGCATGCGCTGGTCCTGGCGTGGTCGTGTTCAGTTACTGCTGATGCAGATTGGCGCCAAGAGATAACCAACATCAATTTTGTGTATAGTGTGGATGGGAGAGCGAAAACGAAGAAGAATGTGTGAGAATCAGAGAGAAAAGAAGCAAATTGTATTGCGATTGTCTGTAGTAGCTTGAAACAATTTTAAAGTAAAACCTTGCTTCATCTCAATTTGTTTGACTGAATTTTTTTGCTTGTTATCTTTTTATTTGTCTGGTATACCATAGTTAATTCGATAGTCACAAAAACGGAAGAGTATTATAAACACCCTATATTTTCTCCACGTAGAGATAAAAAAAATTTCTCTTTTGTTTTGGTTAAAGAGAAAAGAGTGGGCGAGAAAGAGATGCTGGAATACAAAGATCAGAAACAGTGTGACCGGAAATGGAAAGTCCAGAATAATACATTGCAGATAAAGAAACCCAGTTGATCCTGTGTGGAAAGGTTGAAGGTTGAAAATGAAGTGAAAGCAGAGTCTAGCCTGACCACACGAGACGACTATCTCAGCTGTAATCACGCCGGCCCTTGCCAGCGGAAGACAAACCTCCTCTCCTCCCTCACGCTGACCTCTTCTTGAAACAAGAATCTAAGCGAGTGGCGTCCCCTGTCAGACAGTTTCCGGTGTCTCCCATTAGATGCCGGTAACCATAGCGACGTCAGCGCTGGCAGAGTACCCTAGCCATCCCCACCCCATCCACACCCACCCAGCACTGTTACACACGCAGCTAGTGTGAGAACTTCAGTCCCTCATCTCACCGACCACTGTTTATCCCACAGATGTCCAACTTGTCTGGGAAACCATCCTTTCTGCGCTGTTATTTTGAGCTGATCTTGTAATTATCTACCCGTGTCCACCATCCACCCACCTCTTGTCACCTGACCTCTCTTTTGTTTCTTTGTTACACGGTTTCCTACAATAATGATGGTTGCCAACCGTTATTATACTGGAAAAAGATACCTTGCAGTGCTTGGTATCACTGTGAAAACAAAACAATAAACTTAAATATTTACTTAGTGAATTATCAAATATAAAAGATATACCTAACATTATTACTATGTATTATTAAATTTTGGTTTATTTTGTACACAGAATTCTGTACATGCTTTTTATTGAGTTTCTGTATGGCGTCTATAAAAGGATGTCAATGTATTCTGAATGCAATAATCCATCAAATTGTTTGTGAATTTTCTATTTCATCGGATAATTATATTTCATGGTGTAAATTATTGCTTATATGAGTTAGTAGGTTTCAGTAACACGCAGGAAGCACTGAAGTATGCTTAATATCTATAATTATTATGACAGTATCAGCATTATATGAATGGCAGAGCGGCATGAATCATTTTCAACGAAAGAACGAGGGTAAACAAAGAATGGAAAGAAAAGAAAGAAATGAGAAGAACAGAGATTTTTTTCGTTCTCTCTCATAAAGTCGACAAACATTCCAGTACAACATATCTGTGCATTGATCATAACGGCTTACTAGGTGTAGGTGGCGGGAAATATTAAAAAGATGACTCAGGTATCAATTTGATACTGTTGGGTTGTCACCAGTCCAGTCAAGAGAATAAAACTAATTCGTTAGCTGCCTGTATGGGAAGCTGAAAACAGATGCAAAGCAAGACAACAGACCCAACTCGTAGAGTTCCATATAATGGTCAGCAATTCAATTTCATATCGATAGTTAATTTATGTTGATCGTCAACACTATTCAAATTAGAATGTACCTTTCCAGAGAACATTGACTTAAAACACTTACTCGTCTACCATGTTTACATTTTGAGTTTTATATTACAAGCATTATAACTGTGATAAATTAAAAAGTATAAAGGCAGGGAGACTTTATTTCACTTAACTTGGAACCTAGTGAACACGGAGACCCAACTCTCCCATTGGCTGAAGCCTTCCCAACGGAACTTAACCTTAAACAATCCTGACCTCCATGTAGTTGACCTTTTACTGTGCATATTAATATGTGTGTCAAGGACGGGTAAACGGTTATTCGGCTAGATTTTGAAAATAGCATCTTTCATACTGGTTCAGTTATTAGAAAAAAATAATCCCTCCAGTCCTTTAATATGTAGTGAAATTATGTAGCCTCATAAACTGGTGGAATAAGAGCATCTCATTGTTTGTATTCCAGTGTTACGTCATATCCGGCACAATCAGTCTCATGTGATGTTTCTGATGTATAAAACTGTCACCTTGACATATTAAGGGGAAAAGAATGTCAAAGGGTTAGTTGGGCTAAAATGAAGAATACTGACATTAAATCATGACCAAGAAAAATTTTGGTTTAAAATTATCTTTTACTTACAATGCGTCGAGAGCACAGGTGTGTGGGGCCGTACATCAGTCGTGTGTTGTCGAGGGTTGTGACTGCACCGTTGCGAGCATCGGCCTCCTGGGTCTGGGAGGGGGTCATCCAAACGCTGACCTCTTTGATCTGGAACCGTGTAGTGATGAAAGAACATAAAGATGAAAAGTTGAATGAAACAGAAAACACTGGTGTGACAGAAGATACTTTTGCAAACAGTAACACTGATGTAGGTGCTTTAAGCTTCTATACGGAAATCGTTGGAAAAGAAGTTGCAGGTCAAAGATTTAATGTGTGGAAATACAGAAGAATGTAATTACAAAACCTGAATGTACCTCCTTTGGTGCAACTTGCATTGAGACCGGCTGAACTATCTGTAGAATTTGCATAAACCCTCGAAAACACACACACATACACGAAGCAAGTGACATTTTTTTCACAAGCTCGACTCAACTGAGTCTCTCTTTACATTTCTCGTAAGCTATATCTTTCCGCAGATTGCAAGTTTCCCGTGAATTTCGCAGATTTCCGAGCTGTAACTCACGGTCATTCTGGCCAGTCGGCAAAACTATTCACAGTATCGCAGCATCGGTCGACACAATTAGTGTCAGTGTGTTTGTCTTTAATTAATTTATTTATTTATTTTTAATTTTTTTTTTTGGTGACACCGACCGCGAGGAATCAGGTTAAACGATCGTGCTACAACATTAAATTTTGATTGGACATGATTCAGGACATTAGCATCTGTCGTTGAAGCCCAACTCACTACTTGTTTTTGTTTTTGTTTTGTTTTGTTTGTCCCCTGACCACTAAACACTGGGTTGGCTACGCACATTGTAATTCAGCTGCATTTTCAGCAGCGTACGATTGTAAGATGTTTATGTATATCTTTGGCCTTCGGCGAGCTTTCGTCTGTTTACACAAATTTGGAATTTTTGGTCACGTGCAGCGTGACGAAAGCAGCGCCATGTTGTACCTGCATTTCACCTGTATTTTCTCTATCACTTCTCACCTCTCGACGTTGTCGGTGCACTCTACGTGTTTTTAACGTTGTCTGTTGTGCAATCTCGGTCTGTCACACCACCAGACAGATAAATATGTTCCTTGCTCTTTCTTTTTTTTCTCTCTCTCTCTCTCACACTGGCCTACTCACCCACACACACACTTTCTTTCTCTCTTCCTCTCGCTCACTCGCTCTTTTTATTAACGAGATCGCTGTCGACCTTACCTGGCATTACCTGTTGTCATAGCGATAACCCTCGTGCCCTCAGTTACTTTAGCCACTACGCTGTGTGATTGGTTGTCATAGCAACTTGTACACCTTGAAGTCCCCAGTGCCTGACGATCGGATGTCATACTTAGATTTGTACTGTCCCAGCTAAATGCAATAAAGAAATTGTTGAATGTTACTTCACTGGTCTTCTTCTCTATCATTTACCTTTAATTACCTATTTCTTCAAAGAGATGAATGAGTAAAGAGATTGTAACAAACCGTTTCCTCTCTACCTGCCCAGCGCGCGTGTGTAGTGTATTTATACATGTGTGCGTGCGTGCGTGCAGATGAGTTTTTGGTGTTTGTGTCGGTGTGGAAACAGAGACAAGAAAACATTCTTTCCTGTCATCCCCTCGTCGCTTGTGAATAACAAAATTTGGGTCTGATGACAGGGAAGGTGTGGTCGCAGCCATGCTCAGTCGTAATACCCATACTCCGGGCCTACAATGATGGATGGCCTGTGAGACCTCTCCTCCGTAAATCGGTCGCAGACAACAAGGTCTCGACTGCCTCTTGGTGTTCGAGTGTCACATGGTGTCATTCATTTCCCCTCTGTCCAATCAGATCGTCTGCGGATCGACGACTTTTCTGTCTCTCGTGCACTCTTGATAAAGTCGAAGCGACGAGACAGATGCAAACCACAAAATGAGAGATTTGGCGGTCTTTTTCTCGTGAATACGTATTCATAAATTCTTTCTCATCTGTCTAGAGTGGTTGGCTTTGATCCTGAGCAAGAGAACTGTTCGACTGTAGCAAATGGGTCATCCTTTTTTTTTCTGAAAGAAAGGGCCGGAGATCCTGTCGAAATACCCTGGGGGCACTCCAGCGCCTGGTTTGTCACAGGACAAGTCTTGAAAGAATGCCGACGCGCTTGACTTGCTGTCGGTGGTTTTGTTTTTCTTTCCTAGAGAGATTTCTGAGCCTGGCAGCGAAGAAAAGTGGTGTAAATGAATGACCATGGTTTCCCAAAGATTTTCCAAAGTCATTTTTTGCTAGGGTATGTCACCCTATCCGCTAGAGAGGTAGAGCAGGAAATCGACGGAGAAGGCGGAGGAGTGGACAGACAGAAGAAAGGAGACATAAAAAAGAGGAAAAAAAGGTCTCTGAGAACTGTAAGATGACGGGAATTTTTTTATCTGTAAGGAAAATCTTATAAAACTATATAACAAAAGAGAAAGAGCAAACAATTAACATCAAGCATGAGCGCTAGGGTCAGCAGGAAAACGAAGAGATCTGAGCCGTTAGCATAATAAACTGGATAACTGAGACATATCTGGGATAAGCCTGAGTAAAAAGTGGAAACATTCTAGTTTACAATACATATTTAACCTTTTGCCAACTGCCCGCCTCCATCACCCACCACACCACACTCACTTCCCACATTGTCACAGACAAACAAGGTAAAGAGAAGCTCTTGCCATACCACGGTCCAGAAGATTGTAGACAGAATAACACAGACTGTACCCTCAGTTAGTCCATCTGAGTAGAAGTCCAACATGTGATTGCAGTCGTTGCTGGGTCGTCCAGGTTACACAACTTCGAAACTCGCTTGTAACATAGAACAATAATACTTGACAATGTCTTAGACTGGCAGACCTCAGTATTCACCATCCTAAACCACAGCAACCATCGTGGTCACCAACGACGACTTCATGGTACATTGATAATACTGAAAAAATGAGCCCTTGGTAGGAGGACCACAATTTTTTTTTTGAAAATATTACATAGTAAGCAATGTAAAAATAGTATGATCTATCTATTTAATAGTTGATTTTGATAGTTATTTAGAAAATAATTATCTTTTTAGTTAAGTCAGATGCTGTCAGACACCGTTTACAGATGTGATGAAAATGCATAGCATTGTTTTAAACATACATATCTCTAAAATACTTTTACAGTTGATGCTTGTCTTGTACTAAAAATAGAAATCGTGTTAATTATACAAAGTCCTATTCAGCTGAAAATAATAAAAGAAAATAAATGCACAGGGCATTGTCTTGCATAAAAATAACATGCTTTTGAGTGTTGAGGCAATGTTAGTTATACGTGAGAGCTCAAATTTGTTTATTTACGAGGCGGAAAAGCAGTAGAAGCCATTTGTTGTCCACGTGACATGTTTATGGGTCCCTGTGACGCCCTCGTGAGTCGCCGTGACGTGTGCATGAAGCCTCGAGTGACGAATCATACTGCAGACGAAGCATTATTCCTGTCTGGCCGCAAATACACAGTCATCTGTCACCGTAAGGACGCTGCTTTATCAGGAGTAGGGTGATAAGTGCTCCCACTCCCCCTGCCCCTAGGAGCAAAGAAGCCTGCTGCATTCCCTCATTTCCGGGCCAAGGGACTTGGCCGCTGGCCCTCACTGGCTGTCCTCGGTCTGGCTTCATGTTACTCCTGTCTGGCGCTCTCCAGCTTCGTTACAGGAACGCTGCGAAATTCAGTCGTCTTTACACCCTAATCTGGGTTAGTTACTGGAGCGCCACCGTGAATTCATTTCGTTCTTTCTGGGTTTTTTTTTCTTTCTTTTCTTGTTTTTTTTTTTCTTTTTTTTTTTTTCGTTTTCTCACTCTTTTTTTTTTTGGTTCTTCTGTTCCTTTGTTTTATTCATTTAGTTATTTTTTATTTCTTTCTTTTTTTCCCCTTCATTGTACTGCATCTGAGTATTGATAAGTTGAGAAACGAAACTGCAATGCATGAAATGTATTTGTGTCTGTGCTGTAACAAGGAGGATAAGACAATGTAAACAAGTATAACACAATATCAACAATCATACACATTCATACCTACTTCATCAGACAAAATTCAGACTCGTAGGAAATAATATTATAAATAGCAATAAAGTTTGATTTATTTAACTCTTGACCCCTAACGTCAACGGCAGGCTCACCTGTCTACGTGCTCCCCCTAACGACGGGTGGCAGTAAGGGACGATTGACTGAAAGGCATGCTCAAAGTGCTGGACAAGAAAGAAAACACACATAGCTAGTCTGAAAAGCAAAAATGAAAACTTACTCTCACATGGTAGAAACTGAAAGGGCTAAAACCACAGCAAAGAATAGCCTTGGTCTGTTGGTCCTCCATGCAGGCAAGCAAGCAGTCAAACGAAAGAAAAAAACAAGGAAAGAAAGAAAGAAAGAAAGAAAGAAAGAAAGAAAGAAAGAAAAAGAAAGAAAGAAAGAAAGTCTTAATGAAAACAAAAAAGTAGGAAGAAATAATGCCCAAGTTTAATCTGTATTTTTGCAAGCAAACAGCTGGGTAGAACACAGTTCTCACAACAAAACGAACGCTCCCCCCTGAAGAGATCGTGCATCTTTCTTCTCGCCTCGAGGACTTGGGTCTGCAAAACTGAAATCAAGGTAAACCGGAAGCCTTGACAGGACACGGCCATCTATTTTAATACATGTGACTTTACTTAGCGTGACGTACGGAATCAGTTTAAAATCACGTGACGTGTACGATGAACGCACCAAACGATTTCGTGTCACGTGCTTGTCAGGAGGAAGGACGGGGTCGGATCCAGGCTGCAGCGCATCTCCTGGACACTAAGCACGAGGCGCAAGGCATGGAGATGCTGTCCAGGCATGCGCAGTTCCCCTGAGATCGGCGGAGGAAGGACGAGAAGTTGTGAGGAAGTGACTGCGCCGGCAGCAGGTTGGAAAATGTTGAAAAAAAATAATTCTCCTGAAGGCGATGTAAGGACAACTACGAGCAATTAGCTCCGCAAGGAGTTTTCGTTTATTCCCCTTTTTCAAACTCCATTACCAGGCCGCTGCGTTGACTTTTTGTAACGGTTGGTGAGGCTGGCCTCTCCTGTATCAACTTTTCGTTGTCATTCACCGCATAATTCGTGCAAGGTCTTGCTTAGAATCACCAAACAGGTGAGGCGTCCAGCGCTTTAGAAGGATACAGAAACTGCCGGGTAGGTTTACAAACAGGGTTATGGAGATTACCGTGCAATATAAATCAGCCATTTCCCCAGTGCAAAGGCTTTTAGAAGACAACTTTCTCACAGTCAAGAGATAGTAACGATATAACTTTAAAGTACAAGGCAGCGGGAGATAATCATTCCAATTTTGCCACCTGAAGGAGAAATACAGATAAAAACAAGCAATTTCCGTTGATAACTCAACTGCAGTCACCTCGAGCAATCTTCCTTTACCAACCCTTGTGGTTTCATACTTCTGTTCAGTACTCTTTATCAACCTTTCGAATTAAGTTAGAGGCTGGAACTTGGTAAGGCTGGTAGCTCTTGTTTCTCTGCTTGCAGAAGCTGCCATGGAAGAAATGCTATGAAATATCGCAAAGCACGAATACACCGATGCCAGAATGTATTGCGAGCAACCTAAGAGCAAGGGAGGTCAGTCCAACGTCTTTCAACGCCGTAGAGGGTGTCGCCACCCACCCTCTTCCCAATCGTTATGTACGAGATTAGAATCTATTTTTAACTATTGCAAAAGTTCGATACAAGATCAACTACTAAGATCGATACATGTCAAGGCTCAGGAGTATTAGTTACGAATCGACTTGCTGGTGACTCAGGTCTGTCTGAATCGTAGTTCTCCCCCTTTTAGCCATCCGTTCACATTCCCAGCATGCAAAACGACTTCCATTTTTCACATTTTTCGCTTTTGGTCTTTCATGTTGTACGTAAAACATGTCTGCAATGCAAAACGGGCATGCCAAGCGGGTATTTACATTTCATTACATTGCATGAAACAAGCGGAAGTTACCCCGTTCCAAGGAAAGTAGCAGGGGGCAGGGACTTTGTGAGGGAAATAAAGCTGTGAGAGGTCATGAATGGTAAAGACATTCCTCACAATGTCCAGACGGGGCTGACCTCGCCGTGGGAATACCTCTCTCACCCGGCACTGGCATGGTCCTACCATCAGGTCTTGGACACGTTCCACGGAGTCTGCTCGGCCTTCATGCTTAGGCAATGAGCATGCCCATTGTATTGTTGTTTTTGTTATGTTGATGAGTTCTGGTGACACAATTCTGTTTGAATACATCATCGGAGAGATATTACCTCAATTATTAATAGAAGTGTCCGTGTGTGTGTGCGCGTTGGTACCTGAATGCTTTAACGGCTTAACTTTCTCCCTCCTACCCCTGGAAGTGTGCCTGACTAATTTTAACGGTCAGGTTAATTTTATTCAGACGATAACACGTTTAGCATTTATTTTGAATATTCCCGAAACTCTTTTCCATTGAAAGTCAGGTTTTTTCGCGATCATAACGAGCCAACGATCACGTGATGAAATTATGCCGAACTTATAAAAGATTAATTTTAATTGAGATTCAAAAGCATTGAGTGTCTTCCCACGTGCTTCACACACTGTTTCCTCTGACATCGCCATCACATTTAGTGTTGAGTTCCTGTTAATGTTTTATAGACATGTTCCTCCTGAACGATATTTTCGTTGTTATGAGACTAAACGACTGAACATTTTCTAGCATTATGTCCTTCAAGTGATCTGTTTTCCAGGTTGATTGGCAGGAAACAAATCCCGGTGCCTGGGACGGAAATGGGAGGAAGAACAGAACTGAACATAATCCATTCTTATTCTTCTGTTTCTCCTCCTTTACTCTTCTTCCTTTTTAACAACACCACGTGACTCCACCCACATGATCTAACCATCAGCATGCGTTTACATGACAAATTAAAAGCAGTTTTATTCCACTTTGATTATTAGTATCTACATACACACATGTCTGAACTATTTCGTCTGTGTGTGGTCTGAGGAGAGATGGCGTGCATTCAAACGCGAGTCTTTCTCGATTCCTCGGGTCAGTGGCACCGACAACTGGAAGGAAAGTAGACGATCCATTCTGACGCCTTGTCTGCAGTTAAGAGCATCAAGTCTGGCCTGGAAGCCGAGGAGATGGGAAGACATCCTTCAACAGCTGACACACAGACCACCACTTGGTGACTTGCTGACAGTCAGGAAATGGCGCTGCGGTCGTCCGCTTCTGGGCGAGAGTTTAACCACACGACCACCACAACTACGACCGATTGTTCTGAGTTTTGCTGGTGTTGAAAATCTGAGAAATGGCTTTGTTTTATATATAGAGTGTATGTAAGAGAAAAGAGAGACCATGTCACTCGGCTTTGTGTCGCTATATCTTCTGATCTATTCTGCTTCGTTTGAGTAAAGCTTATTCAAGCGAAGGAGGCGAACTACCCGAACTCTTGATATTCCTAACTTGAGGTGTTGACAGACCAACGCACACACTTCCAGCAAGAGCCCATGACTGAGCTGTAATCACTAGAAATATTCTCGCCAAGATTGATAAAGATATGACAAATGGAGTAAACTTGATCGCGTGTCAGTCGCTGCCCGCCCTCCACACAAGCAAACGCATGGCCACAATCTACTTATAACATAAAGCACACGTTACATCCTGATTATTTTGTTTTCGTGTTTGTCGAACGGCTATCTGATGACGCACGTGGAAATCTTGTCCTCAAGTCAGGTTTGCGGGTTTGTCGCCCACAGCTTCATGTAATCACCTTGCAGGGTGCGCCACCTGTTCATTAATTAAAAAGCTTTTATTCAATATCGCCTATGTCCTGATCCAGCGTAAAATACCTACACCAACAACCAATAGTACTCACAAGCATCACAGCTTCCACCTCCCATCTGGTCTTAAGAGCCAACGATAAACGATGTATCGAACAAGTCGATTTATTGTTCTGCCCTTGGTTCCGCAACGAGCGGTTGGCAGGTTGAAGGGAGCGGTGAGTGTGTCGCCTCCTCCATTCTCGTTCCTCACGACAACTACACAACAGAAAAAGCTCGGAGAACATTTCTGGCCAGGCTGTCAGGTTGATATCAGATAGAAGAGCACATCGTTCGGTTAACTGCCAGAAGAAGTTTGGGGTCAACCAGGACTTTGATCCCGCATCGATCCGACATCTTCATTCGTCTTGTGTTCACCGTGCGAAATGAACACTCCCTTCCTCTGGCACCTGTTCTGTGAAGTCGGGATCATCAGCCGTGCCTCAGGAAATAAGGTCTACGATTCACTGTTATGTAGCCATGTAGAGGTAATAAGAGACTTTTACATTCTCAGAGGCTTCGGAGACCTTTGTATTTTGCGAATCTGTCTCCACAGTTTCCAATGAGATTGAAGAAAAAAAGCACTATCTTTTACTACCTATGGAAGTCATTACAACTCAATTTGTCTCGTGTTTTTTCTCTCTTTTTTTTGTTTGTTTTTATTCTTGTCGGAGGTAAAATAGTCGTCCCTGACATCGCTTCTTCTTCTTTTAGACAGACGAGTCTTCATTGACTACGGAGAAGTATGGTGTGACTGCTCATGGCTGATATACGGGTATTTCGGTGAGGAGCGGATATTTCGCTCGACTGTATTCTTGGAGACATGCGTCAGCAGACTTTGCACCATACCAGAGCCTATGTGAACACTGATTTTATTAACTGAGGGCTGATGCTGCTGACCCAGAGACCGTTACTCGGCATCCAGCTTTTTTTTTCTTTCTTTCTTTCTTTTCTTTTTTTTCTTTCTTTCTTTTTTTTCTTGGACGCTGAGCAATGGCTGGGCAGAAATCAGAGTAGAGGAAACAGGAGAAATAGAAACACAAAATGCATGGCATGATAACAGACCAAATATCCTTTCTTTCGCCGTCTCCCATAACTCTCTACTGGTGAGCACGAGAAAAAAAAAATCCCATTTTCTCGAACATCCTTCGCGTTTTCAAAATCCTGTTTGAAGAAGTTAAGGAATGTGTACGAAAGAATCTGATCGCAACAAAAGAACTGCAAAAGCAAGAACCCGACCAAAGTCTAGACTTGATCAACACGCGCACGACAGATATGACAAGTGTGCGGTGCAAGGCTTCATTAAGTGCAATGTCTTGGTGTCAGCTCCCAGTTCCCGCCTTGCCTCGGATTCATCAAAGTGGGAGGGTGGGGAGTGGAGATAGGGGCGGGGGTGGGGCGATGCCAGACTTTAGCATGATGTCCTTCAAGTGATCTGTTTGCGAGGCTGGTTGGCAGAAAACAAATCTTGAGTCCCCCCACCACACACACACCACCACCACCACAACCACATCCACCATCACCACCACCACCACCACCCGCCTACCTTCAAAGTCCTCGTTAATGACCAGACGATAAATTTGCTTTTCGCTCGGCAGGTTAATCTGAGTTTTGGTGTAGTGAAAACTGTGTGAAGTAAAAGATCGAGTTCTTCAGATAAATTAATTTTTCGCTGCGTGTCTTCCAACTTCTATGTATTCACCAGAAATGTCAAATTTTCTGTGGATTGGAACAAAGTCTGCTTGACTATTGACATAAAAAGCCATAGTAAGCTGTGTAAACAAAACTTCACGCGATGGTAAATATGCGGTTGCTGCAGTTTTCTGATGATGTTGTTTCATTCCGATCCACAAAAGGCATACACTCTTTTTTTAAACCTTTAAATCGAATTGCGTATTAAAGAACATAATTGCTGTTCAGGACTTAAAAAAAGACTTTGCCAAAGTTGTCAAACTAGGTAAACATGTATTATGTCTCCGATAGTCTGGAAGTTGATACATCTTGGGGACATCTAAAATATGCTGGTTTATTTTTCACTCAATACTGCTGACTGGTTAATAATAATAAAAGTTGAACTTATTTTTTGCACACTGATTTTGTTAGGAAGTTTTCTTTAAAGGACAACCACACCTGGATTGATCTTTAAGCTCATGATAAAGAGGCTTCGCTAAATAAAATCTTAACCTCTTTCTAAAACATAGATGACAACTGAGCTATTGGCTTACATCTCATTCAATGGAGTTACTCGCTCAGATTGTGCGAGTATCTTGTCATGATCCAAACCCAGTCATTTGGAAATTAATGTTGCTGTGGTTGGCCTTTAACTGTCTATCTGATCACCGAGACATTTAAAGCAATGCACAACAGGAAGGCAGACAGAGAAAGACGGGTGGTAGGGGAAATTCTGACTCAAGAAAAAAAAAAAAAAGATGAACAGACGAATGTTTGTAAGGTATGGAAAAAAGAGATCATGGAATGGGTGGATTAATAACTGCACTTATATTTCCTGATCAGATTGAAGAAAGATTGAAAAGTCACTCGCGTCTGCCAAATAAATTTATACCATCTTCACAAGACTCCCAGCACCCTTGGAACATCCTGGGACTTGAGCTTCTTGTGGTCATCCTTTACCAAGCCTAACACTTTGAACAATGCTGCTGCTTCTATTTCTAATATTTTAGCCGGCGGGAGTACAACGCCAGCTGAAAGTGGCGACGACAACGGTCTCCCACACGCCCAGTGCTTGGAGGGGTCCGCAAGTATCAATGGGTTAACCCTAATTAAATCAAACGACTGAGACCGTTAGCTTCACGACCCCACACGTCACCGCCCCACGTCAGCTGCTGCCCCGCCGTGCGAATGCAAATGAGGGATGGAGTGGAGGACACGATGTTTAGCTCGCAGCAAACCACAGAGTCGGGTGCATAACTCAAGTGTATGGTGAAGGAGCCTGAGGGTCGGGCGAGGGCAGGACAACAAGTTAAAACCACGCACCCTGTTGTGCGAAAACCACGTAAGGACGAAAAGGTTGTTTACGGCGGAGGAAACGAAAAACGTTTACGACGAGATCGCCACGATTGTGCTCCGCCATGATTTTTACCAGTCCACACTCCCGCCATAAAAAATGAATTATTTTCTTGGCGAATTTCGAATAAACTGTGGTAAACAGCATTTAATTATTATAAATTGAGTTATGCAAATGTTAGTTATCATGTTCTTCAAATAAAATGTGCAAAAATATTCAGTAAAACGGCGGCAACTAGTGCGAATATAAGGAGGGATAAATAAAGTGGAGAATAGGAAGGGAGGAGCGGGCAACCAATATTTCTCGGATGTGATTGATTATTCAATGAAAGATATCTTTGACTATTTATTCTGTGTCTATCCCCGTTACCCACAAGCAAGAACGCACTCGCGCGTGCACACACACAAACAACATTTATTATTTAAAGCCTGGATTTTTTAAACTTCTACAAATGTTTTATGTAGATATATATTTTTTACTTCTTCAAACGTTTTTTCGTACATCCAGATTTTCGTTTCTCATTTCAACTTTTTTGGTTTGGAAAATGAATTCACGAGAGTTAGTTATTAGGGTCAGGTAGCGCTGCTAATAAATATGCACTAGATATGGAGACTGGAAAAACCGGCAGAACACCAGCAGCGAGTTGCAGGTTTGCTTATTACGAGCTCGTGTCTCAGCCTCGCCGCAGGAACATACAATTATTTCGATGATGATGTGACAGTCATATTTTAACATTATACTTGGCTCGTGTTCTAGATCCCTACCTCCTAAGGTTACCAACCCTCGCGAAAGCCTCATCAAAGGGGGAGTTCCATGGGAGGTAGCTCTGTCAAGAGGTCACAGCGTTACACAAGAGTTGTCTTTCCTGAGCCAGCGCAGCCAAGTGTGTCGTGGTCAGAATAAAACTCTTGCCTTAAACATGAGGCAGGGTCCAGTGATTGCATTTGTAACATGATTCCTGCAGCAGCGGATGAGCTGGACAAATCACAAGGACTGAAGATCCTCCAGTGGAGGCGTGACTGGCGGCTCGTGACTGACTTGACTGGTGAACAGCAAGAAGTTTGCTCGGCATCAAACCTGTACACAGCCATACAACGAGCAAAACAAGTGTATTAGGGACCGTGAAACAGCGGGGCAGCTTTTTCTTTTGCTGGGAGGCAAGGTCTGGGAGTGTCGTTGCCCAATCTGGAGGCTTATTCATCCATGTCGTTGCTCTTCATCCAACCTTAAAATAGTTATCTTCATGTCTCATTGTGTGGGCGAATAGAAATGAACTCAAGCGCACACACACACACACAGCCATAAATATGCAAATTTGTATGCTCTCGTGATTCAAAAAAATCCTTTTTTAAATAAAGTTTATTCATTATTCATATTTCATATGAATAATTACTGGCAGCCGAACGGACTAAAGTGAAAGAGGTAGTAATGCTTTATATGTCAGTCCAGAAGGAAACAGTCCGTGTTTCTTTCTTTATTTATTTATTTAACTCTTTCTTTCCTTTCTCTCACTATTTGATCGTTCTCTCTGTCTCTTTCTTTCACACACACGTATGCAAAACGCATGTTCACGGTTCACGTGGAAGTGTAGTCACGTGGACATGACAAGCTTTCGTGCCAATGACATGGACACACCCAAGTTCTATGGACTAAACTAGATGAACACAGGACTAACAGTGAACATTCTGATCTGCTACAATAGTTTCTGTACAGTCGATCGGAGTTTCTAAATGATGATGCCATTTTTATTTATGGGTGAATACACTCTGGATCCATTCCAGTCTTTTCCAAGGAGGTCCTCGTGTTATTCAACACAATCTGGTAGCTTATATGAAACGATTGGGGTTTTTTTTTTCTTTCTTTTTTTTAAACTGCATTGGGTCGTAAAGCCTGATTTTTCCAGTACATTACGGTTGTCCGTTTACAATTCACGTTGTACTTTCACCACCTCATCTAAACACTGCTCACTCTGTGATCAGTCATCAGACTATCTTTGTCTTTTTAAGTCACCACAAAAAGGTTTTCAGCTGGTGAAGTACATCACACTTCTAGTAATATCTGGTCTCTTGGCGACTTCTTGAAACTTTGAAAGAATCGTGCTTTTTTTTAAGATGCTCATATTCAAAATTGAATTCAATTTTTACAATAAACAATTTTCTAACGGCATCTGCTGTTCATATCGTATGGTTGAGTTGGCTGCTTTGATTTATTTACAATATATTTTAGTAATAATATTTGAGTTATTCACATAGTAAAAATTTTTGAGTTCTTTGAAGTCTGCGTATACATTTACTATTATGCAAAAAGCCATTTGAAATGTTGAGAACAGAATTCGCTGTCGTCCGTCAAGTTTTAGTGCAATCACCGTTGCTTAAATATCAACGAGTCCTAGGAGAAAAGGATTAACTGGCCTTGATCTCAATGTCCTCACTGACTGATTGGAAGGGGGGCCGAGTCCCATCAGACGAGAGCGCAGGAGCCAGTAGTAGTCTGGCAAGTCGAAGGTAGAGTAGGCGAAAGTGTTCCCAAGGATGCCGCCCCCCAGACTCTTGGACAGCACGTTAGCCCCCCACAGAGAGCGGAAACTGTCAGACATCATGGACAACAGAGGAGCTAACTGGTCAAGCGGGCTTACACCTTGGGACGGTTGCAGTTGTTGCTGCTGCTGCGGTTGCTGCGGCTGCTGCGGCTGTTGCTGTTGTTGCGGCTGTTGTTGTTGTTGCTGCTGCTGCTGTTGTTGTTGTTGTTGTTGTTGTTGTTGTTGTTGTTGTTGTTGTTGTTGTTGTTGTTGTTGTTGCCGCTGCTGCTGCATAAACCC
The DNA here is from genome assembly GCF_003073045.1 of Pomacea canaliculata. NCBI lineage: Eukaryota > Metazoa > Mollusca > Gastropoda > Architaenioglossa > Ampullariidae > Pomacea > Pomacea canaliculata. The sequence goes on along the minus strand of NC_037594.1, from coordinate 17,869,192 downwards.
AGTCATCAAGAAAGGCAACCTTTCTTTAAAGTTGTCGTTCCCGGCAAAGGAAGTGAACAGGAATGGGTTTTGCCAGAGCGGCTGAAACTGGTTGACGGGTGCCGCGGGGCGAGGAGGTCTTGTCGGTGCTGGAGCCAGTACAGACTCGTTGAGGAACGGCACAGGTTGAGTCTCGGAAGCTGGAGGCTGAAGGGTGCTGGTCGCGGGAGGCGCTGCTGTTGTTGGCACGATTGCTGATGACGTGTCGGTGGGAGCACCGGGTGTAGTTGTAGAAAGCTCTGAGTAGAAACCTGGGACAGGTGTCTCACTATTCGGCATGACTACAATAATGATACCCGAGTCGCTGTTGGTGAAAGGGTCAAAGGGCGGTGGGTTGATGGGTTTGTAGGTTGTTGGACTGGGGCTTGAAGGTGCGGCAACTGTGAGACAGGTACCTGCAAAGAAAGGCAAAGAAGCAGAGACGATAATTCTATTCAGCGATAAATTAAAAAAAAAACAGTAACGAACTTTATACATAAGCATCACGATGTACCTCTTTATGTATCACTGACCTTCTCTGGCAATACGACACAAAATGATAAACATTGAAATCAGTGTAAAGTCCAGATGTTAGCTGTCGGCTAGACATGAATACTTTTAGGATAACCAAACTTGTAATACTTCCAACAAAACCATATGATAATAGGACAAGCCTGGAATCTTGATTCAGTGTTATTACTCACATATCAAGGAACCCTAATGTTTTTGGCCGTAGCCCTGTAATTCTGAGGATTTCCGGTGATGATTACAGGGGGTCTGTAAAGGTAATCAGTTCTGGTCAGAACAACATACAGCCAATGTTAAACATTACCTTGAAGGGTTAGCATGATGAGAAGCGAAACAGTCGTCGGCAACACCATTGTCTGTAAAAGAAAATAGTCCTCTACATCAGACATTTGACTTCTATGTAGTGGGGTAACTTACCTGTGTGGTTATTTATCATGGATTAGTAATATTAATTATGGAAATTTGTTAACCGTATTTGTTTAAACTTTGATTTAACTTGTAGATTGACGTTTTTATCTTTTAGAAAAAATTCTAAATATTAGGAGCCAGACAGCATTACTTGGCGATAATTTAAAATGCTCAAAAAGACTTATGAGCAGTATCTTGTGACTTTGAATCGACAGTGAGGATAGAAAAAAAGCACAAAAAAAGAAAAGAGAAACCTAATAGGATAACAACACTTGTTTATAAACTAAAAAATTCTTTCTGGTATTAAAATAATACAGCAAATAAGAGAATCGTTTAGAAAAAGGGAAGACGTTATTATTGAAATAGTTTTATTGAGTAGCGAAAGGAACTAAGTTAGATCAGGTTGATTTTAATCACATGCAAAAACATTGTTGAAAATATTCCAGTTAATACGAATTTTAGTTTCATTCTAGTTTCATTCTAGTTTCATTTATTTTACTCGCATCGCAAGTCATTTCAAGGGCATACAACTCCTCTGAAAAAGTTGCTGTATGTCTTACCTCCCCCACAAAGGCCACGTGGTTTCTTGTCAAGACGAAGGCTATTGTTTTTTTAGACCAAGACTGGTGTTTGCTTTATATATGTTCTCTGTATAATGTATCCTTTCTTGTATAATGAATGCTACTCCTTGCGATGAAGGTGTGGTCGAGACTGTTGTGACTCTTGTCAAGTTGTTTCAAGTCCGCACTTTATCATCTACAAAACAGTGTGCCGCTTTCACTTATGTATGTTGTCACACAAAGAGTGCTTACGAGGACAACCTAATCTGTGAACATGAAATCTTTGTCATCTTCTGTCTGTCTAGATGACTGCCATCTCCCACGCTCGTACATGCACACAAAAATATTTGTCTGCGCGAAGAAAATCCACCTAATACTTCCCCCGAAGTATCTTTCATTATGATGGCATCGACACCAAATATTAAAATAATGTAAAAGAAGACTAAATAACAAAGATGATTGCACTTATAATGCTCCTTAATAGCATTCAAATCTTCCTCTTCTGGTGAAAATATGGTTCGTCTTCTCTGGACTTGTCTATTTTAGAAGGAAAGAAAAAAGGAAACAAACAGTCTGGAAACAAATGATCAAAGGATGAGTTCAAAGACGAGAGGAGCGCGCGTGTTAAGAGACTAAGGTCCTTTTCTCAGAGCACGTCCAGTATTGTCTATCCCTCCCCCTTGTTCCAACAAACATCAACGCCAGTGATGAAAGATCTTCAGGATGACATTAGTGTGCATCGCTTTGTTGTGCCTGTCGTCCATTAGTCGAGTTGGAACCTCAACCATCGCTCGTGACAGATGTCAAGTACGTGAGCTGATGACTAATGGACGTCAGACTGTCACGTGTTCCATCGCCACTTGATGCTGCCAGTCCCATCGCACACCTTGATAATAATCGCCGTTGCCAGGATAACTAATTATTTTGTCTTCGTTTTAGTTGTTGTTGTTGTTGTTGTTGTTGTTGTTGTTGTTGTTGTTGTTGTTGTTGTTGTTGTTGTTAATATTTGATTTGTCACTAGTCTATTTCGTGTAAAGAGACCTTCTATCTAGGTTCTCCAAAACGGAGAGTGGGTCATCGTTGAGCGACTTGTAGACTTCACTCTGTGTTTAAACATCTAGAAGTTCTTTTTCTTCTTTTTTTTTTAAATTTGAAAATAGGTCAGTTATAACTTTCAAAACGCACACAAGACAAAATAAAAACCAATGACAGCAGTGATTTATTAATAAATATGTATAAGTACGTGTGAAAATAATAGGAAAAACTATTGACAGTAGTGTTTAGGTTATAAATATTTAGAAACAGTGTGAAAATAATAATAACAAATCGTTGAACAACAATACTGCCATCTTCCTTTCCCAACCGAACCAGAGAGACATTTGAGACGTTATATGTAAAGCAAGTCATTACATGTTCATATAGCAGTCCTTTAACCAGCATATTATAAATATTGATAAAAGTATTTTATGCATTTTGCAATAAATATGTGCATTCAAAAATTGAAATGTTACGCTAACATTTCTGAAAGCGCGCCTGAGACATCAATATTCCGTAAAAGTTTTGTCTGAAGTGTAATCTTTCTTACTCTTCCATTTCTCTCTCAGTCACTTTCTCTGTCTCTCACTCACACACACACAATTTCTCTCTCTCTCTCTCTCTCTCTCTCTCACGCACATACATACATATTCAATTTGGTTCATTCAAGGTTAGATGTTCATAATTTCGGCATGTATACAAGTAAACATACGATAGTGCATCCTTTTGCTACTCATTAATCTCATAATCGTTTTAGCCTGGGTCCATCTTTTAAACATCAGCTCTAAACTACGTGATATTCCCGTCATTTGTCGTGGCCATGTCGTTGCAGACTTTCGTTACTGCTATCTGGTGACAAGTCCACAGTGGCGTAGGAACCAGGGGGGCAGCGGGGGCAGCGGCCCCCCCAAGGAAAATACAGGGGGGGAATATCCTTTTGCCCCTCCAATATTTGAGACGTAATTCCTCACAAAGAGCAAGAACTGAAGAAAGGTAGGGGAACGTAGAGAGGAGACGGTCATCACCGTCACAAAAGCGAGCCTGAGGCAAGTGGAGGCTCTAACACCTCTGACGATCAGATCGGGGACAGTCCGTTGGTATTGTTTGCATGCTAATTGCAGGCTGTGTTGAAGCCTGAGCGAAAAAGCAGCCGGACAGTACATCGGTACATCGAGTGTGGTCTCCCTCCCCCTCCCCATAATGCGACGCCTTTTCTTTGGCGGTTTTCGTTTGACCAACATCAAACATCCCCCATCCACTCGCTGTCACCCTAGAATTATCTGCTATCGCTTACAACATAGGCCGCACTGGTCATGGGAACACAGAAAGCTAGTAACGAATTAGTTGCATACCAATACCCAGTCTTGCAATCAGACAGGAACCCTACACTTTGTGAAAAGCTAGCGAAGCACGAGGACTTCCATCTTACTAGACACCAACGGTTAGTGCGAATTGACGGCTTTGACTTCACCTAAGTAAGGCAAAGACTCTGAGTCCCTATATTGGTAGTTTTCTTAGAGACAGAGAGACTGGTATTATTGCTATCTACGACTCAGGGGGAAGTGCATAAGTAACATTTCTAAAACTACACAAGGGCACTTTTTTATCATCACGATGTGGCTGCTACTCAACATAGTTATCTGTGTTATACTGTTTGGTTGTATATATGTGTCGTGTTTTGGTAGATGGCCGTAGAACGTGTCGCATCGCTGGCTCAGCACCATCGGGTAGCGGAGCGAGGAAGGGGATAGCCCTGCTGCCATTCCACCCTTGTTTCGTCCCTGGCACGATTGTCTGGCCAGTTTATGCCCTTAATTATAGGGTAGCCTTGCGTCCCTTCCTCTTTGGTCTCTTTGATTCCCTTTGGGTGGATGGGGCTTTTTTCCCACGGTGTGCGGACACGAGTTCAGGTATAAGGCTGTGTCTCTTTGTAACGTGGATTATCTCGCGGACGCTGGGCCTGTGGGTAGGGAAAGGTTCTGGAGGTTTTCTTGAAGACTATTGCCAACAGGTATATGTGACTGGGAAGACGGCGGGGCGAGAGACCTGTGCCCGTCTCTGGGAGTAGTCGGGGTTTGCCATGTGCTGTGTGTACTGTCGCTGGAAATGGCGTGGTTGTCTAGAAGAGGGTTCCAGCAACCATTTTCACCGCGTTTATTGTGACATAGAACAAAGCGTGTCACGAGCCGTTGGGTGAGTAGGCTTAATTAATATTTACCTTTGTTTTTCCACCCGATGGCTACCCTGGCAGTATGCGTTGTGAATGCGTTAGCCGGGAGTCATTCTTTAATTTGTTTTTCTTATTTAATGCTGCTTTGCTTTTAACAATAAAGCAGTGTGTTGTGATACTGTGTACGTGCGTGCGTGCAGTACCCCCCCATCTTTTTACGTAATGTGCGAGTGCGAACGCCGTTCACTGTCAGCAGGGAGTTTGCCCCCCCAACGCCGAACATCTTCCTACGCCACTGGTCCATTCTTGTTGTTCTTCATTTCAGCATTTCAGATAGTTCTATCTTTAGTGCTAACCCACATGGAGACTTTGTCACCGTAAAGGTACCTGGCGAGCAGTCGAAGCAAGTAGTTGACGCGGCAGATGGTCATGCCGATGACTTGAATAAACAACGTGAACCCGTACAGGGCCCCACTGATGACGCCGTACAGGTTGAGGCGCGACATGGGGACTCCACGCCCACGTAGAAGTAGGACAGGAGGGCCAGCCACAGGGCGTTGATGACCATTAGGCCCGTAAGGGAGCGGTTTCTCAGTCGCCGCAGTCTCTCGGCCAGTTCGGCCTTCTCCAGACCCGTGTTCACGTCATTGCCAAGAAGTCTCGTTCGCAAGCTTTCCCAGAATTCAAATTCCTTTTTTTCATGCGGACTTCCATCAGACATGGAGCGAGCAATGGAAGACACCATGGTCTGGATGTCAAAGCTGTTGTCTAAAATTAGAGAAAAAATACTAAACTCAAGCGAGGACGCTTGGTTTTTTTTGTTGTTTTTTTTTTTTTTTTTTGTTGTTGTTGTTGTTTTTAACCAAGACCTCAACCAGATGCCTGTTGTTAATATGTGAGTGTGTTTAGAAAGATTTTCTTCCTATCGTCGTTATAATATTAGACAACATATTCTATACATAAAGGATACTGTATGATAAAATTACTATGTAAAATTAAATTATTTATAATAATTATGTTGTCCTTTGAGTCGTAATTACTCATTTACCTTCTCCGGCATTAAGCTGACTTTTGGTTTTAGACTTTCTCAACTTCATTAACTTCTTAAAGCTCGGCATGCATTTCAGCTTGGGAATCTTGGCAGTTTGCTGAAATATTATCAAACATAATAAAGACAAGATGTGAGCAACTTTCATATGACGTTCATATCGCAGGCTACAAACGACTTTCTCCCCCATAATATACCGCTCTTCTTCCTCCGGGAAACTCTGTCGATATTAATGACAAACGTCTTTTCTGGTCGCCCCGCCGAACCAGACACCTTCGTTTATGGGAGTCCATGATGTTCGCACCATGAAGATGATACCAGGAAGGATCCGTAGGGAAAGCCCTTTCGTGGGCAAGCACTTACCGAGTCTCTGGTGCCCCAGCTCTGATCTATGATGTTGGCGACACTGTAGATGGGCAGCAAAAGGTGCATTGCCGGGAAAATGAAGAGGTAGGCCAGACCGTAGGCGATTTGATGGCACTCCCTCGGATGGATGACAGCGGCGTACAGAAGACTGATGGTCAGCATAAGATAATGTAGTGTTGCTGCAGCTGGAACTGATCCGACATGAGCTCTGGCGAAGGCGGGAAAAGCAGAGAAATTTTCAACGGTCATTTTGTATTCCATGTTTTGCAGAGAATAGCGGCAAAAATAGCATACAGCTGACTTAGTAATGTTATAGGATTTTCTCAGCTTCAGAAATAAAATTAGCAACCAATAACAGCGGCTCAAGACAAGGTTTGCGTCCGCACATGTCTGTCAGTGCTACGCTTTAATTAGTAATTATCTTCCCTTCTTTTTCCTCCCAGTTGCTTTAAGATTTAACAGTATTCTTGACTACACATATCGATGTGTGGTTTTTTAATCCGATCTGTGAGGCGATTTAAACTCAAAAGCAACTTACATCATTTTATTTATCTAGGGCTACAAATAATATTGCTTGTAAGAAAAGCTAAAATAAGTCTTTAGTGTGTATATTGCGGAGTTACTTGACGTGAACTGACAGTGACAGCATGCTCTAGTTACATTACTTTTATTAAATATTTAAGATGAGTAAATAATAAAAATTGAATACCCATGATCATGGACGCCACAATTTTGTAGGAGCCCCAGATGGCAATGGAGCAAAAGACTGACCCCAAGACAACTGTCAAGGCCGAAGTCACGACCGTCTGCACGTGACCACTTGCACGTGTGCACAGCAATGCGTATGCGTACACGACCGCGGCCAGGGGGGGAGTGTGTAGATGTAGGGGACATCAAAGACCAGCTCCAAACCAGCTGAAAACAGAGCGCCATCCTCTTTAGATATGGCTTTGGATGCAAGTCTGGTTAAATCAAGTGAGAAATTAACTGCTGTAGCAGCTGTAAGCAAAGGATGATAGGTTATCACTCGCAGTCACGGACTACATCACAGCAGCAGAGACAGTTTGTACGTCCATTAAGTCTGTATCACAGAGTGAAATGCATTGCAAGCTGCTTTTATGAGACTTGTAAAGTGTCCTGCTCCCACAAAAACAGGTCGCTAGGGAGTGATTGAAAGCCATTTTAAAAGATGAGCCTATAGCAGCCTCTTAAAATTGCTTCAGGAGGCCGTCTGGCGGAGCGGCAAAGGGAGAGTATTTCAAGCTGAAGGACCAGTGTAGACAACTCGCTGGACGTTGACATAGTGGAGAGGCGTTGGAGGTGAAAACACGAGTATAGACGTTAATAGATTCATTAAAAAGGCACCTGGTGCAACTGCACCTTGGAATCTCCAACATGCTTATTACAGCACCTTCAGATGTTCAGTTGATGCTGTGAGCAAACCGCACCTGTCGGCCATCTTAATGACGAGGATGAATTTCAAGTTTTACTGCACAGAAGGTGTTTGGTACATCTACAAATAACACCAACATGATACCAAATATTTATAGTCGACCTGCTACCTTTAAGCCCCAAATGTTTGTGTCAGCACAAATGAGAAAATGTTATGTAATCTTCTTGTCAAGTGTAAGAAATGGTTGACGAGTCAATTACTCCACCCTCAACAATGCCCATCGAGGTCAGACGGATCAATCACGATTAAACGGACATGACATCTACTACCTGTAATCATGACGATGGCGGTGCCAGGTGTGATGACGTTGTTGACAAACATGTTCACCAGGTACACGATGTACACCAAGGTGAAGCACTCGTTATTGCGCAGGTAGCTTGAAGAGGTTCTGGACGACAAGGATGGCGTTGGCAATGTCGGACAGGATCCAGCGGCGCCGCTGTTTGAAAAACTCCTGGAAGGTGTCCGGACAGTATGTTGTATTATCGGCAAAGGCCGAGTACCGCAGACGCCAGCCGTTGATCATCATCAAAGTCGCCATCCATCTGTCCTCGCCTGCAGTAATCACCATCAGAAAATAAAGTCAGCTGTTGCAGATGCAGGTAGTTCGCAACATCAACAACTACCGTGGGGTGGGAGAAAAGGAATAAACAAACAGTCACACATAGTTTAAACAAACGTATCCTTTTGAATTCATAAAACAAATAAGCTCACCTGTGTCCTTGACATATACTGTAAAGGGGGTCATGGTAGGTGTGGCGTATTTGTCCATCACTTGTCTGATGGCGCTGGCGCGGTAGAGACTGAAGCAGCCCGGACAGCACATCACGGAGCCGATGACATTCTGTGCGCTTTTGATCATCCAGAAATCTGCCCACAGAAACAGCATCTAGAAGTCTGACTACATTGGCAGCAGCATCATGGGCATTAAATTCTATATTTATCATCAACGGACTCACTTTCTCTCTCTTTATTCTTCTATTTCTCTTCCTCCTTTCTCTTTCTCTCTCAAACACACACACAGTCGTTTCATTCAAGTAGGCACAGGCAAAAGCCTTTGTTGTAATAAAAGCCGACTTTGGCCCAATCGACTTATGTTACATTTCACATTTATACGATAAAAAAACTCAAAAAAATATTCAACATTTACGTGAGATTATTTTGATGGACAAGTAATTTTTTATTGATCAGATAAAATTGCTTTTTTAATTTTGTAATTACGAGCCATAAGAAAATTAACGACTTAAAAACTTACTTTCCGTTGTAGATACACTGAAGAAAAAGCTAGGTTCATAGGAGATAACTCTTTTTACACATGATGAGCACTCTTACTTCCCTTTGTCAGTATAGCGTGTCAGAGCGTGTATAGCCCAGTTCAACATTAGGAAAGCTACTTGAGGAATTAAAAAAAAAAACAGGAACACAAACAACAACAAACACAATGAATTATCTATAATCGTTCAGACAGAAGAGATCTGCTATATCAGGGATGGTTTCTTTATTTAAAATGTTCCTTCAAATCTCAACTGGTGCGGGGTTCTTTGCGATCTGACCTTTGGCATACTCGAAGATCTGATGCCAGACGATGCTGGAACACCTCTTTCCTATTGGGTGTGTCCTGCCGCAACGCGGCTCCAAGTCGACGGTCGCTGTTGCACATGTGCAGGAGCTCGAGAACTGCTTCCGGTTTGAAATCCATGTCTGCATCGGTGGCCAGGATGTAAGTGTGGTCGTCGTCCACTGGTTCTTCTGGGTCGAACTTGAACTCGTACAGCGTGTTGCTCCGGGTCAGACCTCTAAACTGAGAGCTTGAGTCTGAAATTTAATAAGACTGTATTTTATTTTGATGGCGTATGACGTGGCGTATTGCAGTGTTGGTGATTACACATGATATTTTAAAACGTTTCTGTATGCTTACATGACATTGTGACTGTTAGTAAACATGAACCTGTGAAAGCTTATTTGTGCAAAGAATATAAGGAATACTGGCTTTAGGAAATGATGGGACATCACTACTCACCAGAGGACTTTGCTTCTGTGGCTTCGTACTGTGTGTCTTCGTTGGACACGTATCCAATATTTATGACACCTCTTTCTTCGCTTTTCTCTTCATCCTCATTGCCGGATTGACTAGTACTGGTAGAAGGACACTGGTTCGGGTCACTAGTCGCAGTCGGGTTCGTTGTTCTCGTCATCTCAACGTCATGGTAACCAGGGACAAAATCTGACAACACTGGATAGCTTGCTGTTCTGCTTTTATCCGATTGGGAGAAGACACTGCCATTGGAGACTGATTCACAGGGCTTGAAGGAAAAGGACTCGCTGCTGACGATGGATATCTTAGAGTCGTCGCTGACCTCCAGGTGGACGCTGCAGTCTTGGTTTTGGTTCCACATGACCTTCCGGAAACTCATAATGTAATTGAGGTACAGACACTGACTCCATCTTTTCTTTGACTTTACCTTGGCTGGGTCCTTAAAGTGAACGAATAGGGGCATTCCTCCCGGAAAGAAACAGGTAATCTGAAGACCGTAGGGCGTCACCAGGCAACGAGCCTCCTCCGGCCTGAGACCCACGTGGCTGATGAGAAGCCCCACCAGCTGCTGCGCGAAGTCGCCAAGACTGAGGCCGTTGACGCCGTTGTCCATGAAGATGTGCGCCTCCAGGTACACGTGCTGGAGACTTTCACCAGCTGACAGACCTTGCAGGCTCAGCAACAAGCGCTCCATCTCGTAGTCGGCCTCACGGTACATGGTGGTACACACATACACACGGCTCTTTTTTCCTTTCTCTACGTGAACTTCCAGTCCCTCGGGTAGGGCGCCGTCCGCGCAGAAGGACAAAAGTCGCCTCTGGTCCGCGAAGCCGGCACACCAGCCTCCGAAGCCCAGAAGGACGTTCTCGTAAGGCATGAAGAGGTGTCGGGGCCGGCGCACGGCGTCGAGGGTCCTCAGCACGTAGGAAACAGCCCACGTGCATGCTAGCACACCCGCCGCTAGCAGCATCGGAACTAGGTCCCCAAAGTGCGATAACTCATTGACATGGTAGACGTGAGGTGCGAAGAAGCCTACTCCGAGGGCCACGCTGGACACTGAGGACAGCAAGGAGGGCAGGAGGATGCCCACAACTGGCTGGCAGAAGGCCAGGCTCAGATACACGAACCCTTGGCCGAAGAGGCCTGCCACACCCGACAGGAAGAGAGGGAGGACAAGGTCTGAGCTATGAAGCTCCCGGAAATGATGGAAGAACTCGTGGCGGTGGTGATCAGGTCCTGTCCAGGGACACTTCGCAGAACCAGATCCAGCCCCACGAAGAAAAATACGCCGGCTACCTTCACGGCAGCGTAGAAGACCCCCAGGCGTTTGCACCCCAGAGTGACTTGCCCCTCGACGCTGATGGTGCGATACACCACGCCGGGTGACCACACAACAGATAGAAGGAAGGTGGAAGAGGCCAGCACAGCGCCGTGGTACCAGTCAAAGATGCCAGACAGGAGGAGAATGGCAGCTGCGAGGGAGGGTCCCAGCATGCACAGTAGTGCAAGGTAGGGGCGAGCTCGACAACATGGGGAATCTGCTTTGGTCTTGATGAGGTCCGCTAACTCCTCTTTGCCGTCTGGTCCCTGAAAGACGCATCAGAGAAGTATTTAGGTTCGTTTAAAGAGAAAATGAAAGAATGTGGCGAAATAGAAAAATAGAATTTGAAAAAAATCCCTCGAACTGTTGACGTAATGGTCTTCAGTAGAAATTCTGCTTTCCATTGTTTTCTGAGCGAAGCATTCTTTATCGGATAACAATTCTTTAAAATTCACCTCACGATCAGAAACCTGTGATCCGAACTTGCTGTGATTTGTTTTTTAATTTAAATGTGGAAAGCGCACATGGAGAGGCATTGTTTTCTCCAGCTTGCTATTTATGCCTACTGCTTTTTTTACTTTTTTAATGGTTAATGCTTCTCCTTTGATGATGTAAATGTAAGAGTTTACAGGTGTCAACGAATGGGAGAAGTGAACGTACTCTAGCCTTTGACAACCACGGTGAAACAGACGAAAGCGCCATGACGGATGCCAGGGCTGGAATGACCACGAAGACAGGCAGCTGTGATGCCACGTGACTTGTGAACCACGTGACACAGCCGACCTCAAGAAGACTGCTCAGAATGCCCTGCGGAAGAACACAAATAACCGGCTACATGTTATACTGAACACCACACACAGATTCTATAAAAATATGCTATTGTCATTGTTATAATTTTTGGGAAGAATAATATCAGTAACACGTAACTCATCGTTGGAGTTAAGAATTGTTATTAAAAAAGTATTAAAGGTAGTAACATCTCGCAGAGCTTGTCGAGCTTACCATAAGAATGTTAATAACCGGAGGAAGACGAGGGTCGGGACACCTGATGAGGAAAGGCACACTCCACACAGCCTGCAGGAGTCCCAGCGTGTATGGCGTCAGCAGGAGTACGAGGATGGCGGCACTCCTGAGAGAGTACAACAATCATCATCATTCTCCTTCTCTAGTCTACACCAAGGTACATTAACCCCACGGTCTACATTGAGTAGAAGGACGTAGACGCTGAGAAAAACCAAGGGAAGACATGTAAGCAGGAAGATGGAGAGATAAAATAGAGGAAATGCCGAGGGACAACGCTGAATGTATGGCTGGACGGCTTCTTGATCCACTGATTACCTGATCGACAAGTTTGTTCAAAGCTTTTACAGATACAGCAGGGCTTCTGCTAAGGCAAAATTCTTTGGGGTACCAGGGACCCCTTCTTCAGATGTTTAAGGGGTCCCTGTTCTTCGCCCAAATTTGAATGGGACCCCATTGACGAAAATTGAAGGGGTCCTTCCGAACTTTTAATGCGTACTGTACGCAATTTTTTGCGTAAGCAGAAGCCCTGTGATACATGTAGAAAATAAATTTCAGTGTGTATATTATGTAGTTGTTTATGGAAGCTTAGAAAATATCTTTTTGACGCTGCTCGGCCCTAAACAAGTGCTTCGAGTACAGGAATATTTGAATAGATCCAACGACTACAAGTAGATATGGACACGATTCAGTTAAAGCCCTCGTTCATGCTGTAACAAATTTTGAGGTCAGTGTGTAACAATGCCAGGTGTACGACTAGACAAACTTCTGATTGTAAAATTGAAACCCACCCGACAGACACGGACACGTGCCGCGCCCGAGGACTCGCAGGGTCCAGATGTAGGACACTTTCTCCAGGGTCAGGAGAGAGCACATGACGAGGAAGAGCAGGGTCACGAACAAAGCCTGTGACACAATCAACGGGTCACATCATTTCACACTCATTTCGCAAACCCTTGGTTTAATTATTTTAAGAGAGGGTCTGGTCCAGCTAAACAGCATCCTAACGTGTGACCATCCATCTTTAACTTACCCTCCATGTCGCTTTCATTGCCGTGCAGGTAGCTGGCCTCCTCACCCAGGTGGCGCTGTGACCTGTCAGGAGCAAGAAGTCCTCGTCAATGAACGTTAATATTCAAAACATTTCACTTCAAGTGTAAACATTTTTATGATTTTTTTTTTTGTTATTTTCTAGAATCATGCAGGAAAAGAGGTTCAAATGAAGCTCTACAAAGCGTTTAGATGCTAAGGAAGTGTTTTGTGTAGGAAACAATTGGTTATGCGCTGGTGTGTAAAGCTGACTGTTGTGAGGTTGTACATGAGTTCGGCTGTCTGCATGTTTGTGTGAATCTCTCTCTCTCTCACACACACACACAGAGCTCACCTCTTTGGGCACTGGAGGTACACTGCACTATGTGGCCTCATCTCGAGCATTTTTATCATACAGTAAAAATATTATACAGATATAACTTTGAAAAACCGGCGTATATATTCACTCAATATTTATAAAGTTTGTTTGTGCAAATATTTGCATCTTTATTTTGGAGGCATTTATTCATTATCAAACAGAGATTAACATTCTTGAGTCACCGCCTAGCTCCACTTATCATTTTAGCATCCTATTCAGCAAATCCATCGAATCTCTTGTAACCTCATCCTCTTTAAAACTCTTTCCTTCTGCTCAACAGAGCTCCGAATCAATATTAGGAAAATTTGCCATAGGGATATTAACACTGTAGGCGTCACGACATCGGAAGTAGAAAAATGGTAAACAACATCTGATTGGAGTCTCATCCCAGAAGGCATTTAGTAGAAAAAAAGACATTTTGTCAAGATTTGTCATCAGATGTCAGTGACAGTTTAAAAACGCATGGTTATGACATTATAAAAAAATTTAGTGTCCAAAATCAAGATAATTTTAGCGCGTTTCTATATGTATACTTTATGTCATCAATAAAATTCTAGTCATTGTGTCTGGGGGTATAAATAAAAAATTCAGAATTTTAACTGGAATAAAGCGTATAAGCCCCTTGTATTTGATGGCTGGGAAATACAATTCAAGGCTGACATTGCCATCAAGCAAAGCAAATAAAAGGTGGTTACAAACAGTCGCTGGTTGTGGACAGCCTGATTAAAAGTACGTACTGGTCTCTTGGATTAGTCAGAAAATCCACTGGTGGCGCAGCCCTCCGAAAATTCAAATTCCTCCGCACACAAGGATCGCTGTCGACGAAGTATTTCGGATTTTCACTCTTGTGTTTGAATAAGCATCCCCAATATGTAAGCTATATCCTCCAGGGCGGTATCACCAGAGAGGTGAGTGCCAGCCAGCAGGTACGCCAAACACACTCTGGCTTACCTACACCACTCCCCTACCTGTCACCTGTTGCTTGCAGAATCTCTCTCAAAGCCGACATGATTGGCTTTCATTAGGTATATATACCAGGCCTAATACACAGACATGCCGGTCAAATCTCCAGCATACGGGGACTCTACCCTTTGGGCTGAGATCAAAAACTGGGAAATGTAGCCACATCCTGGCCAGTCTTTTGCGACTTTGTCGCAGGTTTCGTGTCCCAGGCCGCTTTTCTGACGAGACGCTGACGTCCCGGTTGCCCTGCGAAGCATGTCTCGCTGCCCTCGGTGGAGACTTTCTCCGCGGCCAAGACCTTCTTTGAAGACGCGCTCGACGTGACTTTCAGCCAGGGGAGAGGACTGGGCAGCTGTTTCCGGTGTCGCGTTGTCTGCTTGTTGGGGTCTCGGCGTGCAGGCGGAAGTGGGATAAGCGTGTGAAATCTCCTTGTCTGGCTTCCGGTTGCGGGGAGATCGTATTTTCCGCATACATGTCTCGTAGGTAGCATTAGGTTTTGTAAGTCTGTGGCTCAAGCAGGGGCTTACGCTTACTGCAGTCTGCGGTCACATGGAAAGACAGAGTTGTCTCGCCCTCACAGATGTAAAATGACTTTGGATCCTTGTGTCTATAAGGAAAATAGTTATTGTAAACTTGACAAAGTTGGTTGGTTATCTGAGTTTTACGCTGTACCAGCAACAAAGGCTATATTACGGCAACTTAACAAAGGTTTTACGACGATATTATTATTATTATTATTATTATTATTATTATTATTATTATTATTATTATTATTATTATTATTAGCTGATGTGATTTCAAACTGTAAGTGAAAAATGAGTGAGCGTTCCAAAGCTTAAACCCCAATGACGAGAGGAACTGGTAGATGTTGATAGAAATGAGATGAGGACTTCTCTTTCTTATTTTCGTTCTTCGCGCACACACGTAGAATGCATACCCATATACTTTATATTTTTTATATTTTTAACTGTATTAACCACATATGTGTACCTCTAAATACAAAAATCTAAAAAAAAAAATTAATTTGTTTTGAAAAAAAAAGTTCTGGTGTATTCCATTTCTACATTAGCTGGCTGACAATGTTAATAGTACTAGAGGGTTATGTGCCACAGAATAAGACCTTTACAAGGTTTTTTTTTTCATGAAATGTAAGTTTATGTGCGTCGACAGATATTTTGTATGTATTCCTTTTGTTATGTCCATGCACACCACCCCATACACCTAACTGTACGTTTCTCAGCTGCCGTCTGTGTAGTTTACAACACAAAGAAAAGTCTCGAGCTTCATGCCGTAGCTTCTGTTCGTAGACCAGGGAGTGCCGGTAGTGCAGGTAGCGCTGGTAGTGTTGGTGACGTCACCCAGGTCGTCACTCGCACCTGTCCACGAAGCCCAGGTGACACGACCTTGTTCTTCCTGATAGCAACTTCGCATGTAAGAAGGAAGTCAGAGATTTTTGGGTGTTGACTGCACAAGATGTTTATTTGTTCTTCTCGCACACTACAATAATTGCGTCCTTCTCTACGATGTTGTCTGCTCATTCACAACATCCGGGGAACTGTACGTGTTGTTTTCCTTGCCTTTGACGGCCTCACAGTTGGCGCATGAAGACACATCGTTTGATCAGAGCATTCTGCTTCTCTAACATCAGAGTTTTGTGTGTTGGAACTGCCAGTTAGTATGGACACTTGAAACACTCCCATTGACGTGAAAGTATTATTCATTCCTGTCATCCAGATCGCTCTATCGCTCGTCTTCTTTCTCTTAACACACACACACACACATCAGATTGAAGACAGGGGGTTGTTACGATATGAAATACAATACACAGGTCAATTTAATTTTGTATACTTTATTTCTGAAAACCCTTCACTAAGTTATATTAGCAATATCAACATTGTCATGCAGTTTTATGTAAATTTAATAAAATAGCAACACCTCTCATAATCTTGCATACATCACACCCATACATTCAGATCCCAGTGGATCCCAGACATCTTTGTATTTCTTTATATTAAACTACTTAAATTAAATAGCTTAGTTTACGACTTCATTAAAACGTTTAGTAGGGTCATAGGTCATTGAAATATTATTATATTTTCTGTAATGCCTTGATGCTGACAGCTGTTCACTATTACTGTCCTCTCTGCTGTCCTTTGTCACTAATTTACTCTTTCTGTTTCTGTGTTATGGACAGTACACGGTATCACAATGACACTCAGTAGTATACAGTATACCCGTTGTTTTGATAACCATAATCTATCCCGAGTTTTGCAAGTGATACATATTCTAGTGAAAGCATAGACAGCATTTTCTAGAGACAATACACTCAGTAAAATAGAAAACCTAATAATTGCTTACGAATACTGCTAGAACTTACTTGGCAACTGCAATACTTGAAGACTTAGAATGGTTTTTAAAATGTTGCATCTAACAGCTAGGAACAAAGGTCACTTAGCTTACTTTAAAATTATTTAATTTCTTAGTATATTTCTACAGAAAGCTTGTAAACAACCTTAACACGCAAAACTAATGCAAAAATATTTTAGCCAATCATATTTATCACAAAATGTAATATAAACCATACTTTTACAAGTCTTGCTTCTCCTTGCTCTAATAAATAAAAACATCAGGACCTTCTAGTTTCATTCACAGGCACAGCTACTTTCCCAGCAAGAGATCTCATCCACATATGCACAAAAATTCTACTAATGAAGCGAATTCAAATGTTTAAGCGATTGTAATAGAAAAGTTGGTACCAAAGCTTTTCTTCTGAAATACCAATACACAAAACCGTTTTACACCCAACGATTCACCCTCGTGTTCATAGCATACCTGAGGCGCACAGTCATAAATAAATAGCTGGTAGCTTGGATGCAACAGATAGCAATGCCACACACCCACAGTCACAACAACTCTTGAAGCCAGCCAAGGTTGCACTTGCATGCACTGATAAACAGTCTATTTGTATAAAGAATTATATTTTAGTCCTCTAAAAGGCAATCATTCACTCAGACGGCTATCATATACATGCATAATACATTTATAAGGTCGACAAGAAAGGGACGGGGTGGGAAAAACCAATCACAAGAATTCACAGTCTTAGGATCAGTATTTTCAACTAGTGGTGCATTGTTTATGCAGGTAATAGAAAATAAGTTTAATAGTTTTTTTTTTTAAATTGAGTTAATTATTTTTAAATTTGTAGCACAAAGAGAGCAAGAAAACAAAATTTATGTTGAGACCCCAAAATCCTGAAACATTCCTTAATTGGCTCGTCCACGTCTTTGACCTTTCAACTCAAAAAGGATACAACTATCGCGGAAAAAGAAACAATGCGAGAAAAAATAACTTGGCAGAGCAAGCCACAGACGCAAAATATCAAATGTATAATTATAAGTCTAGTGTGATAACTTAAGTGACAAACTTAAGACCACCAGTCGTTATCTTTCTGGGAGGGGAAGAAGCACCGGTTGTGATATTCGTGACCCTTCTTGGAAATTTGTTTCTAGGGTACACTTTTGTAAAATGAACTTAAAGAATCTCCATCAATAAATAAGGAATGTGAGTACAAAATTCAGTCGGAAAATACATTCATATATAAGTGGGCCTGAAAGTATACTCGCTATCTTCGACACGTTTTAATTCAATTGCCAGTCTAGAGTCATAATTCACTTATAGTTCGTAGCATGATATAAATAATGTATACCTGTTAATTTACTTTCAAAAATAAAAGAAAATGTTGATTCTTTCCCCGTTTCACTTTCTTCGCCTCTTTCTGATTTGTACGATATTTCGTAAGAACTAGGTGTTCTTGTATAAATTAGTATTAATTAATTACTACTTACACTTACTAAATTTCTGACGACCGATTTAATCGGTACTATGCATTGACAGATTAGTCAAAACGATTCTGGAAAGAAAACTACTTCGGTTTACAAGCAATCCCCTGTGGGCGCTGTCTTCCTGCTGGTTTGTGGAAGAGTTAGGATGAATAGCAGAGCCTTGAGCTCTGATGATACAATCAGTGGCCTGGTCTTTGAAATATAACTTCCGTCAAAGATGTTTTCAGATGTGGTCATCTCTCGTCTGCGCTGCGAACATAGTATGGTTTTTCCGTGCCGTAAATCTTTTTGCCCAGACGATGAACGCCATCTTGGACACGGTAGACAGTCATGCCTACGATTTGGATGAAGAAGGAGAAGGCGTAGAGAACCCCGTTGAGGATTCCGTAGGCGCTGATCTGCGAGCCTGACTTGAAGGACCACAAATAAAAAAACGACAGACCTATGACCCACAGCAGGTTCAGGACCATCACAGCGACAACCACGCGGAATCGAAGGTTGCGAAGCCCCTTGGCGAGGTCCTCCATGCTGAGACCGAGGTTCACGTTCTTTCCAATCAACTGGACAACGAGTCGAGTCCAGAAGCTTTCCTCCTCCGGGCTCAGAGACTTGATTTCCTGCGAAACGGCGGCGGGGTCTTCAGATAGGTTTTCTGTGCAGACATGGAAATATTTTCATCAAAAAAGATATCGTGCAGGATTAAATTCCTGTGTCTGAACTAATAAGTGTCCACCTGTACACATTTTAAGCTACTGAAGAATCACACGTGATAACGCCATGCTTGACAGAAATGTCACAATCATAGTACCGAATAATAATTATTTTATATTTTTAAATAAAGGATGTATCTTGTCTTTTAATCAGCATTATCTGTACATTTGCAAACCTGTCGAACTGTGTAAACTACTCAGCAGCTCGGTAAAGCAAAATTGGTTTCAACATTGGAGTATCAAGGCAAACACTGCAGTTCGACCGTCAGTGAAATGACTGGGATTTTCCGAAAGAAATTCTCTGTCATGATGAATTCTTCTTCAGATTCATCCTGGTCTAGAAGCTGTGTTAAAAGGCAACAAGCCCCTGGCGTGTGCCTGTGATCTTTGCCGCCTGCTAGTAATTGCTCTCGCAGGTAGACACAGAGTTAAGATGCTGTCTGAACACATCGCTCTACGTGGGACCATGAGGCCACTTCCTCTTAAACATCTTCAATAATCACTGTATTTCTATCTCTCTTTCTGCCTGACTTAGAACAGCCTTTAGTCTAAAGGTGCATCTGTGTGCCATTCTGAAGAAAAGACTATCTTCACTCTAACTGACGATGCCAATGGCAGACAACCTCACTCACTTTCCTGTTGACAATGAGGTTCGTGCAACCTTCACTGTTGTCATGCTCCTTGAATATCAAACTGTGTTACTCAGCTTACCTTCGTCATGAATGCTTAGTTTGAAACAGTCTTCTGTTAAGAGGCTGTCTTAATACAGCAGACAACATTAATTTAATTAAATTATTCTTTGTGAGCAAACAGTCTTACATACCACAGCTTCCTGGATCTTTGGCTTTTTTCTGTTTTTTCCTCCTTATCCGTGGGAAACAAATAAGCTTTGGCACCTTAGGCTTTTGCTGTGGATACAAGAAGAAAAGCACACTGACTTAAAGATACATGTTTTACTAAAAATGTGAATCAAAACAAAAACAAGAAACAATCAATCTGTCTTTTTCAGTATACTAGCCGGCTTGATACACGTGTGAAACGACCACCTGTGTGATTGGCACCTGACTACTTAGGGAAAGTAAGACAAAAAGAAGAGAGGATGGTCATTATCTCTTCCAACAACTACGACAGTAAGGTCACTGGGCTACATTTACCTTGTTTTACCTTTTACACTTTCCTTAATATTATTTTGTAGTAATTGTTAAACACAGTACGACTTGTACTTAGGAACCCAGTTGGACTCACACCACACAGTTTGACTCACATTGTCCCTCGTGCCCCACGACTGGTCCACAATGTTACAGAGGGCATACAGGGGTAGCAACATGTACATTGCCGGGAAGTAAAACAAGTAGACTATTCCGTAGACCAGGATGTAACACTCTTTAGGGTGCATGAGCGCCGCGTAGATGAGAGAGCCGGTCAGCGCCAGCAGCAAGTAGTGCTCCATCAACGACAGTCCGCCCAGCTGGATGGCTGTACACATAGACAGGGGGAGGACTTGTCAGTAAGAGATAGGGCTTCTCCTCCTTCTGGAGGATTTGTGTCATAGTGGTTTTGCCAAAGTATGAACAAACTAAAGTATTGAAATAATGGGCAAATTCCTGTGGGACTTTATGGAATGATGGATTCAAATCAGGTGGACTACATGGAGAGACTTTAAGCCATGTTTTCCCCCATTTTAAACTTAAATTTTTCACTCATTTACAATTTTTCCTTGGGATGAAACGTGTAGCAATGACTGTAACGTGTTTCTGACGTGATTGTAACGTCCTATGCGCCCTCTGTAGGAACTCACACTTGATCATGTCGATCAAGACGTAGGCGCCGGCGCCAATGACCACGGCCGCCATGCTGATACCCAACACGATGATGGAGAACTTCGTGACCCGCACTTGTACCTCAGGAGACAGAAGGCAGCAGGTCAGGCCGTACAGAACGAAAATCATGGCCATGACCGGGGTGGTCACGTGGTAAGGTGCACCAGTCAGCAGCTCCACCCCAACCTGTTACGCATTATCATCATTATCAGCAGTAGAAGAAGAGAATCAGTAGCACTACGCACAAACGAATTACTGAATAAATAGAGTTCACTAAGTGTATTTTCTGAGTAAAATTTTAAAAAAGGCAATCCAAAATTCTTTCTACGATGACAGTAATGCACAAATTTTCTATAATTTTTAAAGTAACCAGATGATATGTACGGACACTGGCCAGACTATAATAAAGTTAACTACGATCCAAGAATGCAACTAACTTTCATTGGTTAGGTCCCGCCATGTGACCTGCCCCCCCCACACACACACACACAATCAAAGAGCGATGATCGGAAGAATACCGCACCGTGAGCATGACGACCGTGGTGCCAGGTGAGAAGATGACGATGATGAACAGCTGGACCAGGTACAAGGCGTACATGAAGGAGAAGCAGCCGTTGCTGCGCATGAGCCGTGGCAAGTTCCGGAAGACGAGGAAGGAGTTGGCGAAGTCGGAGAGGATCCAGCGGCGCCTTTGTTTGATGAACTCGCTGATGGAGTCCGGGCAGTACGTGCTGTTAACGGCGTACGTTGAATAGCGCAGCTTCCATCCCTTCATCATCATCAAAGTGCACATCCACCTGTCCTCGCCTGTTGTTACAGGTGCGGAAACAGTCTCCAGTTACTGACGTTCTTTATTTGATTCTCAATCCACCTCTTCACATCCAACCTCCACGACTTCTTGATAATTCTAAAGTTTTTAACGAATTTTACTAAAAGAGACAGGTGTTCCTTTCACGCAAAGCAAGCAAGCACCAAACTAAGGGTGGCGCTTGGCGATGATGGTTCTTTGTATGTTTGCAAACCCGACCTTTCTCTAATTTGAAAGCTAATTTGAAAGTAATTTGTGGCCATCCGAACAATGTTGGGCGGAATCTTGTAACCGTGTGCACGGGCTTTCGTTATTCATCAACAGTTTGGGAAGAGCTGATTCACTGGTGATCAATAGAGAAAGGAGATGGCTGAGGGCCAAATGTGGGACAGGCAAAAGGACTTTTCGTCATTCAGTAGCTCAACAACATCTGAATAGTTATTATTTAGTACCCTAACAATGCCTGTTTCCACATAATATTAAAGTAGCCTGAAAATACTTGTTCCCTTTTAATCATGTATTAATTTATTTATTTCATCCAGAAGTACCAGTCGTAGAAGAGATCTGACACCAGCGGGACCAGTCTCCGCCCTCGTGAGGACTCCAATGAAAAACCAGTCCATTCCTTTCATAACCTTACAGTAATTATCTCTAATTATTTAGTTGCCTCGTTGTATTCTTTTAATCATCAGGTGTATGACAATACCTGTATCTTTAGTGAAGACATCTCCAGCTCGAGTAGTGGGCTCTGAGTATTTGCCGACCACGTCGTTGATGGCGCTGGCGCGGTAGAGGCTGAAGCAGCCCGGACAGCACATCACGGAACCGATCACATTCTGGGCGCTCTTGATCATCCAGAAATCTGCCCACAGAAACAGCATCCAGAAATAAATTCATAGAACCTTTTTATCTTCAAGCTAAATTATCCATAAATATACCTGCGGTAAAAGTATCCAAAAAGCTGTGGCTGCTCACCTTTGGCGTATTCGAAAATCTGATACCAGACGATGGGGTTGATCTTCTTGCCCATGGGGTAAGTCCTGCCACACGCGGCGCCCAGCCTCAAGTCTTCGTTGCAGGCATTGACCAGATCCAGCACGGCAGTGTCCGAAAACAACATGTCCGCATCGGTGGCCAGTATGTAGGTCTGTTTGTCTAAGCTTTCTGTCCTTGCTCGGGGCAAAGGACCTGTGACAAAAATTAGCTTTATTGTGAAAGTTATTGCAAGTGTTGTTTTCTGCAAGTTGATTTGGTAGTTAGATAAACAGTCGCTACAGCAAGTATTTTGTTTGCTTATTACACTTTCCTATTTTGTAAAAGTTATATTAAAATAACACTTAATATCGCTTCTGCCAGACGCTTAACATCCTTTCATAAAATTAAGTTAGTCCCCCATCAAAGTAGACCAACGCCAGCAAAAATTGCACTGTTAAAGAAATCACTCGCTTTTAACATTAACAAGGCGATATCCCTCAAAATTTAGGAAAATTTTGCTTACAGACGGTGCCTCGACATTTCCAGACGCATCTGCGCTGTTGGCTTGGTGGGGTCCACTGTCAGGCAGGGTGTAGACGGGTTCTGGAAAAATCTCCACCACTTCACGCGGCGGTAGAGAGAGGTCTGCCGATGTGGACTCTCCTTCTGACTCGTGCATTGGAGACGCTCCCAGAAACTTGCTCACGAACTGCGGCAACCACTTAGGGGGAGCTTCTTCGTCCTCGTCAGGGACGTAGGCCGGGTTGATCTTGCCCTGGTGAAGATTCCCTGACAGGAGGCTGCTGTAACTGCTGTCCCGGTTCAAAGCGGGGTCAGAGGCCATGGTGTTCTGGCTGTCGTCCGGCACCTTCGACGTCTCCTTCTGGCTGGAGGAGTCCGAAATATCGTCAGCGATGTCGATGCCTTGGTCGGAACTTTGCTCCGACTCGCACCGCTCTTCTGTGATCGAGTTCCTTACCGAGTCACGGTTGCCGTCTTCCGAGGCCTTCTCCTCCACCTTCAAGCCGTTGAGTAGAGAGCGAATCTGGAGCAGAATCTCGCTGTTCTTATTATCTGCTCCTTCGGTGGCACTGTTTTTTTGAACAACTCTCATTTCGTCGATTGCTTTTCTGGGCATGTTCGTAACACTTTCCCTGCAAGTAGCTTTTATCCTATGGTCCAGGATGTACTTCATGTACATCACTTGGCTCCACCTTTTCTTGGCCTTCACCAGAGAGGAGTCCTTCAGATGGAAGAACAGGGGCATGCCCCCAGGGAGGATGCAGACGATCTGTATTCCCGAGGGTGTCTTGTTAATGGCACTCTCTGTTCTCGTCAGCGAGAAGCACTTCTCCACCAGCGACATTAGCTGCAGCGCGAACTCGTTCAGAGTCATCCCGTTGGCGCCGTTGTCGAGGAAGATGTGGGACTCGAGATACACTCCGGCAGCTCGCAACTTTTTTGAAATGGAAACTCGTGACAGGCTCCTCAAGAGCTGTTCCATTTCGTAGTCTGCCTCCCGGTACATTGTCGTGCACAGGAAAACGCGGCTTTGCTTCTCTCCTACCTTCATATATTCGCCGAACGCGATTGAGAACGGGTTGTAGTTGAGGAAGAGGTTCTGGTCAAAGCAGACACTGTTGTAGTTGATGGCCAGGAAGCTCTCGATCTCCGGTCTGAACAAAACGTGTGCGGGGTGGAAGTAGCTCTGTCTCAGGGTCGCGAAAGGGATGAGCCAAAGAACAGCCGAAGCTGCAAGAAAAGCAATTTCGGTAGATCGCAGTTGGCACGCCTCGAGGCCGACATCAAGAGGCAAGGCTCCAGTGCAGGTGACTATTAATAAAATTGTAGCAACCAGCGTGGATAGGACGGTTGGCAGCACCAATGAGGAGCGAGTGGCCGTGTAGTACGTTCCCAGTCGGGTGTGCGCGCACGCCAAGATGTTGCTAAGCGAGTGGGCGATGAGAGGGTACACCAGGATTTCACGCTGGTGAAGCACGAGGAAACCTTGCCACAGTGACTCTGGGGCCTGGCTCAACCGCCTGTCCGTGGCTCCTATAGCAGACGTCAGTATAGAGAAGCCGACCAGACACACCACCTTGACAACACACAGCAGCAACGTCACGTTGTGCCGCTGCGCGATGGAGGACCTGTCGGGAGACAGGATGTGGCGGCGGACGGGCTTGCACCAAACCACGGAGAGAGCCAGGAGGCTGGCTACCAGAGCCACAGCCTCGGTGATGTCCACGAGGTTCAGCACGACCAGCATGGCTGGCCAGAACGACGAGGCCGACCATGCCGAGGAAACACAGAACGCTCCCGAAGGCGCGACACGCTAGGCTGCAGCTGCTGGATGAGACCGCTTCTAGGACACCAAGAGGTTTCTGGGGAGGAGACCAACACGCGACAGTCTGAACACTGGACGGTGAACAAGTTAGGATGTAACACATCCATCAAGCATTACAGATTTCAATTTAAGGTCACTGCACTTTAAGTTCAAACAAGTATTTCAATCTTTCAACCAACCTCTGACCTTCCATCATTCTTCTAAACCTTCGTTACTACCTATTCTACTTCCTGTCCTTGTTCAAATGTTTCTAATTTATTTCTTAGCTTTCTGTAATTTAAACAAGTTTAATTGTATTTTATTATCTCCCCACCTATTTGTGCTCAATCACACTTTCTTTAATAACTCATTTTGCTGTCTGCTACATTTATGATGAACAGTATATCGCTTCTAAAGTTCACTGAATCTTCAATGTTGTTGTACTCACTCTGCTCGGCCTCCACTGGTCCAGCAAAGACTGCAGCAGCAGCACTGCATTCATGAGGGGGAGGACGATGTACACTGGCAACGCTGCGGCAACCTCCGTGGTAAAGAATGTCATCGCGGCTGACTCCAGTATGGCAATAAGGATGTCCTGAAAACATCATCAGATCCAATGCATTGCGATTGATCACAACG
The DNA here is from genome assembly GCF_003073045.1 of Pomacea canaliculata. Classification (NCBI taxonomy): domain Eukaryota; kingdom Metazoa; phylum Mollusca; class Gastropoda; order Architaenioglossa; family Ampullariidae; genus Pomacea; species Pomacea canaliculata. The sequence continues at coordinate 17,843,739 of NC_037594.1, read as the reverse complement.
CGGACAATATCTCTTTAAACATTTTTTATTTAAAAAGTCTAGTTTGTTGCTAGTGCTTCACAATAATAATAATCGTGTTTTTTATTTAGACATTGCTTTTAAACTTGTTTTCCACATTCTTCTGTCGTGTTTTTTCGTTCAAGAGTTCCAGTGTGTAAACAGTTCAACACATCAAATCAACAAATGCAAATCAACATATCGATATGGATGCACTTACCAGCACGACCAGGCGAAAGGGCGGCCACTGTACAAAAGAGCCTGATACTAACAGAGTAGAGCCCCATAATGTCCGCGCTATCGAGACTACTTCCGGTATCACCATCACCAGACACAAGGTCGCGTACCTAAAACAGAATCAAAAGTTTGTTCACAAAGTATTTCTACGGCTTGTTGTTTGTGAGTATTAGAAACGTAAACAAACCTGACTGACCTTTAATTTTACCTGTTGTTATGTATGTTATGTATCTACAAAATGTTTTAATCAGTTCTTCGGATAAAACAGACATCTGAACAGAACACAATTGGGGCGCAAGGCCCAATAAAAATCAAGACTAGAGTATGTAATAGTAAAATTGATGTGAACTGTCTCAAAGATGTAGAACCATGTGGAAACCTTTGTTTACATTGTGTGTGTTTCTTCAAATGCGTCTTCGTTGTATGGAGAAAGAAATTGGGGAAATCTTGCAAGGAGCAGCAGCAGCACTAGTTGACTGTCTGCAGGCAATGTGTACAAGACTTTTCAAAAAATCATCTTTTATTTCTTACTTTTTTAAATCACTTTAGACAGGTAGGGACTGTGAAACTGAGCAGCACTCAGCCCATGCGATGACCGAGAGAGTGTGAAGAGCAGAAAAGGAAACCAAAAGGTGACTTGTTATTTTCTCAGCCGAGCTCACATGAACCTTGCCGCCTCCAGATGTCAGGCTTCACTTTCACACTGACCTTTTGACCCAAGGAGGTGCTCTCAACCTGACTTTGAGGTTAACATACGTTCATTACATAAGAGCTGCTTGCTGAATACTTTAGTCCGTGTGTTCCTTGCTTACAGATTTGTCATCATGAGAGTTTTTCTTTTTTCTTTTTGATTACCACTAGTGTTTAATTTCTTTCAAGCTGGTTTTTTTATCTCTTCCATTTTTTAATTACAAATTTAGAGCTTGGTAGCGTTAAATATAAATAAATCTTTACACATTTGGCAGATATGAGAGCAACATATGGAGAGGCTATAGAATTTTATTTTTAAGATTCAAATTATACTTAAACTTTACTTCAAAATTTGAACATTTAATGATCCACAAATTGTCCTACAGCATCTTACTCTCAAATACTGACAAACAAAAAAAACTGTGAAGGAAGCAGCTGACTAAGCCAGGAAGTTTGAATGAACGGGCAAAGTCTTCAAATAACATGACCCTTGAGGGATGGTTTCAGGGAGCTTTCTGTGTCTTCTGTCTGAGGCGAAACTTTATTCAAAACCCTAAAGAAGGCCCGAAGTGCTTTTTTAACAATTTTCAGTAACACAGTGGACCCTGCTGTCCCTTGGTGGCGGCTGGACGTCTCCGTCCAAAGGTGCGATGGGAGCGAACCACGGCTGCTGTAAAGACACTCATTATCAAGGAAGCCATCTTTACACCTTGCAGACTGTTTGTTTGGTCGGCAAATACCAGCATCCTCCCTTTGCCGAACTAGCGACCCCTGGCGTCTGTGACGAGAACGTGCTATGTGCCCTGCAGCGAGTGGCACACCTTCCACACGGTCTGCTCCTACAGCCTCGTTTTCGTCGGCTCTTCAACTCTAGCACCGCGTGTGCACATGCGATTAGTCTCTTTTACTACAAACCATTGGTTCTCTCGCTATGATGGGACAAGAAAGATGAAATATGACTGACCCTAGAGAACCCATTATGAACAAAATATACGAGGTGACCCCAAATGACTGGGCCAGAGAGAACAGTAATGTTACTGACACACAAGACACAAGGTCTACAAACACTTTCAAAATGTCATAATGATGTTTAAAAAAATATATATGAAGCATCTGAAGTGTATAAATATAAAACAACAAATAAATAAGTATAGAGGGAAAGTAAGCAACGCAAAAACCGTCAATAAATCCTCCTTGTTGAGTGCTGTGCTGTCGAGAATAGACAAAGATGAGCTACTTCTGTCAAGTCCACTGAATTGCGTCCGTTTTCTCGGTGAAATGTATATATATATATATGCAGTTTTGCCATACAACATATTTACAGACGATTCTGTTGATTTTTCTGTGACTGATTTTGATACCCGCCTTCTGCATCTGATTCCCATGCGCACGCACTCACACAAACATTTATATCCACACGCATCCCCCCAAAAAACCTGGCATCTTCAAATGAGCCATTATTCCAAAGGAAGACCTTTGAAGTCTTGTGTTTCAATGTAAGTAAAGCTGATAAGAAAGCATCAACAGGTCCATTAGGTCGCAAGTGTAACGCAGTCCGTTAGCAGACTGCAGCACCTGGGTCAATGTTTGATGTACATTAAAGACATCCCGAGAAGTACCTTCTTTTGTCGAGTGACTTCCAAAGGCCGAGGTGCTGACGCAGCGACCTGTCTGCACACACTCGCGAGTAGTCACGTGCTGAACGTTACCTGTCCTCAAGGTATTGCACTGTACTTACCATTGGTTTGTAGGTGGATGGCTTGCAGGCCCACAGAAAAAGCAAGCTCGTCTTTGACACTGTCATGACAATGGTTCCGGATATTGCCAGCACGCAGGCTGCCACCATCTGCAAAAGGCACGAGATGATTTTAGTATTTTTTTGAAACGAATGAAGCAATAAGTAATATATTCCATTTAGTAAACAGTTGATAAAACATAAAATAGTTTTTTATTCACTAATTTGTAGAAGTCTATCGAGTATAATAACTTCATTTGCATATCGTGAGTTTGTTGTGTGTGCGTGCTTGCTTGCAATAGAGGAGTTGTTACAAAGACTTTATCGATGACGTGTGAGACCTGTCAATAAACTTCTATCCACATTCTCCTCCACCGATCGACAAAAAGTTTCTTAGAAACTCGGGGTATGTTTGCTATTTGTGGACATCGTGCCCAGCCACTAACAATTCATCTGTTTCCTTTTTTAAGATGCTGTCATTTCTGACGAGCACGGTTCGTCTTGCACTGCACTCGCTGACCTGCCCAGCGTGCACCGCGGCGCGAGTGTGTGTATGGTTAGTGCCAGTACCTCACGATCACCTAAAGGCAGGTGGGGAATTGAGGTACCTGTCTCCTAGCCGCAGCAGGTGAGCTCTGCAAATGTCACCCTCCGAGCAAGTCTAGCGGACAGGTCCGTACGTTCGCCTCGTGAGGGCAAAGGTCAAGTTTGTACTACAGCTGCGCAACATTCTCCATCTTCTGGAACTGCGGTTGGTGTTGTTGCCTTCGACTTTTGATTACATACTCAGAATCTTTTTTCATACCATTTCGCGAAATATATATGATATATATATATATTCTGAGAGTGTTCTTTGGAACAGCCTCCCTCAGAACTCCAAAAGAACGGACTCCAGTCTGTACAGGTTCAAAGTGCAACTCCTACAACACCTTTTCCAAATTTTTTTGATTACATATCATAATTTCTATGTTTTATTGCCTTTTTTGAATTAATGTAATGTTTTTATATCTGCCGCTTAGTCCGAGGGCTAGATGTAAAAAAAGAATAACTTTAAGTTATTCTGTTACAATCGTAAATAAAGATTTGTCCTGTGAATATCTATAATGTGAGAGTCTTTTATCTCTCAGCTATGTGTGTGTGAGCGTGCTTGTGCGCGGGAGGAACCAAGTGAGAAGTGAGGAGCATCTTACAAAACTAAAAGCTTCATTCTAAATTAAACGCGTGAAATTAGTTCAAGATATTGACAGATGACTTATTCAACTTTCCCCAAAACTCTAATATACTTACAGACTACTAAAGAATTCACCGTCAGTGAGTTAGGAAGACATTTTAGAAGCTTATGAAGAATACAAAAAAAAAACAAAAAAAAAACGGAGAAACTAAGAAAGGAAAACAAAAAGAAGAAACAAAGCAATGAAAGAAGGAAGGAAAGAAAGAAGCAAATACAAAGTTTAAGGCTGACGACAATCCTCTTCTTTTTCGTTTTCTTTTTCTCTGGTCTTTCGGACCTCCAGCTTCCGAAGCTGTCTATTTCAAGTGGACGTGGAGGAGCTCACACGAGGAGTTTACTCTGGGTTCAAGTAGAATTTCAGCCGTGTGTGTCAAACATCGCGAGCCGCCATCTTGTCCTGACCTCGAAGAGAACAGCGACGAAGCTTGAAAGCAGTTGCAAGAGAATGGAGCCCAAGGGGGAGAAGCATGAGGAGCGGTGTGGGAGGAATTCGCAGCTGCCTTGTTGCCCAACGGCTTACAACGCCTTCGTGATGGCGTGAGAGCCATTTCCCGGACTTGTCTCGGAAACCTCTTTTTCTTCACCTGCGCCGCTGTGTTTATTTATTTTTTTTTATTTTTTTATTCCAGGTTTGCACACAAATTCTCTCTGCTACATTTGTCTTCTCTGTTTGATCCTCTGAAATTGCTTCTTCTACCCCTTCACTCCACCCCCGCACCTTTTCAAACACTCAAAAAGATTGTTCAAGAGATCCGCAAATCAGGGGGATTGAGAAGTCGAGGCTTTACAAGTTTTTTTAATTCATCTGTGAGAACGAGGACTGATTTGACAGCACGAGGCTGTTTGGACTGGTATAGAAAGAGAATTATGATAGTCTCAGCTTTCCTTTAAAGGTTTACTGGTGTTATAAGGTTCCGCGAAAAGTGAGAGACCGCACCTTCCAAATAGTTTACTACGGTAGACCATTGAACCATATTTCAGGACAGCGTGGGTAGATATCACTACATAATACAGGGCTGTACACGGAAATCCTGTTGATCCCCATCTCTCTTTCATGCTTTTTTCGTTTCTTTACAAAACTGAGGCAAACCTTGATTTCTACGCAGTTATTGTATAGTCAAACGGGTTTGGCTTGGCAAGCGGGTAACATTCCTCACACTTGACAAACCGAGCGTGATCTACAACGTCTGCCTCCACCCCGAGACAAGTACTCATTCCCTAAACAACCTAAAAATAGTTAACGGTGTCCTTTACCCTCAGAATCTTTACGTCAGCTTGAACTTTCAATTAGTTCATCGTCAGGAAAAAAAAGGTGGGAGACATTTATATAATGGTTTAGAACCTGTACAGTAAGTTTACCGTCAGTAAAGCCAAAAAAGCAACTCGGCTGTCTATAATTTATTTCACTGCAGCGACAATGGTTCCGCTTCGTTGGACGTCATTCAACGGTCATATTTGGTGGGAATATTTTTTTTTAACCTCTCGGGCAGGAAATTCATGTTTTATTTTCGCACTTCAAAGTAAAAAAAAATTTGTATTTGCCATTAAGGTCATTCGAATTATTGAGGTCATTCCACTGTTGAGGTCATGTCCGCCTCTGGGGCTGGCACCGCCATTAAGGCTGTCTGTCCCCGACATTAAGGCTATTAGAGCTAATGGTAGTCCCAGGAGTCTCAGACCAACAATTTTGTTCAGGAGGTGACCATCTCTCTGGCTCTGGCTCTCGCCTTACCTTCCTGTAAGGAGTGCAATACTCATCCTGCAACTGGGTCAACTGGGGGAAGTACCCTGTATCACGCGATTATCAAACCGGCTAATATGTGGATGTCTTCCAGTTCGGATACCGTTGCTTGTAGCACTTGAAATCCATGTCCATTGGTAAAAATATCTATGGTCGCCATCTAGACGGTGTCTTCCTGCCAGTGAGGATGTCCATACTTTGAGAAGCTTGTAAATACTTTTTTTTTCTACTCAAACCAAGAGACATCTAGAGAGCTGCAATGTTATCGAGGATAATTCTCAGCCTTTCTCTATTACATGAGCGGTCCGGTGGCGCAACGGTTAGCGCCTGTCAGCAATACAGTGAAGGTTGGCTGCCCAGAGTTCATTTCTCGTCTCGGGCACGCTGTTCTTTCTCTGCACGTGGCATCTGTTTACAGGGCTGGCTGCTTGCCGTAATATAGCCTCAGTTGCTGGCACGGCGTAAAACACCAATCCCCCCCTTTCTCTATTACATAGAGATAAATCTTCTCGATCTCTTCTTTTTCTCAAGTAACCTCGCTCACTGTTCCTGTGTTTTCGCACAGGGTGACGAGGGCAAGTACCCAGCGGTTGATAGCACTTCGCCATCCATAAAGTTTACGAGTTAATGGCATCTGTCATTCGTGAGGAAACAGATTTTAGATGAAGTTTCTTCTTCATGACATTTGCTCTTTGCGGCAGTACACTTTTTCTGGAAAGTAACAAGGCTTCCGCAAACCTGCAAGACTCTGTCCATCAAGCCAGGTGTAAAGGTCACAATTTAGAAGATGCTCAGCAGTAGGGTTTCTCTAGAATAACTTGTGTTAAAGTCGATGAAAGCTATCGAGATATAGGTAATTGCAACCCATCTTCATTCACACACACACACACACAACTCACTCTTTTTTCTCAATCATTACTGAGATTTGTTACATAATATTATAAAAAGACAATATAATAAACATAGTATCAAACAGGTCGCTTAACATTTAAAAGCATTAGTAAAGAATTACACAAAAGCTTTAAGCGAAATAAATGTAATTAAAATATTTTCAAAAGGTAATAGTTAATAAAATAAAGAGGACAGTCAAAGACGATAAACGTTGAATTTCGGGTAACAGTCACTAAGTAAAAGTATTCATTGAGATTATTGTATGTTGCTGAACTAAATAAGGACACCTTTTCAGGTCAATGAAGATAAAAGATAACAAACCTTTCTGATATTCATTTTTGCTGCAATCAGCGTTTCTTGGAGGACGCTTGGGGATCGGCTGTAATAAATTCCACAACGATTTCTGAACTTTCCAATTCCACTTTTTTGAAGGAAAAATTTTGTTTGGCGCTTCGAAGCTCATACAAGCATCGTCCTACTCCTCATGTTTGACTCAGGTCCTCAGACGACTCCCTCTCTCTCACTCTCTCAATGAGCCTTGCATCCTGCAGGTAGCAAGTCTTCAAAGCTGGTGACCAGCTGTGGGTGCTGGCTGACGTCTGTGACCGGATCTCGCCCACCTTCAACGCTGCCAGATAGAGAGGCGGCGTGTTAACAAGAGGAGTAGGGAGGGGGACAGGTCTATTCAGAGCGACCACAGGAAGCACAAAAGACTTAAAACTATTTGTGACATCATCCTTTCATCACAGCTTGGGCACGACCGCAAACTCCCTCTATTGCGATAAGGGGGGCCGACGGTGTGCACCTTTGGCAGCGAACGGACCTCCAGCCTTGCCTATCAACAGCTGCCGTGAAGGCAAGGCACCAGATACTATAAAAAGGGGGATGGGCGGGGAAAGATTGAAAAGAAAGGGAGGGAAAGGTCTAAGGAGTGTAAATGAAGTAGGTAAGTGGATACATTGAAAAGTCAAGGTAATGGTGATGGCCGGGAAGAAGGGAGGGGCGCATCGTGTGAAGAACTTTGGGAGGAGGGCAAGAGGTGTAGGGGCAAGTGAACGTGCAGCGGGTGGTGGCCAATGGAGGATGAGTGCAAAGAGAGAGGTGGAGAGAGGGGGTGAAAGAACCGAAAAGGTTGTTGGGAGATGGATAGAGAAAAGACACGAAAAAAGGCGAGCAAGACATGACCTACGTAGGCGGGAAAGTAACTGGGACAGGAAGAGCCTTCTACTCGCGTAGCCTGCTGGGAGGTGCGAACGATTCCGAGGTGAGACGAGAGCGAAAACGAGGCGACCCTTGCGTTTCAAGTCTCTCCGACCTTCTGAGAAGTACAGGGGATTTGTCCAACTATGGAAGTGACAGGGAAGGGACCATGAAGCATCATCAAGAAGCAGCAATAGACATTTCGACAAAACGGCAGAAGGTTGAAAGATATCCGTCTAATGAAGCTTCCTTAGGGGGGAATTTTAGGGGGGAAAAGTTAAGGGGGGAAATCAAAGTGACAGGTTGGAAGGGGGTATTAGATAAGCAAAGTGGCTGGGAGGTGCCTGATGCCCCCCAGGGACGAGCTCAGCCAATGAGACTGCGCTGGTTTTCAGACTCATTCTCCCTCCTGTACGTGCACCAGTGAGGTGAAAGGGCGTCTCTGTTTGCAGGTGCTTTAACGGGTGCCTGCTTGTTTGTTGTCGTCTTGTACCCCCTGCCTCTCGCTACCCGGTGCCCTCCTACACATCATTCGTCACGACTGACGTCCAGTACTCAGATTTATGCAAGAGGGAGGGGGACAGAAGGTTGTCGGTGCACCTGTAGTGCCTCAGACTGAGCGATGTCCAGATGGTCAAAAGATGGCTGAAAGAGGTTTCCTTTGTTTTCTTCATTACTCATTTAGAAATGATAATAACATAACAACAACGTTGTGAGTCTATGTATGAACCTGTCGACATAATCTTGCGCACACTCATACATGCATACATATTGAGCTATTTCTCTTTACCACAGACAGAAAAACAAACAGGAAGGTGACAAGACAGAGAGGAGTAAAACTTATTCTTCTCTTCTATTTAGAAGAGTTAAAATTGTTCCTGCACGAGTTGTGAGGTAAGCACTAAATGGGTATACTGTACTTCTGAGTTTGTTTAATAATAATAATCAAATTTGTAAAGGGTATTTCCCAGTTTGGATGGAGCTGCATAGAGAAGACTACAAACAAATCACGGCCAACAAGTCAATAAACATAAAAGTAAACAAACAGATGATAGGAAAAAAATCTTCAGTTTCGTCTTTACAGTTGACGAGAACATACCTAAGTGTTTAATAAATGTGTTCAGGTCCTTCACCCTCCGAAAAAAAAACGATAATTTTATGTCCGTGTTATAATATGTATTTAATTTACAATATTTACTACATTAATACGTTTGTTATTCACTGTAAACAAAGCTCGTCGCTTTTCTGCAGGACGAGCGCTGAATGTGATGACACAATCACACCCGAAGGTGAAGGGCCGAGACTTGTGGACCAGGGCGTAGGTAAACGTAAGAACCTCACGAACTGTGACATTTTGGTAATTCTCATAATCTCTTGTCATGTTAGTGTCGACAGAGCTACTCACTCACAGACCCTGGCTGATTCCTCGGCCAAACAAAAGCGCGTCGGCAGGCTTTGTAGTGTTGTGGCAACAACGAGGACGCGGCAAAGCTCGTCGGGAAATGTTGCCACCTTCGCGATGACTTTGGCGATGCTTCACAGATCGTGTATTGCGGGTTGCTGTGGACAAGGGACCTCGTGGTAGTCAAAGTTAGGAACAAGAGGCTAGGTGGGAAGGGGTGCTGGAGGTAGTTGGGTGAAAAGAAAGAATAAAGCGTATTTTATATTTATTAATCGAAGTTGATGATGTTTTCATAGCAACATATATATATATATAATATGAATCACAATAAAAAAGTAGATTTTGAGAGACAAGCAAGGAAATTCCATACAGGTATGTTTCTCGTCGGCTACCCAGGGCCTACATGGACGATTTTGGAGAATGCATGGGTTGACTACTCCGAGGGTTGACCACTTCAGAGTTCGATGTCAGCTGTCGATACGCGTAGTGTTCCTCACCATCTCGGCACATACAGTTCAGGAACAAATGTCGACATTGCTGTGTACTTTAGTGAGTGGTTCAGGCTTACAAATGTCCAGTGTTGTCTTCTCGTGGATTTCCAAAAGATGAGAAATAGAAAAAGTTTTGGTTGGTAAAAATGTATTTGGGTTTGTGAGTTTATTTGCGCATGTGTGTGTGTGTCTAGCATGTGTGTAGACAGTGTGTAAATGCTAGAAACTACTCCATCAGGAGGGGTTGTGTGTATACTAAATACCAATGATGATTACAGAAATGTGTTCATTAGGAATAAAATGTTTTGTTAAGATATGCAATGAGTGCAATTCCTCAATGAATTTTCTGATTATAAAGTGTATTTTACAGACCTCAAACAGTTTCACTATGCTTTTCACAGGAGTCAGGCACATTTTTCGCTCACCTAATGACGAGAAGGCGGACTGTGGTGACTCAGAGGACAGTAGTGCCAGGCAGACGACGACTGTACATGTTGCAGAGTGTTAACACACTGTGGTGAGACTACAGCTTGACCAAATAGTGCAAGCTAGTTTTTAAATTAGATAATTTTGCATGTCCCGCTAATGATGTTATAGATATCAATATGGCCCTTGGAGTAAAAACCATTCCTCACCCCAGCTATAGACTATACTCAGAATATCTCCCTTAGACGAAACTCCTGCTTTCGTGACTAGCACACTCTACTGGCGGAATGATATATTGTGTAAGAACAGCAACCAACTTCATAACTACCTGGGTATCAAAGCTCAATGGGCGTCATCGAATGAACCGGGGTCAAAGGTCGGGGGAAGCTGATGGCTATTTCGTGAGCGTGCCGACGCACCCTGGCGCGGACTGAAAGTTTGGCGAGGACGGGACTCGGCGGTCTTTGTATGTACAATCTACATGGAAAAAGGGTTGGAAGAGGCAGATTTATTATCAGGCAATAATGTTGAGGGCAGAATGCTGACGCGAGCCTGCAGGTGAGTTGACATGTTGTCCACCCTTCAGCCTCCTCCACCTCACCCCGCATGCCAACGCCCCAGGTGAGTTTAGCAAGAAAAAGCTGGCTTTGAGCCTTGACAAATGAGTTTACTCGCGGAGTTAATGCACGTTCTGGGCAGTGAGCCTAATGTTTGAGTTTTAAAAAAAATTAAAAGTGATCGCTTTCTTGAAGTCGTAAAGTACATTGCCTTTCACCTGTCATGTCTGTGTATCGCAAGGACAAGCGCACGCTCGCACGCTGAAAGCAGGATTTACTTGCAGGCACCCACGCGAGAAAGAGTGAAGGACAGGTAGGTAGAAAAAACGAAAATGAAGAAGAGTTGAGGAGAAGACAGAGTCTCTGTGTGTGTCTCGGGTTGTGGGGGGAAGGGTGGAGATAGGAGAAAAGTGCGCGCGCATCTCGGTATCCCAGATACACCGGATGGGCCACGCGAAAGATCAGAGGCAGCCTTGACACACAGTTAACAAAATTAGGAGTGAAGCTTTGAGCATGCCTCCAGTCTACCATCACCAAGGTATTACATTTTGCATGACAACCTCGCTGTTTTGAAAAAGCACAGGTGTCGCCATCCTGAGCAAGGGGGGATGCGCATAGTCTTAGCGTCTCTCTTTCTCTCTCTCTCTCTCTGACACACACACTCTCTCTGACACACACACACACTCTCTGACACACACACACTCTCTCTGACACACATAAATACACACCCGCACCGACGCACGAGAATGCACGCCAACAAATACACTCGCGAATGGAAACAATTCCACACGTACATCACAGATGAGCGCGAGCACGCACGACTACACACACACACGTGCAAGGTTCAGACACTTGAAGCATTTTCTAGCCGAATCTTCTTAATCAGGCAAAGCTCTGTGGCTCTCTTGTTGCCGCCTCCCACGGTATCAAGTGGCTGGGTGACAAAAGTGAACAGGACATAACCGCTGAATGAATGCGAGCCATGAATAAAGACGGGAGCAAAATAAGTAGCATGTAAGCATGAGTAAACTCAGGGTCTTGAAACCAGAGCAACCTATGAAAGAGGATGTATGTTCTACATCCTGCTCAGCTTGACCTAAAGCAGAAGTCTCGGGTATCTTTCAAAGAACTCATTTTGTTCGAGTGAATTTTTTTCTTATTGAGCCAAGGATGAAGCTTGTGTAACTGTCTTCAGTCTTCCGCACCGTTGCCCCAGACTTGGTCAGACAGCAAGAAGCCAAGCGCCAAACCTGAGTGTCCCAAAGTCCCAACAACTATGGCAATATATTGGAACATGTAGGGGCAATATATTGGAACATGTAGTGGCAATACATTAGAACATGTAGTGGCAATATATTGGAACATGTAGTGGCAATACATTGGAACATGTAGTGGCAATCTATTGAACATGTAGTGGCAATGTATTGGAACATGTAGTGGCAATCTATTGAACATGTAGTGGCAATGTATTGGAACATGTAGTGGCAATGTATTGGCAAACACGTGTGTTCCAATACTTCGAACTTTTCTTGTAGCCTTCACACATCACTTGGACTACCTTGGTCACACGTGTCCAATTAGGAAAACCCTTAGAACAGTTCGCAAGTTGCACAGTTCTGACTTCCGCATGTGTGAACCTTTCGCCCACTTCTGATGGTAAGAAGCCATAAACCGTTAAGTAGCTTAAGCTCATCGCGGACCTGACCGACATCTGTTTTGGCACCTGCTTCCTCTTGCTTTCCTTATTTTACGTGTTACACCTGATCGAGCTACTCTTCTACGTGTCACAGGTAACTGTAATGAAGGGTAACGGTTTTTTAAAGTTGACACAAAGCTCCATTTTGCTGATCAAAAACTTTTATCGCAAACACTTCAACTTAGGAGCTTCCGTGTAGGTGTCTAATAAATGTGGATAATAATTCATGTCTTATTAAACTTTGAGAGATGAAATAAAGGTGATTTTTCACACTCTCTCTCACACACACAGAGTGATATCTGATGGCCGTGTGCTATGTAAATAAGACGATTTTATGTGCCATATGTTCACGCGCTCTTTTGGGTATACAGGTATATAACAGGTAACCATATGTAGGTAAATATCAGGTAATCAATTAGCAGGACTTTAAAAGATAATCAATAAGCAAGTATGCAATTGAGGCCCTATGCTCCACTGGGGGCGAATAGGAAGAAGAAGTATGCAACAGGTAATCAACAAGTCCAACATCTCCTTCCCCGAATTAATTAGTAGTTAGGTTGGTGCTCTGCACAAATAGGCGCACGCGCTCACACACAACACACAAAAGCACGATGTACATCGAAGCTTAAATAATATGCTCCTTCCTTTTCTGACTGACAGCCTAATTTATCACTGTCAGGTATTTAGCTGTCCTGCTATTTGAGATTAGCTCTCTCTACAGTCAAGCAAAACACTGGGAGGAGGAGGGAGAGGAAATCGGCTTACTTAATTTAGAAGGCAAGGGATTAGGAAATGGAAACGTTTCCGCCATTGTGCCCTACCCCCATTCACTTCTAGCCACAGCTGATGGCAGACGGTTCTCGCCTGAGAGCAAAGTCCGGGCAATGAGCCAACGGTTGGTTGAGACAAGCATCGCTGATGTTGCACCTGCAGATCGTGACTGCCAGGGGCGCCATGATTGTTTGTTGGCGGCGGGATGTTCCAGGCTCAGCCTGTCAGAACACACGGCGGGCCCTTCAAACTTTGTTATGTATTGTAGCACAGGCTCACAAATGAGCCAGACAGATAGAGCCACGTCTTCAGTTTCGCAGTGGACTCTTTCGGGTATCGAAGAACGATCTAACGAGGTTAGTACAAACTAAATAAAAGTTCCAAGCATTTGTTAGGCGTTTATAAAGTCTGACTGGACATTCCAAAGTTCAACGCACGTGATTCGTAAAATGTCACGTGCACGTGATATGGGTCACAATCCACAAAAGCGTGGAGGTGCAATATGCGTGGAGGGAAAGCGGGGGAGTGGGTGCTTTGCTTCTGTTAGCAACGTTGGAAGAGTGTAGATAGGCACATTTCTTGCTGTTCGCCGCGTGTCTGCAAGCATCTGTACAGAGGAGGGTTTAATAAGGGGCAGATAAACACCAGGCCGCAAACGCCGGTGTCCGGTGACACTGTCTAATGAAGCACCTCGTTTACCCGCACACTGCTGCCTCTCTCCTTCTCAAACTTATTAGCACGAGATCAGACGACCGCACACCAATCAGCACGCTTGGTCACCCGAGGCTAGTCGAGTCAAATTCTCAGCCCATGCATCACTGGTGGCGCTGTCTGTAACGTTAGCTCACAAAGTGTGCGCTGCGTCAGCAGCATCTGCAGTTTCCTCCAGTACAACCTGTAAAAGTGCAGGACTGAATAGAAATTTAAAATTATATGCATTTTAAAAATAGTTGTAGTTGTTCTTGAACGTTTTATTGGACGTGTGTCAGAAAATTAATGTCTGACGCTTGGTAGCTGGCAAAATCTTTATAGAATATTCTCGAATACCCATACCCACACACGCATGCGCGCGCACACACGGACACCATAGACAATGGGTTTCTATATTGTCTCTCCATATAATTTCAAAAATACAGAGGGGGGGCAAGAAAAGAGAGAGGATAAAGAAAGATGTTTATAAGAGAAAGCAGACCCTCGATATGAAATACATACCGACAGCTAGACAGACGACCTGGCAAGATAACCTGATAAGCAGGAAAGCAGAGAAAAAGATTGTATTGATGACTTCACGTGAAACAAAAATGCCGACGTCTTAGCACTTTTTTAAAGTCATGGTCTTAACCTTAACTTCTAGTCAAAAACAAACACCCTCGCCGAAAAAAATTACATCACCTAACTAAACTCTTTATCATTTATATCCTTCACAGACGACATGCTAGATATTCTCTCCGATGATATGCGTCGTTTGTCTGAGAGTCTTGTCCCAAGGCATCGCAGGACCGACGCACCTGTCTGCCTCCCTCCCCGTCACGTGAATAAGACGTGAACGTCACACGCGCTTGTCACCCGCTGACCACGGTCACACGTCAGTGTCGGCAATCATCGGTTTGGTCCGCCGCGGCCTCGGGGGGGTCTCCGGCGCGGACGAAATGGCAAGCAAACTACAGCATTTGACGCCTGTTAGTTTTGCTTTCACGTGTCCACGACGCACAAGTCGACAGGTGACGGGCACACACCTCTGACGCAGGCAGTTTGGGAGGAAAGGTACCCGTCGGTGCCAAAAATAGGTGTGCATGCTACAGAACGGGGAGGGGGAGGCAGGTGTGGAGGGCTGTGTTTAAACACACTGAGTGGTGGTAACTGTCACTACAACAATGGTTGACCGGTGTTGTAGATCAACTTAAGCCATGTCTCTACCTTCCTAACATTCTGGCTCCATCAGGAACTCTCTCTACTGGTTAACAAAACTTATTCAACGTTGATTGTGAATGCATGTTTTGCTTCCGTAAACGGAAGAAAGTAGGCGTTAAAAAAAAAGAGAACAGGAACCTGCAATGCCTCTACAGGGTGTCAAAAATGTGGTTTTTGGAGTTGTGAGAACATCTTGTCTTGGCCGGAAACCCACTTACCTCACCTACCCCACCTAGGAATGCGGACGCTCACCATGATCTGAACAGACATCAAGCGAGACGGTTATGACCTGGTGAGACACTTTTCAGTGACAGACGTTCACTGGCCTCTGCTCCTCTGTACAGTCTGGCGCACCATCTTTTGTGGACTGCAACCTTTGGATGTTAAATAAATGATTAATTGAATCACGTAAATCTTTTGTTGGACCAAATTATCCGTTTAAAAGCGAATTCAGAGGTAGGGGGAGATGAAAATATCATGCGACGACGAAATCATATCGATAGCTAATATCTCGAGAAAGAAAAACGAACGAGAGTTTTTATGCTTTCACTATCTACAACTGAGTGGCTTTATGCTTTGGGAAACCAGCGCTTTACAGAAATCATTTCACTTCCACAGTCCTGAAGACAGTTCAAAAATCACAAGAGTCTACACGATATGAAGCCCCCAAACAGCTTGAGTTCTGCTGGCAGAACACCCACGATGCGTCCTGGGCGACTTTGCTGACGACGTTGCCATGACAATGCAGATCACGTCCCTGGCGGCGCAGCCCACATAATGCCGTGTTCTCGTGCTCCCAGCCTCCTGTCAACACGTGGGAGGTGCTGTCCACGGTCTACGAGTCAACAGCAATGTTTGCAAGTTCTCGCTCCGCCTTATGCTGCTTTTCTTCTCTTTCTTCTGTTTTTATGGGATTTTTTTCTGTTTCAAGCCACCCGTGCGATGGCTTGCAAGGAGCAAAGGCAGGCTGACGCTGCACCCTGCTCGCTAAAGGCCACGCAACTCACACGGATTACATCATGATGCTCCCCACTGCCACCCCTCTCGGGTTTTGTACAGGTCTGCTGCACTCGAGGATAAATTTTCCATACTTTAAATCTTAAGCTGACAAAACTGTGCTTCCTTCCGTGTCCACCCTCTTCTCCTGCCACCCCATCATCTGTGTGCAGTTCTGGAGTCCTTGCGTCAGGCGCACAGTTTCGCAAGCTGGCTGCTAGTGTTTTACAAGAATTTTAGCGAGACATTAGCCCCAGGACCGTCAAACAGTAAACGTATGTACACATCAGCTGGCGATCAAACCCCAGGTGTTAGAGGAAGGGAACAAAGTGGGAGTGATGGAGATCCACCCCAACCAGATTCCTTTCACGATCTTCTCGCGAAAAGGTGCTGTCTTTACCACCAGCTGTTCTCGCGAACTTGTCCCTGGTTGACCTGGGCTGTCTAGGGATGCTACAGTCAGGATCGGATGCCTTGGGTTTCTTATCTCATCTCGGGTGTACTGTTCTTCTTATGTCCCTTGCTTCACCTCTTAGTTTACACCTAGGCGTATAACAACAATCCCCATTCTCAGCTAACCCGAAATTTTTCTTTTTCTGTATTTCAATTATCGTCTTATGTTGTCTTAGGTCTTCTAATCCTCTGCTCCAACAGCAGCACATAGAAAGGGACATAATTACTCTCCCCAGTTGTCACACATCATCACCATCGCCGTAAAAGATGTCCCGCTGGAAGCAATTTTCTAAACCTGCTGCTAAATAAACCAGACCCCCATCATAATTCTACTCAAACGTTTCAAGTTTAGATCAATCTTTCGCGCACTTCTAACTTTTCACGAATTATATATCTTTGTGCCAATCATGCTTCTTAAGTGAAGGTTTTTCTTTAAAAAAGGCGTGTCAGTAACTATGCCATATGTATCCAGGAGCGAGATAACATTTGTATCTCCATCTTGCAGCATCATAACGTGTGAAAACACACACACACAAGCCTCACAAGCAAACGCCAATATGCCGTCTTTGAAATGTGGTGCGCGTTATCATGGAAGTAATATTCCAACCATCTGCGTCTTCTCTGCTGACAGTGATCTCAAGTAGTAACATCAGCATGAGAAAAATCACTTTATTAAAACCATCGCCCAGCGATACATTCCCTTCGCAAACAAGATCATCGATTACAGCAAAAATCGTTGTAAGTTTCCCTTAACGTTTTCTTGAGGCCACTGAAAGAATCATGACATGCTGATGGAGCACAAACATGCACAATGTATTCTGGCAGTGAGAAATTGTAGGGATGACATTTTTATTTGGCCATCTGAAAAATCCTCCCACGCTGAATTTGAAAAAAAAAATGTTGAACTCCCCAATGAAAATATCACTGCTGAGGATAGAAAAGACCAGTCGCGTTAGTTGTACCTTGTCTGACATCTGCCCTCTTTTACAGTCTGCCTGTTTAACAGTTTGACGTCTGTCCAGCTTGACAGTCTGACGTCTGTCGTGTCTTACAGTTTGACGCTTGTGCCGTTTGGAGATTTCAAACAAGAGATGTCTCCATCTGTTCACTCTGGTCGTCTCTCTTTCTCTCCCATCTCACCCAACCTTACACTGTACCTGACTTTATCCTCCCTTCCCGTCGCTCGTTGATGGTCCCTCCCTTCTCTTTTTCAACATTTAATAAGAACGGAGGGTGACTAACAAGCTCCAAGTTACCCCGAGTAAAGATTCTGTATCACAGAGAATATAAATCGGATATTTTTGAAAAGAAAATCTGTTTGTTCAGAAAACTGATGACAACTGTCTTGTGTTTAAGCAGCCATAAAGAACTGAGTGCTATTTACTCTGAAAGCTCTTGTGGTCTCTCCCTCTTCCACATACACACACATTGTTTAAACATAAACTACAACTTATCTAACCAAAATCATTATTTCTAAGTTTCAGGAGACATGAACATATTAAGTCACACAAAAAAAATGCATATTATGACGGTCATGACTGTAGGGTTTCTTCTTTCCTTTTCTTTACAATCTCTGCCAAAAACTTGAATCTCAGAATGCAATCTTCCTGAGAAGAAAAGAAAAATAAGAGTGAGATATTTAAAGGTCACAACCACAACATTACTGTTAACGAACAGTACAATGTTTTCTCAAAGGTGCTTTGTTTATAAAGAAAGTAACTGTGATAACAAGATGTAATCTCAAATAGCTTTTTGACATACAATATTCATGAAATCATCAAAATGGACAGAAATATATTGTCAGATATTGTAAACAAGTCTGAACAAAACCTACATGGGCTTAATAAATAAAGCCATAGTTACCCTTTCATAACTGAAAGGTCAGAATCCCAGCGAAAGATAGACACATGCACAAAGGAAATATTTGTTGCTATTCATGTGCACACAAAACATTTACATCCTCACGTTTCCATACCCACACCCATGCTCACACACTTACTTTGGATTTTCCTGGAATCTGGTCAGCTATTTTATCCCATCTCTTATCAGTTCCCTTGGGAAAATGCCGTAAAGCCCACTCAAAAATCATCTGTTGATTTTGTGTCCAAGACTCGCCACCTCCATATGTCTCCAGCCTGCAAGTTCTGTCATTATTTTCAGGCACATCTTCCAACGCACCATTAGAGGACTTAATTCCTAAAGCTTCTGGCTTTTTGTCGCCTTCTGAAACTTGTTTGGCATCAGCATTTGAACTAATACACTGAACAGAGTCCCCTTGAAGGCTGTGTCCGACCAATCATCAATGTTCTCTCATTTGTCTTGGGGATTTTTGCAGGCCTATGCCGCCGCTTTGATGTGCTCTCTCCTTCTGTTGGCAGGACCATCACAGAAGCAAAAGTTTCACCATTTTCCACTGTGGTAATGACATTATCATTGATTGTGACACTTTTCTTTGTCTTCTTGCCCAAAATGTCTCCTGGCACAGACAAAAATTGTCAGGGAATTTTTTACAAGGAACAGCAAACAGGAGAATACATCAATAAAATAAATCTCAAAAATCTTCTGCTTTATGTCTTAAAGCATCTCAGTTTGTATAAATCAAGCAGACATCTTTCTAAAATCTTCAGGCAGCAATGTTATTAAGCTATGTAAATTTTGTGATAATACAAAATTAATGAAATTACTTAAAATGTTCAAAACAAGGGTAACTATTGTTTCCCTTGAAGTTATTTTTGCTTACCTTGAGCTGATGTACTAAGATTCATGATGTAAGTGCCCTTTATTTCTTTAGACTTCAATGTTACCTATATCATGCAAAACAATTCTTGGATGATCCATAAAACTGTACATAAAATCCAACATAGTAAAATTTTATTTAAAATCTTTTGCTTTCTACCATTTGAAGAAGGACATGTTCAGGGTTTAACAAAACTTAACACAGCACAATGAATTCTACACAAAAATGTAAAATTTACTCCATTGACCAAGGAAAGACTTCAGTTTGCTATAATTAGTATTTATATTAATCATAATGACTGCCATAATTAGTGTTTGTATCCATCACAATAACTGCATTCACAAATCATATGCTTATTCTCCATAAATCAAACTGATACAATGTCTAGAGCAGACCTGGGCAAAGGCCGGCCCGCGGGTCGGATCCGGCCCGCCTCCTGTCACTGACAGGCCCACCCGCTGGCCCGCCCACCAGTATATATACTATATATACAATATTGGGTAAAACTGAGAGCCAGGCCTTTAAAAAAAGGCATGAGGTATTAAAGATATCAAAACTATATTAATATATATATACAATTTATAGCCAAAGGATCCCAAGACTTGCAACAACAGCAAAAAGAAAATAAACACCTCTTCAACAGACCGGCCAACCATTTCAGCAATCTTTTCCCAGCGATGCAGAGTGCCACCAGGAAATTTATTTACTGCCTTGGCAAGAAGAATCAGCTCTTCTTCAGTCCACTCAGAATCCTGAACATAATCATAGTTGAAAAACAAAAGCCACTAGCATCGTACAGATAACTATATAAGCCTTGTCCTCTACCCTAGCAGGCATTTCTGAGGTTTATATTTTTTTCAGATCCCTACATATTGAGATTTTTAAGTATCTTTCCTTCATTCTTTTCTGCCAATTATGGAGGCTGCTGTTTTATATATATATATCAGACATATTTTCTCTGCAAATGTCTTTGTAAGCACTTTGTATTTCATAGCATGTAAATGCTTTAATATGTACATTTTGAATGAAATATAGTCACTTTAATAATTTTTTATGCATGCATGCATGTGCACACACACACACATATGTGATGTATGCACACCATCTTATTTCTCACCTTGGCTGTAGTAATCTCCCTTTGCATTTCCTTAGAATTTTCTGCGTCACTAAAAATTTGAGAAACAGCTGGATTTGACACTTCATAAAACTCTGCTGAGTATTCTGGAATTTCAACCTTTCGACGTTTGGGTTTTCGTACATCTATGAGAATTATTTATGAAAAAAAAAACAGCAAAATGTAATAATGATTAATAATCTACAACATTTTTCAAATTTAATGAGAATACATAAGCTACAAATGAAGCAAATTTATCAGAAATTCCAATAAAAAATAAAACTCACATCTCTACAGTTTCAAAAATATTCCTTTAAAATACTGATCCATATTTTAAAAATCCAAAATTGGTTACAAAGTCATCTTCTTCATAAACCACACTTTGACAAAACGTTATATTCACTTTTTTTAAAAGATTTAAAGCTGAAAAGAAAAGTGTAGTTTCCCCAACATATTGCCTTGTTGAAAAGCTGCCAATACAATTTTTGTTTAATAAATGTCATCAACTGAGTGTACAAAAGACCTTTCTTGTAAATTACTTCAAATCCTGATAAACCGACCATCATTTTCATGTGTACATTTTTCCCTAAATCCTGATAAACAGACCATCATATTCATGCGTACAATTTCCCTAATTGTAGCCACTATCATTCAATTTAACAAAATGAAATAGACCAATTCACCTGTCTCTCCTTCTGTTTCCTTCACCTCTTGTTGTAGCTGCTGTGCTTCTTCTTTTAGTCGACGGCGTTCAGCAAGATGTTCTTTAAGTTTCTTTATCCAGACAGGTCCATTGCAGATGCACCTGAAAGTAAATACAGCCAGACGAAAAGGCCAGAGGTCCAGAAGCCGTGGACGTGGAAGAGATTCTATTTCTTCTTGTATTTCATCTGTCTTTCCTTCATCACTTCCTCTATTCCTCTTCTTCTTCTCCTTTTTCTTTTTCGTGTCCATCAAATCTTCCTGCATAAATACAGAAAGGTACAAGAAAATGTTGAAATTTCAATATAATTGGTATAAAATATACAACCCTAAGAAAAAAAATACAAGAGACCATAGAAACAGATTTATGAAAGAGAAAGAAAATATATTTTATAAATGCAAAGTGAAAACCTGCGTATGCGGACAGAAATATCTTGCACACGAAAAGATTTCTCCTTCCCTAGCCACCTCCACTAACCAAAATACTATCCTATGCAAAATGACTCCTAAATCATAATATCCTTCTTATCATTCAAGGATATGAATTCTTACCAATGTAAGCCTACGCTCAAAATAAACAGCCCAGCCAAACATGTACTGGCCAATGGTCATGATGAGTGCAAGAACAGCAGACAGCTCAACTAAGCCCATCTTCCGAGCACGGCGATAATAAAACACTGGCATACGCCAATCAGGAAGCCCCTCAGCAAGGACTCTGTCATATCTGCATTTATTCATCACAATTCAAGGTCTTATTTCAGTTTGTTGTTTTTACACTGAAAATATGACATACTAAAGTAAGCAGATATTTTGCCATTAAAATAATACAAAACTTATATACCATCATATCTTAGTCCTATAGGCAGGCTCATGGTGCTTTAAAAAAAAAAATAAGACACACAGGCAGACACACATTGATGCACACAACATAACATGCAAACTGTCATATGATATGAATAGACGGAAAGGTTAATCATTGTGTTAATGTGCTACCTTCATAAATTTTTTAACGCATTTCTTGGCAATGTTTCAGTGAATATATTATACATCCTTTTCTTAATCCAGAGAATTGTCTTAAAAAACATTTTTTAATTAATACGGCCCTCTTAAATAAGGCATATCTGCCTTGATATCATTTACCAGCCAGATAAAATATGTTTACATTATTGAAAATAGCTTAGTTAGATGTGCAATAATTGACTTTATAGACACGTACCTCTTTCTTTTTTCTTCATCTTTAAGAACTTCATAAATAGAAACAAGCTGCCAAAAGAATAAGGCAAATGCTCAATAAACAATGACTGCAGCAAATAAAATAGCATATATAGCTTTAGATCAGTGGTTCTCAAAGTATTTCTGACCGCGGACCACTTTACTTAAGTAAAAAATATGGCGGACCACCAAGTCCTAAAATCCCTCTGTACTATGAATTTCAAATTTAAATTGCCGCATTTGTTTTATTACAATTCAAAACTAAATGCCCTTTTGTGACAGTAGTATAGTAATAAGTTGACATAAAACTACTTATACCTTGTTCTTTGTAATTAAAATGTTAATGCGAGGAATGTATCACTTTAAACATCACTTTGCTGACATACGATGACTGTCAGCTGCGGACCACCTGACTTATGCCGGGACCACACTTTGAGAATCACTGCTTTAGATTATTAAACAAATAAAAGACATCATAATAACATATAATTTAACATTATAAATTTTGGTCAGAATGTTACATTAGCAACATTGAAAATGCAATATTTACATGTAAAATAAATATAAAAACCTCATAAAATGAGAGAGCGAAAGAGGAGAATGGAAGAGAATATAAGAAAAATAAATAGGGGGAATATAGATTTAAATTAGCAAATGTATTTTTTTCCAACCCTCTATCAAGTATCAATATATGAAAATATTATATTCATTATTAATGGACAGGTGCTTACTCAGATGTGTCTGCACTTTTTTTCTGACTTAGGACTTATGATGTAGGCTTTGTGCCCTGTTTCCTTTGATATCTATATTGCAGAGGATATGTTTCTGTGAAAATTTAAGGTTTAAACTGTTTCACTTTCATGATTTTTTTTACACAAGAAAAAAGTATTACATGAATAAAGTATAAGCCCACGCACCTGCCGAAACTTTTCTTCGGCATCGTCTGCTTTATTTTTGTCTGGATGGAGCTGCAGAGATAATTTTCTGTATGCCTTC
This sequence comes from Pomacea canaliculata, assembly GCF_003073045.1. Lineage (NCBI taxonomy): Eukaryota > Metazoa > Mollusca > Gastropoda > Architaenioglossa > Ampullariidae > Pomacea > Pomacea canaliculata. The sequence goes on along the minus strand of NC_037594.1, from coordinate 17,820,553 downwards.
CGAATATCTGATGAACTCGAGTCCTGACAATAAATAAAAATCTGATTATCATCATGCAATTTTGAACCAGTGTGCGCACTATTAAACTAAATAGTATTTAATACCAGTTGCCACGAGTTTAAAAAAAAAAAAAAAAAGCTGCTACGTAGGCACCGGATCTATGAAGAACAGTTCCAGATCGTTGCTATAAAATCCTTTGCTAAAAAGAAAAAATTAAAACTGTTACCTGTGCCACACCAAGGACATCGTAGAAGTTTGCGTTTATTTCTTCAACAAGATCAAATATTTCTAATTCGTCATTGTCCCAACAAAAACATGTAGTAAAAGTTACAAGAAAAATAACTCCCCAAAGCAGACGCACGGTAGACGCCATCTTTAAATGGAGTAATTATTGTATCAGATCAAATACTTGAAATATCTGTTAAGTTTTATATAAAACTGTGCAAATGTTACAAAAAATTATTTTTTTACACTCAAAATATTTTTTATTTACAACTGTTCTTACTAATTAGGCACTATCGTTATATTTTTGTTGTTCATAAAAAAGATGATGCTCCCCATCCTGTAAATAGCTGATTTGCATTCTGATGTGTGTGTGTCCTTATGTACTGATGGTGAACGGGAGGCAACTCGACTTTTGACCCTCTCTTCGTTGTATACATGGTTATCTACCATTAACTGTTGCTGGTTTTTTGTATTCGATCGATTTTTTTTTTTAAGTGAAACTATATCAATCACTTGATCAACGTGCGGAAATATAGGTCACGCCTTGATAGTATTTTTCCAATTATGGATCAGATAACAGAAGTTTTCTATATCTGTCTTCTATTCGTTGTCATCACTGTTGTTTATTCTTGCGCCCTTCGTATGCTATCCAGTTGGTACATGTATCATTCCTTTTGTAAATTTTAAGTGCATACTTCGTGAGTGTGAATATGCGCTGTATAAATCTTCACTTATGATTATTAGAAGTCCTTATAATCTCTTTTTTTAAAGCTCAGCTTGACATTGCTCTTGTTGATGAACCTAGTCGTCAAGTAACTCGATCATTATTACCTCCCTCAACCCACCACCTTACACTTACTTTAAATCTTCTTTGGTATTTTTTCTTTCTTTCTTTCTCTTTTTCTCGGATTTTGACTGAATAAGCATTGTTTTTAAACATTATTCTACATCCACGCAAATTATACAAGCTGCCAATGCACCAAGCCTCACTCAGACGACAGGATTGCAAGGTTTATCAACAGGCTCACAACTCCGCTTGGTCAAAGTCAGCAGACCCACACTCCTGCTTGAGAAGGATGTGTCCCTACAGCACCTCCATCCTGGATGCAACAGGATTTGACGAAAGTTATCTATAATGCCTTTATGATCCTGCTGACCGAGGTTCCTTCCTCTCAGGACCAGAACCAGGACCAGGCAGTGAGACGCAGGTTGTCTTTCTGTCTCATCTCTAGTCCCTGTGCAGTATAATCAGCGCGTGGAGAACTGTTACAGAGTGAAAAGTGTCCAGAATTTCTTGTGGTAATTGTCTCCACAGCTATTGTCACGCCAGACTTGCAGACTGAGAGATGTCTCACCTGTCCTTAGAAGAACGGCGCCTCTACAGCGACATCTTTTTGCAGATGGACATCGATGGTAACGGCTACCTAACAAGAGCTGAAATGCTCAGCCCATTCTGCCTGAAGGTGATGGGACTGACAGAGCGGGACACGGCCGCCATTGAGGTGAGTCGGACCATGGGTCTGTCACCTTCTTCTGCCAGATATAAAGCTAAGCCTCTCATTTTTCAGACATATGTTTCATATGTGCGAAAAACATTACGAAGTTTTTAATCGGCTGTCATACTTTGAGTTAGAAAAACGCTTTCCCTAACAGCATAACAACGGAAAGTGTTTTTAATAAATTCAAGATATATGTATTACACTCCTCTCTCTCTCTCTCTGAGTGAGCGAAAATGAGAGAGAATGTGTGTGTGTGATGCTCTCTATATATATAATTAGTTATTGATGGGATTTATAAATCTTCTTTCTTAAGATAAGCGTTTGTGCCAAGTATATTTTATGAGATGCATTCTTTCAGCTCATTTTCAACCAAATGGACATAAATGAGGACGGGAAGGTGACTCTTGATGAATTTTTCAACATCTGCAAGAATATGCCCCCAGAGATTGTCAGGTGTGATTCTTGTTCCTTTTGTAGTCCAAAATATTTAATAAACGTTTTAACAGCGTTATATTTAGTTATATAATTATAATCTCGTTCTCATTGACTTTAAAGGGAATTCTTGTTCTGAACATCATGAATTTTCTCTTGACATGAAAGAAATAACGATCATCAACACACAGCAATTTTTAGTATATGAATATCAACAATGTACATCAAGAAGTACTGCGCGTTAGTTCCGTGAGGGAGGTTCACAATGTTTAGAGTCTGATGTTAACTGGTAAATAAGCAGACTGTCTGCTCTTTGTCTGTGTATTGCAAAGTCTCTCTCTCTTTCATTGGATTAACTTTTGCTCTCTAATTTTCTTTTCTTCGTTCTTTAGTTCTTGTTTTTTCTCCTCTTAATCTTTGCAAATCATATCCCCCCCCCACCCCCGTGCGCGCGCACACACACTATATATATGTAAAGAGAGAGTATCACACACATTCTCTCTTTTTCACTCACTCAAAGAGAGAGAGGAGTATGAACATTTAATTTAGATATTCTGCTGCATCATTTCAGACTGTCTGCCATCAGACGATCGTTTCAAAAAATCGACATGAACCTTGACGGCAAGATCACAGAGGAGGAACTGTTCCTGTTCCTAAAGGAGACCGGCACAGAGGTCACGCCTGGGGACGTCCACAGCATTTTTCTCAAGCTGGACAAGGATGGCGACGGCAAACTCAGCCCCAGAGAATTCGTGGACTTGTTCTAGAAGACAGCTGTCGGTGTCTACCCTGTCCTTCGCAGCCCGACCTGTTCTGTAGTCACGTGTAGCAAGTCTTTTTATGACACCGTGAAACGGCTTCTATCCATATAATTACAGTAAACAACCTTCTGTCGCTCACTATATTTCAAGCTCCGTCTTATTCTCTGTCTTTGGAAATTTTTGAAAAATCTACATTGAAGAATTAAGCAGAGACTGAACCTACTTGCGCCAATTTATGTGGCGATAGTTTCTTGCAACTTGTTTATTAAAAACAAAAACTAGTCTACGGATACAGGGAGATCCAGGCAGACATGGAGGAGATCGGTCCACAGGAGGGGGATGCAGCTGGCATGACATAGTACCAACTGGGAAGTTACTCACAGAACTGGGTCCATTGGAGGGTGTAGTTGCGGCCCTATACTCCACTGGGGGTGAAAAGGAATAATCATAAGAAGTTCTGTATTTGTGTTTCATTGATGACATAATGACTGATGATCGAGAAGGGGACGCACTATTTAACCCAACATCACTCGACTCAGACACTCTGGATATTGATTTACGCTCCTCCATCCTTTACTTCTTCACTTCCTTCATCACTCACTCAAAAACTGTGGTAGTAGTTCGGTCTTATTGAATTTGTAGGTTTGTCTCTGTCTACATATTCCTTATTTATAGTGATTTAGCCTTAGTCGCTGGCACGTCGTAAAAGTCAAGCAACCAACCAAATGTGTTCATATCTGTGCAGTTAAACATGACTTGCATTGATTTGTATAATGGATAAACTTCTATACTTTGAAATCTTAACACATGCTTACAATTTTGTGATGTGTTCATCTACCGCACTTGACAATTAGCTACACAATGATATGTCCCTCGCAAGAACCCCGTGAACTGAAATGAGAAAGACTTCGACTTGCCCACTCATTCCACAAAGATCAACAGGAGGTCAAGTCGCCTTTGGCACAACTTTGAAGCATGTGCCAAGATTTCCACATATATCAAAGTAGTATTCTATACAAATGAATGCATTTTATATTTAACAGTTACCTGTTTATTACATGTTTCATTTTCCCTATAATAAAAATTGCACAATTTGGAGTGATTTCATCTAATTTTATTACAATGAAAGATTAGGACAAAACAATGAATACACCATGTGTCCAATTTAGATATGATGCGGATAAATGAAACCTCAAGAATACTGATTACTTATGTTTGAATTGAACCACGACTCTCTCTGATTAGAAAATCATGATGGTTCAAGATGTCAGCATGATTAAGAACTACCTATGGTAATGTGGCGCATTTTTTTTTAACTTACACTTGCGCGAAAAGATCAACAGTCTCGAAACGGAAGACACTTTTTCTAAAATCTAGTGTCATGCGGACAGTCATCTGCCATGATTGTCACATCCTGTCCTCCAGACGAAAGAGTAGAATGTGCTGTGACTTTGGCGGACGGACAGAAGGGAAGCTTGCCGCAAGCTGGTGCGCGGTCG